>NC_048231.1:60507273-60807273 GCF_002007445.2 Ailuropoda melanoleuca
CCCCTCCTCCCCTCTTGCCCCATTGGTTCTTTTGCATTCCCAGCTTTGCATGGCAGGGAAAGCAGAGTGAGCTGTGGGGCCACGGGGGCAGGACACATGTGAACGGGTGATTTTATGTCCTGGCTCACACCTGCTGTCCCAGGGGAATCATTAAACTAGCACCCACTTTCACCATCCAGTAGCCTAGTTTGGAGGATAAATTATAGGATCATCTTATATTTAAACCAATTTTTAAGCCCAAACACAGTAACACTGAATTGAGGCTCAATCCATTTAGAATCTGTAATTACTAGATACAGGCTAAGCAGAAACTGCACTTGCCTTTTTAGTGACAAAAAGAAACCTGAAACAATTTTACGGCATAAACCAAATTTTGGGGGGGAGAAACTTGAAAAAAGTTTTTAAAAACTGTCCTCCATTTCACATGAAAAAAGCAATAAAGATGCTAAGGAAACCAAGGCCGTCCCTGCTTAGACAGACGTGACTATTGGAAACTAATGGAAAATATCCATTTTTGTTCGTTTAATATACAAATCATAATGTCTGATCAGTCTGGTTTCAGTTGCATGCTCAATATAGCAGTATTGCCTTTCTCTAAATTAGGCTCCACGTTTCACAGAGTTAGAAGGGCTTCTTTCTAGCTCGTGCAATTTAATATTTTACTTTACTGTCTGCTTAATCTCTGTATTTTTTTAAAAATGATTTTTCTAGGAATTCCCATTTTCCCTATTTCTACTCCACGTCCTGAAGATCCAGTAGCTGGAGATATAAAAGGCAAGTACCCTCTCTTTTGGTTTAACTTCAGTGGAAATGTTGTGCTCCACATTATTTTTCTACTCCCTATGCCCGCTACCCTGCCCAGGTTCAAGTGGTCCTTCCTGGATCCTGGCGGGTGCCTTGCAGGTGTCTCCTGTCTCAGTCCCCCGCCACCCATCATTCTCTATGCCAGTCTGTCTTTTGCATGATGCTCCCTGATGAAGGAGACTAACAGATCTTGAATTGTGTGTCACTTGCTTGCTCAGAAACTTCCAGTGGCAATCAGTCGCCTAGTGTCTTGTTTGGGGTCTACGTACAGAGACCCTGAGAAAGGCTTTGAGCAGAAGCAGTCAATTCTGGAGGTGATCCCGGGAGATATCAGTAAGGGGGTGAGTCAGGGAGTGAAGATGCATTAGCAAGCGAGGTCGTCCTAGAGCCCCTGGAGCTCCATCCCTCTAGGCAGCTCTAGGAGACGGCATAGAACTTGCTCAGCATTATCCCAGCTGACGGGATAACTTCAGTTACCGGCCACCGATGGAGGGCTGCTCCTGGGGCGTGAACTCTCTGGCATTTCCAGCTTGGCGTGCTGGGAGGCCGAGGAGCTCCTGCAGCCAGACGGCGCCCCTGGGCAGAGAGTGGCAGAGGTGTGCAGGGAGTAGCCTTTGGGGTAGAGAGATGAATGTCGAGAGGGTGCGGGTGCCACACCTGCCTCATCCCTCATTCTGCAAGTGTTTTATGATCACCTGTTACGGGTCCCGCACCATTCTGGCTGCTGGGGACTTTTATCAGTGAACAGAGCAGAGAAAAATCCCCAGCTGTCTTATAGCTTATACTCCAGTGGAGGGACTTATACAATGACAAAAATAATATATAAACCACGAAACAAATGAAATCTCTAATACGTTAGGTTATGATGTACAGGGTTGCATCCTGCACAAGGGTGCTACTTTTGGGGGGGTAGCCTTTCACATTGTAGATATGAACTAACCCATCTGAGGAATATTCTAGGTCTCGAGGTTTGATTCTGGAGCTGGGGGCAGTGTCCTAGGTAAGCCCACCATAGCACAGGCAGGGACACACCCACTCAGGAAGGCACACCGCGCCAATGTCCGGGCATACCACACGTGCACAGCCCGTGACGTGCCCCCTCTGGACCATGTTCACCTCACCCACTGAGCTCGCTTCTCACCCCCCAGGGTGCGGGAGCAGCCTGACAGTCACACGCTCATCTCACTTGGGCGGAGGTAGTGCCAGGGGTGTGTGAGCACACGTGCCCTTCCTCCTGGTGTGTCCAGGGTGTGGGTGGGCAGAGAACCAGACAAGAAGGTGGTCTCTGGAGAGCTCTCTTCCACAGAAGATTTCCATTTCTGCAACAATATGGCAGCTCAAGGGATATGCTCTCTGCAGCCTTGGCCATGAGTGCTGTGCAGCACGTAAGTTTGGGAAAGAGGGGAGGGAATGTGAGCTTTGCAGGGTTGTCCGGGGGAACCTCATTGAGGAGATAAGCAAGGACCTGCGGGGGTGAGGGACAAGCATCCAGACCCAGGAAAGAGCTACTGGGAAGTCCTTGGGACGCATGCCAGGGTGTTCACTGAACAGATGGGAGACCAGGGTGTGAAAGTGGAGTGAGCACAGGCAGGAGAGGTAAGGAAGGGAAGTGCCGGGGACCAGACGGCAGGCCCCTGTCAGCCACTGCAAAGACTTAACCTTCTATTCTCAATGCAAGAGGAGCCACGGACAGTTTGCACAGAGAAGTGATATCGCATAAGGAACTCTGGCTACTGTGTTGAAAACCAGTTGTAGGAGAAAAGAGGAAGCAGGGAGATGCCCTGGAAAGCCATTGTGAAAATCTATGATGGAGAGATGATGGTGGCTCGGATCCAGGAGGGGTCGGGGGAGGCGACAAGAAGCGGACAGGTTGTGGATATAATCTGAAGCTAGAACCGCAGGGCCTGCCAGGGGGTGACTGGCCTGGAAGTGGGATATGAGAGAAAGAGAGGCCACTGCAGTGACTCTGAGGCTCCTGGATGGAGCAAACAGGAGGAAGAGGGGACATTTGTTGAGGTGGGAAAGGCTGCAGAAGACAAGGCGAAGTGTGGGGCTGGGGGAGGGGCAGGTGGACACGGTGATGGGAACTTAGGGACCCTCTCGTCTGGCTGTTCCTTTTTTTTTTTTTCTCTGTGAAATAAGTATCAAGGTCAGGGCAGGAGGTGAGACTGGGGAGGAAGCTTTGGGGTTGAAGAGATAGAAGGTAGGAAAGAGTCATCCTGGGATGTAGGGGAGAGAATGGGGTTGGGGAATGTCGTAGGATTTGGGGGCAGCACAGAGGGCTCACCTGAGGCCAGGTAATGTGATCCAGCTTGCCCTCTGACTTTCTTTCCTACTTGTGCCCTACGCACACCCAGCTCTTCTGACCAAACCATGGCGCTCTGCGTCCTTATGCGGAGTATTGTCATAAGCCTTCACTGGACCCTTGGTCACTTGAGGACAGCAGCTCTGCTGCTCCTTCCCGCAGTATCTACCCTGCCCGTAGCGGATGGTATCCTGTCCACAGTGGCTGTCTGCAAATGTTTCCTTAATGTTTGTTCATTGACTAGATTGGGACTCCGCTTTTGAGCCTTGATTACACCACACAACTTGGGTTTTCTTCCGCAAGAATGTCTTAGCTCTCCCATTTACCGTCTGTTTCCAGTAATCTTTTTGTTATTCAATTCCCTTTTCTCCCCGAGTAGGCTGATGGTGACTTCAGGAAAAGAAATTTAATTGAACTTGAAGGGATGTTCAGACATCTGTTACAAAACACAAAGGGAGCTTTAGAACACCGCCTCAAGGAAAAGAAGTTTCAGTGAATGTAGTGAGCTGGGTTTGGGGATTGGAAGGCACAGATTCCACTTCAATTTGGTCTTATTATTGCATTTTAAAAACAACCACTTTGGGGCCTGACTCCCAGCATTGAACAGTAGAAGCTAACGTCCTGGGGCACCTAGGTGGCCCAGTTGGTTGAAGATCTGACTCTTGGTTTCAGCTCAGGTCATGATCTCAGGGTCCTGAGATCAAGCCCCGCCTCAGGCTCCCTGCTCAGCGGGGAATCTGCTTGATGTTCTCTCTCCCTCTCCCTCTCCTACTCATGCTCTCTCTCTCTCTAAAATAAATAAATAAATCTAAAAAAAAAAAAAGGCTCAAGCATCTCAACTGTCAGAAGATGCAGAGCACTGGCTAATACTGAGAACCCTCCTACCCCTGAGAATTTGAATTCATTAAGGCCCCTTGGTGTTTCATGTTTCCATGTTTTCCAGTACAGTCATTCTTAAACAGAGCTGTGTTTTAGAATCCCTTGCTTTTACAAAGTAGAAATTCCTGGGGCGCCTGGGTGGCTCAGTCGTTAAGCATCTGCCTTCGGCTCAGGGCGTGATCCCAGAGTCCTGGGATCGAGCCCCACATCGGGCTCCTCTGCTGGGAGCCTGCTTCTTCCTCTCCCACTCCCCCTGCTTGTGTTCCCTCTCTCGCTGGCTGTCTCTCTCTCTGTCAAATAAATAAATAAAATCTTTTTTAAAAAAAGTAGAAATTCCTCTGTAGCACCCCAGATCCTAATCTAGCTTTTCCAGGATGAAGTCCAGGATTGTATATTGCTGGTTATGAATTCCTTCAGTGTCTGCCGATCCTGAAAGGTCCTTATCTCTCCATCAACTCTGAATGACAGCCTTGCTGGATAAAGGATCCTTGGCTGCATGTTCTTCTCAGAGCTTTGAAAATACCCTGCCAGCCCTTCCTAGCCTGCCAGGTCTCTGTCGACAGGTCTGACGTTATTCTGCTATTTTTCCCTCTGTACGTAAGGATTTTCTTCTCCCTAGCCACTTTCAATACTGTATCCTTGGATCTAGTATTTGCAAATTGCACTCTGACATAACATGGTGTAGGTCTGTTCTCATTGACCTTGGGAGGGGTCCTCTCTGCTTCTTGGACACAAATGCTTGTTTCCTTTCCCAGATTAGGGAAGTTCTCACTGCAATTTGTTCAGATATCTCTTCTAGACCTCTCTCTTTCTCCACCTCCTCGGGGATGCTGATGATTCTGACATTGGAACGTTTCATTGAGTCACTAATCTCCCGTAATCTACATTCTTGAGATTGGATTTTTTTGAGGCAAGTTTCTGTTTTAACTTTCTCCTTCTACTAACCCATCCTCCAATTCACTAATTCGTTCTTCTGCCTCATTCACCCTGGCTGTCAGGGCGTCTAGTTTAGACTGCACTTGATGCATAGCATCTTTAAGTTCTGCCAGACTCACTCTCATTTCTGCCCTTAGAGATTCTATATTCTTGTTAATATTTTCGTTAATAGTTTTTTCAAGCCTACACATCATCTTGACCATTGTTATTCTGACCTCCATTTCTGATAATTTGGTTATATCCATATCCATCAGTTCTGTGGCAGAGGCCACAGACTCATCTTTTCTTTGCTGGGCGGGGGGGTGGATTTCTCCTCCTCGTCATTCTGATGAGGAGAGGTTGTGGGGATGCCCAGAGCCCAAATTATTGACCAGGACCCAGGCAGTGTGCACTTGTTTTATAGGGACCTTAGGGATGTGGGCTTCTTGATTTTTCAGGCTGCCTTCTGGGGGAGGGGCGTGCCTTGCTGATATTCAGGAAAGCCTGTTTGGGTAGAGTCTCCCTGTCCCCTGCGAGGGGGGATGGGGATGGGCACAATGTGAGCTGGTATTTCCTGGCTTTTGTTCTCTGGTGTCCTTCCCTGGTGGTTTGCTGTGACTCTTCTGAGAGTCAGAGCAGCAGTGGCTGAATCCCAGCCTCTGTCTCAGAACAGAGAGATCGCAGTCTGCTCTCCACTGAGCTCTCCTGGCCACTTTAACTCTGTTTCTGTGGGTGCTGCTAAAAACCATGTATTGTCCCGGGTTGTGCGCCCCACACCTGGTGCCCCAGCCCTCACTTCCGGGGCCCGCATGTCTCTGTCCTTTGTGCTTCTAACACTGCCAGCTACCCCCGGTTCCCGCGCATGCTCCTGAGCTCCCTGTTTCAGTGTGGTTCGCGCGTGCTCCGAGCGCCTGTTTTCAGTCTGGTCGCACACGCGCTCCTGAGCAAACTCCCGGTTTTAGTCCGGTTCCAGTGAGTGCTCCGGAGCTCGGGTTTTCAGCCTGGTCGCATGCGCGTTCCCCGGCTCCCAGTCTCAGTCTGCTCTCTCGTAGGTGCCCCACGAGTCCTCCCGCTCCCCCGTGGAGGTGGCTACCGCTTCCCGGCACCCAAGCATGGGCAGCTCCCTCCCCCTTCCGTTTATCTTCCAATATCTGTGCGCGGTTTCACGGCTCCCCACTTCGTACCTCAATATTCAGTGCTGGAGATGTTCATTTGTAGAGATCCAGATGTATCTTCCTGTGTCTCAGGCTGATTCCGTGGGTTTTCAGGATGGTCTGGTAGATATCCAGCTTGACTCAGGACCAGCTGAGAAAGGGTCCCCTACTCCTCCGTCATCTTTTCTCCTCCTTGCAGAAAGTGGTCGCTTTTCTGTTCATAGAGTTTCTGCTACTCTTTTCTTCGTTCTCCAGTTGTGTTTATAGGTATTCAGAATGGTTTGGTAGCTCTCTTGCTGAATTCCTGGGACCAGATGAACTTTAGGTCTCCTGCTCCTCCGCCATCTTGGAACGCCCCCTCCAGGCTTGTATTTTGAACAAGTTTTCCAGATGATTCTGATGGATGCCTCTTGTTAAGAACCACGGCTCTTGTTACTGGAAATCCCATTTAGTGGTTGGCAAACCGTTTCCCTCAAACAATCAGATGGTCAATGTTTTTGGATTTGTAGGCGAAATTGCGAATACTTGACGTTGCTGTTGTACCAGGAAAGCTACCTTAGGCAACATGTGCATGAAAGATCTTGGCTGTGTCCCAGTAAAACTTTATTTACTAAAACAGGGTGGATTTGGTTCTCAGGCCCTAGTTTACAGATGGTGGGATTATATCAGAATTTCTGGCTTTAGGATCTGTACCCAGGTAATTGTATTTTACCAGGAGATTCCCAAGTGCAGCCACGATTGAGAACCACTTTACTGGAAAATCCATATGCTCAGTTCCAGACAGGATGACTTGAAGCTACAGAACAGAGCAGTTTTGCAGATCAGAATGTCTCCAGGCTTTTTCATTATATTTCATGACCTTGGATATCGTTGAGGTTTTCTGGGTCCAAGGGATCATTTATATCCACTTAAGGTTTATTTCTAGGAAGCCAGTGTATCATCAACACATCTTCAAGGGCTCCTTTTGAAAATGACAGCGTATGCAAAACATACACTCTAGAGAGACATGAGCCTGCAGGCGCGTGCACACTGTTATGCCTCCAAGTTCAAACAAAGAGCGAGGACCAGCAAAACAACACCTGCAGGCACTTGACCTGGGAGATGGAAGTGATTTGGGGATCATTATGTAAAGCCACCCATGTGACCTGAAGACATGGGTGCCTAGGAGGTTTCTTGACAAATATCATGAAAAGGGTTTGAGTTCCCCTGTCACTTTATAATTAGCTACTTGCCTTTGCCAGGCTTTGAGGTCAGTGTGGTTGGGGTTGGAGGACATGCTCACGATGGGAACTCAGAGATTGGGGTGATAGCCGCTCGGACATGCTTTCCTGGCTGTGTCCTTCCCTGGGGCCAGGCATGTCATCTGCTTGGCAGGGTCGCGGAGACCTGTCAGATAAGGCTTAAAGATGGACAGGCAAATTCTGGTATCTCCGTGCGGAGGCTCTGTGTGGCTGCCTGTAAAATAGAATTCAAGGAATGGTGTTTACTGAAAAGAATTGAAGGTATTCAAGAGTATATTGAGTGTGTTCTTTATTCATTAAACGTTCCCAAAGTGCCTTCTCTGTCCTAGGCACAGTCCCTGCTCCCTGGAAGCTCCCAGTCCTGGGGAAGACACAGGCAGGTAAACCGTGACAACAGCAGGAGCTCACGCTACGTCTGGGCGAGAACACAAACTGGGGAAGCCACAGGAGGGGCATCCCTACAGAATGAAGGAAGGGAGAGAGGCAGGCAGGAAGGAGGAAGGTAGGAGCTGCGGGAGAGCTGAGTCGTGGAGCATGACAGAGTTATCCAGGCAGAGGGACAGCTGAGAGACGGCATGGGGACAGGAACGGGGATGGCAGGTCGGTCACTGGGGCTGCATCAGGGGTAGGGGGGAGACGTTCAGGGAGAGCAGAGGATTAGGGAAAGACCAGAGCAGGCAGCCGGGCTCTGCTGTGTACATCGCAGGGCGCAGCTCCACCCCATCTGTGGGGGCGCCATATCCATGGAGGACGTGGAAGATTTGTATCTTTACGGTGACCATTGTACAGCAAGTGTCAGGAAAGCATCTTGAGAACGGACACTTTTTCTAGTTGGTGCAACAATGCTGCTTAGGCTGCTGGCAGCCTGGGAGATTTTGAAGGTTTACTATGTCACGCGTGTCAAAGACGTTGGGCTGTGTCCTGAAGGCATTGTGTTCCTTTGAAGAATTTAAGTTGGAAAATGATATGAGAGGGTTGGTGTTTTAGGAAGATCACTCTTGACACCGGTATGGAGAATGGATTGGAAGGGGCAAGATGGGAAGCAGACAGCTTGGTTAGGAGGCTCTCAAAATAATCCAGGCAAATGAGGATGAAGCCCTGAACAAAGGCTCTGAAACTCTGGAAGCAGGAGAAGATTTCAGAGACTTTCCTGAGCTATAATCACCATGTCCCGATGATGAGGAGTGGGGAGGTGACAATCAGGGAAACGTGAGGGGGGGCCACCAGATTCTGATGATTTGCTAGGTAAGGAAGAAGAAACATTGAAAAGTGAATTTCATAAACAACTTAAAAAATGCGTAGTACTAGATGTTTTCTTTTCTGTTTATAGGTGGTTATAAATCAGGATTCTTTGGGCCTCTAAGCCAATGTAAAGTTCAAGTATCTTATTGAATTCCAGTGCTTGGTTTTAATGCCAAGACTGTAACCGACAGTAAAACTTTCCCTTCCCTGTGCACTCACATGGTGGTCTCAGGGTTCCTGGAGACGGAGAATGGAAGCCGCAAAACCTGTTGTGACCTGGGCTCAGAAGTCACACCAGAGCACTTCCACTTCCTTCTATCCTAAAGGATGAGAAAGAACCCGGNCGGGGGGGGGGGGGGGTATTACAGGCAGAGGGAACAGCCAGAGCAAAGGTCCTGAGGCAGGGAAGTGCTGTTGGAGGAATTGGAAGCAGCCTGGCTGCTGGGAAGGCCTGTGCCTGGAGGGTTAAGAGAGACAACCCAAGCATAGCCCCCACCAAAGCCACAGCTGGCACATAGTAGGGCTGAATTTATGTTAGTTTCTTTTCTTCTAAGAAATGGAAGGTAAAAATACGTTACATTCAAGATGGTCATTAGATAGGAATCTGTTAAATTGAAGTTTTATTGCAGGTGGCTCAGATTTGAAAAAAAAAGCAGTGTTTCCCCAGGGGTAGATGTTCAAAGATTGTAGCTGCTGTGCAAACAAGTGCCCACCTAGATGTTTCTTAATGGGCTCTCTGACCTCTCCTTCACATTTGTTTATTTTCCTTTAATTTGTAGTGTTCTAGGTCAAGAATGTCTTGAAGCCATGAAGCCATAGATAGCTCATTATCTGTGTTTCCATGACAGTAGCCTGAGGGGAAGGCAGGAGCTGAGAAAGGAAGGAGGCTGGAGGCCCCCCCTCTGAGAGTCCCTTCTCCTTGCAGGGTGTGACTGTGACTTCGAAGGCGTTCTCCCCGAAATATGTGATGCCTACGGAAGGTGCCTTTGCCGTCCTGGGGTCGAGGGCCCCCGGTGTGATGCCTGCCGCCTGGGTTTCTACTCATTCCCCATTTGCCAAGGTAAGGAGGCAACACACAGCACAGCGATCATCCATTCCTAGAGATCAGGTTCCTCTTGAGGAAACGCAGAGACGCTTGCTGGCACAGGTCTGTGGCCTGCAGGTTAGCAAGTGAGCCCCTGGCTTGTATCTGTGTGTTACAGGTGACTGTCTCCCTACCTGGGCCATGTCACCTCCCTTCTTCTGTCTTTCCCACCCTACCCCTCCTCCTCCTCCCTGGTGGTAAGCACCTGGGCTCTGGAGCTGCGCGGGTGCGAATCCTGACTCTGGAAAGGACACGGGACTAGCAAGCACAAAACCACAAACTACTTGTCCCGTGTCCTAGTAAGAGTCACCGAAGGAGACGGAGGGTGGGAAGAGGAGGTGTCTGACCCATCCCTAGGGCAAAAGAGGAATGTAATGAGTGTTGGGCGAAGGAGCGAATGAATGAATGAATTTGCCCACGTGCTCCTCTGCCTCCCTGTCTGGTCGGCTGCCTGTCATTGTTCTCCCCCAGCAGGGAGAGGGAGGGAAGGGAACAGAAGAGAGGGTCGTCAGTGGGGGCTCAGGGCAGGAACTGAACACCCCTTCAGGGGTTACATACACACAGGGACTTGCTCTAGGTCCCTAGATGCTCAGCTCGGTCATTAAGGGCTGGAGCGCAGACTCCTGGCAGGGCGTCCACGGAGGCTCCAATAGAAAGGCTGAGCGTGAAGCCCAGACTGCGGGAGCGCAGCTCCAGGATGAAGGTCTGCAATCCTTCTGCCTCCACAGCCACCTCGTGGTCCCCAGGAAGCTAGACGGGGCTCAGCTACGGAAACACTCAGTAGGTGTGGGAAGGCAGCCTTCTCCTTACTTCCACCTTTCTGATCTTATTTGAGTACTTCTTATTTGCAAAACCAAGTTGGCATCCAGACATCCAGAACCCAGCTCCAAGAGCATGTGGGAAGTGCTGTTCGGAGCTTGCCAGCCCCTGAGCACCGCTGGAGGCTACCATCAGTATTGAGCAACCAATCTCATCTGCGAGGGAGGGCGAGGGAGTGGAGACCCTCCATTGCAGGTGTCCACGAGGGCCCAAGCCCAGAGGAGCTTGGGGTGGGGGAAGGCAAGATGCTGAGCAGTGAAGACGAGGTCTTTTCACCAAAAGCAGGAGAAGGGTTGGGGCACCCAGGTAGTTTATCTCACTCCCCTCCTGTAACAGCATTTTCTAGCTGCTCTTTGTTTTGTCGACACTCCCCCAATTATATTGCAGACATAAGCTGTTTGGGGGCAAGGCAGGGACAGAATATCTCATGTTAATTTCCTAATCATCTGCTGACATTCATGTTAGTCCTGCTTCAGCTACCGTGCTCGTGATTGAAAGTATCCCAAAGGTTTTCTTTTTTCCTCCTCCGTACCAGCCACAGCTCCAGACTCATTCTACTAGAATGAATTACAAATATTCCAACCTAGTCATTCCCTTGGGCAAGGCTGTCAGATTGTGCCTTTGTGTTTATGGATATAAACGTGAAGAGTAATGCATTATTTTCAGAATGCTTTCCCCCTCCACATTTCTTCACTACTAGAACTAACTCGTTTTAAGGCAGGGGAAAAAATACAAAGGTATATTCAGGATAGAGCAGAGGGAAGTGGGACTTTCAGGATGACGGAGTAGGGAGCTCAGTGGGACCCTCTCTCCAACAAAACAAAACTTTAGCTGGTAAAGAATTTTTAATAATCATTTAAAATGTCTGGAAATTGTCCTAAGAGCAAATGAAGAAACATTTATTTAAGAAAATCTAAATATCAGTAAGATCAAGTCTGACATTGGATCTCCGTTACCCCCTGCATCCCAACTGTGTGTTTTAGAAGCTCTGCTCTGGGCATGGACAGCCAAGAAGATGGGGGTTCACTTTCTTCTAAACTCCTGTTCTGGGGCTACAGTTTTACCCGAGGAGGGGCATGCTGCTGGCATTTCTCATTGTCCCCCTGGCTTGCATCATAGAAGCTTTATTCCAGGCAGGCTCGGCAGAGAGGACCACATCTTCTCTTTCTCCACCCAGCCCCTCCTGTATGGTGGAGACTACACCATGCCCTGCAGGCTGAAAATACTAGAGCCCGATCACCCACACCCCGGCTGGCTCGTAGAGTGGAGGTCCCAAGCTAGGCGAGGCAAGCTGAGACAACCAGGAGTTTCCACTCCTACCCCTGGTGCCTGCTCGTAGAGCAGAGGGGTCACACCAGGAAAAGTGGGTCCTCGTCTTCAAGTCTGGTGGTGCAGGGGTCTGCAAAGCCAGGAGGACAGGGAGGTCATAATGATAGAGTTCGGAAGCTCTGTCTGAGGGAATTATTTTAGCAGAGGGGCCCAGAAGGTGTTGCAGAAAATAATATCTTGGTGTGGGGAGCAATTATGAGGCGGCTGGTAGCTCTGGTTTAAGCCCGATGGCAGTGGGAAGTTCAGTAGCTAGAATCCGAGGGAGTTCAGCCAAGAGGAGCCCTTCTGATATCACAGATAAGTCTGCAGCTTGGGAAGGTTGTGTGTGCTGGTTAGAAGACACCTTTTCAGGGGGAATCCAATCAGACGGGGGTGGGGGGAAGGCCCAGAAACATCTCCATGCTGTGCACAGATCTGTTACCATAGGGTCATAGCCACACTGGCAGAAGGGGTTCAAGCACGATGTCTAACCAAACATTGACCGACAAGCTGCTCAGACACAGGGTAACTCCTGAGTCAGCCTTAAAAAGGATACCTTCGTCATCGCTGGTTATCTAGAACTGTATGGTGCCCAAGGCTGTGCCCTCTCAGGAGTGACCAGAGAGGAGAAATCCAAACTAGTAGTCCCTGGCTGCATGTAAGGGATAAATGTGAATTCTCTACCCTTCCGTAGCAGCCTCCAAGCTACACCCGTATGCAATGGGAAAGAGTGAAAATCTGACCGGCCGAGCAGGTTCAAGCACAACGTTCAACCAATAAGTTGCTTGTATGGATGCAGGGGTGCTTCTGGGGTAGCCAGGCCAGGAGATAAACAGAAGGGGGAACATCTGAGTGGGAACATCAGAGGCTGGACGTTGGAGGGGAAGCAGACCTTGCAGAATTAGTTCAGCCACGTCATAAACAACCCACCAGCCAAGCAAACAAAGAGCAATCCTGGTGATAGCCAGCATTGCTACAATATGTTACCTAGAATGCCCAGTTTTCAAAAAAGAAAAAAAAATGAGATATGCGAAGAATCAGGGAAGTATGACGCATCCTTGGGTATAAAGCAGCCAATAGAAACAGCTTTTGAATGGGCTCAGATGGTAGATTTAGCTGTGACCAAAATAGCAGTTATAAATATGTGCGAAGAGGTAAAGGAAACCATGCTTAGTGAATTAAAGGAAAATGTAATGGTAATGTCTTATCAAATGGAGAATATCAATGAAGAGATAGAAATTATGTAGAGGAACCAAATGGAAATTCTGGAGGTGAAAAGTATAATTGAAATGAGGAATTCACCAAAGGGACTCAGTAGGAGACGTGAGCCAGCAAAAGAATCAGCAAACTTGATGACAGATCAATAGAGATTATTCAGTCTGAAAAACAGAAGAAGAATGCAGATAAGTGGAAGAGCCTTAAAGAAACATGGGACACCAGAGTGTACCAACATCTGTGTAATGGGAATACAGGAAAGAGAGGAGGAGTGGAAGGGCCAGAAAACATAGTCTAAGAAATAATGGTAGAAAACTCCCCAAATCAAATGAAAAACAATCTACACACTGAAGAAGTTTAATGAACTCCTATCCTAGGACGATACCTGCAAAGAGAGCCATACTCAGACTTCATGGTTTAAATGTTGAAAGACAGGGGCACCTGGGTAGCGCAGTCGTTAAGCGTCTGCCTTTGGCTCAGGGCGTGATCCCGGCGTTCCAGGATTGAGTCCCACATCGGGCTCCTCCGCTGGGAGCCTGCTTCTTCCTCTCCCACTCCCCCTGCTTGTGTTCCCTCTCTTGCTGGCTGTCTCTCTGTCACATAAATAAATAAAATCTTAAAAAAAAAATAAATGTTGAAAGACAGAAAAAAGTCTTTCAAGAGCAAAAGAAAAATGACTCAGCCCAAGCCAGGGAATCCCAGTTAAAATGTTAACTGACTTCTCATCTGAAACAATAGGGGCTAGAAGACAGTGGGGCCACACATTCTAAGAACTGAAAGTAAAAAAAAAATTTTTTTTTAGATTTTGCTTATTTGAGAGAGAGAGGAGAACGAGTGAGAGAGCACAAGCAGGGGGAGCGGCAGAGGGAGACGGAGAAGCAGACTCCCTGCTGAGCAGGAAGCTCCATGTGGGGCTCGATCCCAGGACCCTGGAATCATGACCTGAGCCGATGGCAGACACTTAACTGACTGAGCCACCCAGGCGCCCCTGAAAGTAAAATTTTTGTCAACCAAGAATTTTATATCCATCAAAATTATCTTTCAAAATGAAATCAAAATAAAGATATTCCCAGATGAATAAAAAGAGAGAGTTTGGGGCTAGCACACCTGTCTTACAAGAAATAATAAAGGAAGTTCTTCAAGGCTGAAAGCAAGTGACACCAGACAGTAGTTGGAATCCACCTGCAGAATATTGAGTGTTGGTAAAGGCAATCAGGTAGGTGTATTGGTCTGCTTGGGCTTCCGTAACAGGAGACTGCAGACTGTGTGCCTCAAACAGCAGACATTCATTTTCTCACGGTTTCGGAGGCTAGAATTCTAAGATCAAGGTGATAGAAAATTGATTTCTGGTGAGTACTCTTTTCCTGGCCTGCGGACTGCTGCCTTCTCCTTGTATCCTCATATGGCCTTTCCTCTCTGTGTGTGGCCAGAAAGAATGAGAGAGAGAAATCTCTGATGTTCCTGCCTTTCTTAAAAGGATAGCGGTCCTATGGGGTTAGGACCCCACCCTTATGACCTCATTTAACCTTAATTACCCCTTAAAGGTCCTATATCCAATTACAGTCACATCAGTGGTTAGAGCTTCAACATATGAACTTGGGGGGCATGTAATTCAGTCCGTAATAGTAAGTATTACAAAATATAGTATAATTGCATATTTTTATCTTTTCTTGTCTTGATATTAAAAGAAATTGCACAAGACTGTACAGACACACACGTCTGTATGTTAGGTGGGGCTATAACATACATAGCATATATATACATATATACACAACTATGTGTGTATGTGTGTATGCCTATGTCATACAGAAATGTAATATATTTAACAATAATAGCACAAAGGAGATGGGTGAGAACAAAGCTATGAAAGAGAATAAGAAAGTGACATCAAATCTATGGCAAGAAATGAAGAGAACCAGAAAGGATAAATAAGAGAGTTTATTAAGATACTTTCTATATATGTATATTCTCTCTCTTCTTCTATTGGCTTCTTTAGAAGATATGGATTATATAAGTAATTATAACAATGTATTGTTGGGTTTTGACATGTTTAGACATAATACGTATAGCAATAATAGCACAAAAACAGAGAAAGAATGGAGTTATGTAGGAGTAAGGTTCCTATGTCACTGGAACTAAGTCAATATAAATCTGAAGTAGATCCTTTTAAGATGTATTTTGTAACTTCTAGAGCAACCACTAGGACAGTAACAAAAAATAATTAAAAACGTTAAAGGAAGTAAAGTGCTGCCCTAGAAAATATCCATTTATTTAACACAAAAGAAGGCAAAAAAAGGGGAATAGCAAACCAAAAAGATGGGAGGCATGTAGAAAACAAAATGCAAGATGGCTGGAGTAAATCCAACCATATCAATAACAGCATTAAATGTGAGTGGATTGTACAGCATCCCGTATACCAGTATTAACCCTAACGGGTCAAAAGCCTAAATATAAGAGCTTAGCCTGTGAGACTCCTAGAAGAAAGCATAGATGTAAATCTTTGTGACTTTAGGTTAGGCAATAATATTTTAGATTTGACACTAAAAGCACAAGGAACAAAAGAAGAAACAGATACTAGACTTTAAAAACCTTTGTGTTGCAAAGGACACCCTCGAGAAAGTCAAAAGACAACCATAGAATGAATAAAGGTATTTGCAAGTCATGTGTCTGATAAGGCACAGATACATAGTATCAAGAATATCTAAAGAGCTCTTACAACCTAATTAAAAAATGGACAAAGAATTTGAATAAATAGTTCTCCAAAGACGATCTACAGTGGACCATTAAGCACATGAAAGTGCAAATTAAAAGCACAATGAAGTACCATTTCCTATCCACTATAAAGGCAGGCTGTAACAAATGTTGGCAAGGATGTGGAGAAATTTGAGCCCTCATACATTGCTAGTGGGGATGCACAATGGTACAGCCATTTTGCAAACCTTTTTGCTATTCCACCAAATGTTAAACCTAGGGTTACCATATGATCTAGGAAATGTACTCCTAGGTGTGTATCCGAGGGCAAGGAGAACTCACAACCACACAGTAGCTTGTATACCAATGTCTGTAGCAGCATTAGTCAGCGTAGCCAAGAAGGGGAAACGAACTATGTTCATGAGCTGATGAATGGATAAATAAAATGTAGTCTCTCCATATTATGGAATATTATTGGGAAAAAAAAGAGTGAAGTGTGGACACATGCTACAACTTGGAGGAAACTTGAAAACAGATGCTAAGTGAAAGAAGCCAGTCACAGACCACATATCGCATGATTCCATGTATATGAAATGTAAAGAACAAATTCATAGAAGCAGGAAGTAGATTAGTGGTTGCTTAGGGCTGAGATGGAGGGGGGTGGGTGGCAGAGATGGGGCAATGGGGACAGACTCCTAATGAGTATGGGGTTTCCTTTGGGGGGACAAAAATGATTCTATTATTAGATCGTGCTGAGGATTGCACAACCTTGTGAATACAGAAAAAAACATTGAAGTGTACATTTTAAATGGGTGAATTGTATGGTATATGAATTATAGCTCAGTAAACCTATTTTTAAAAGAGATGGGGAGGGAATCCAACACATAAAAGCAGGGTGTTTCCTCTCCAGACACACATCAGCCTTATCTCTCTGTAAATCTGCGCCCATCTCTTCTGGTATCTTATTTACAACAGTGATAAAACAACATGCTTTAGAATCTTGGAGTTAAAAGAAATTGAAATTACTTATTTTATAGCAACTAATCTGAGATCCAGGGAAAGCTAGGTAGTTGCAGGGTGGGGAGTAACGTCACGTTTCTTGACCCTCACCCTGGTGTCCCTTCAGGAATTACACTCTGTACACATCTGCAGCATCCTGAGGTCCCAGGACCTCAAAGAGCATGAGGACTGTGCTTCCCAGACTGCATTTTTGGCACTGCAGGTCACCATCCATTAGTGCCAGGAGAAATCAACTCAGTGGGTATGGACCTTAAGATGAAATAGAATAGAACAGCAATTATGCTTTCTAAGCAGTAATGGAAAGAAAGGTTTTGCGAAGTTCTTTTTGTTCATATAGTTATCTCCTATATTAATAAATATCTTTGTTTCTACATCTTTATCATCTATCAACACGTGTGCGTGTGCGTGTAGTGTGTTTATTGGGTTACAGTGTAAAATTTCTTACTGTGCGTGTAGCTAAAAGATTTGAAAGCTACCATGTTAAGTAATCCTGGAGGATTTTGTCAATGATTCTGAGTAGTTGGTCACTTTTCTTTCATTCTACTCTTTGGTTTTGTGGCTTCAGACTCTCAAATAGTTACTGTCTGAAAATCATGGAGTACTTGAGTGAATTTAGGGTCCCTCTTTCACCTGGAAAGTGTTGCTCAGTAGATTGCTGCAATCAACTGATAAAGCCGTTTCACCTGGGCCAGTTTACATGGTGTAATTCCTTCCTAAACCGGTTCAGGGGGAAGCACCCTCTCTGTCTTACCTTTTACCCATTTTCTATAGGGCAGGAGTAAGGACCAAAGGGCATGAGGAAGTCATCTGAGATGCACCCCTGTTTCATCTTTAATCCATAGTCTTGCCTTTACTCTTCTGTCTTAAGCCAGGCAAGAAGGAAGGAGGATAGAAATGTTAATGTCCTGAGATTTTACCTTAAACTGGATTTTGACTTAATGATTGCTCTCTTACCCGAAAAGCCCTAGAACTTACTAGCGTGTTCATGTAGGAGCAGGGGGACAGTCACCAGCACTGAGTGAAGTTGAAAAGAGCCATGGGTTTAGTTATAGCAGGAGCTGTGCTTTTTCAATACACGAATTATATGACATTCAGTTGCACCTTTATGTGGTTTAATTTGCACAGTTTCCTTAAAGGGACACCATGATTCTGATTTGCTTATAGGAGCTGTGGTTCTTTTCAATGCTCTGCCTATTGAAACATGGATTTCTATAATAAACCTCAAATTCTGGTCATTTTTTTTCCACTTAAGAAATGACTTTTTAAATATCTGCCTTCATTCTTTGAACTGCAGTACAGTATTATTCCATCTAGATGGAATTTAGTTATCTGGCTCATGTATCTGGAGCAAAAATGAGAGAACGAGGCAGTAAGACCCCTCAACTCCTGTTGCGTCTGTAAAGTGAAGAAGGACACTTCCAAAGACCCTCACTAAAATCCATGCATTTCCCTACTAGAAGGATCCTGTAGGCCCTCTCTTACCTATGCCTTTTTTTTTTTAATACTTGTGCTAAGTTTGGTTGTTTCCTAAGCCACACCCGTGGTGAATTAGAAGGGAGGGGGAAATTGCTAAGGCAACACACTGACAGTAAGGGAGGGAACAGAAAAGCAGACAGGAAACTGAGGAAGAATAGCAGCTTGGGACCATTTGATGAGCAAATAATCCTCCTCAACTCAGAAGGTACTGAGGATGTCACTGTTAGAATAAGGAAATGAATACCAGAATAATGGCTCTGGATCATGATCTGGTGAAATGATGTCTGAAAATGCGTTTTAGGAGGTACATTCTAGTAAGAGTACTATTTAGTACGAGTACTTTTAAAATGAGAACATTTTGGTGGTTAAAGAGTCAATTTTGACTCTGTATATAGTTTCATGTGACAGAAAGCTTAACCTAAACTGACTTAAGGCAAGAAGAATTTATTGCCTGTAATTGAATAGTTCAGGCATATTTTGGCTTCAGGAACAGGTTGATCCAGGGGCTCAAAAGATGTTGGCAGGGTCTGTTTTTCCCCATCTTGCAAATCTGCTATCTTGTAGATTGGCTTCATTTTTAGGTTTCAGGTGGTGGTAAGATGGTAGCTGACACTTCTTAGACATATATTGCTGTGGACTGAATTGTGTCCCCCTCAAATTCATATGTTGAAGCTCCAAGGTGACTGTATTTGGAGTAAGGAAGTCATTAAGTTAAATGAGGTCAAAGGTTGAAACATTGATCTGATAGGATTAGCGTCGTTCTAAGAAGAGACACCAATGAGTTTTTCCATATACTCTGTCTGCCCTGTGAGGGCACAGCAGGAAGGCAGCTGTCGGAAAGCCAGGAAGAGCATACTCAGGAATCAAATCTGCTGGCACCTTGATCTTGGACTTCCCAACCTCTAGAACAGTGAGAAAATAAATGTGGGTTGTTCAAGCCGTTCAGTCTATGGTATTTTGTTACAGCAGCCTGAGAAGACTGACATTCATCCTTCCAGGTTCAAGTCTAGGGAAAAGAGCATGCATTCCTCCAGGTCAAGTCTGGTTCTGATTGGATCATGTGCCCATTCCCAAACCAAGCCCATGGCCATGGAATTCTGTGCTCTGACTGGCCAAGCCTGAGTCTCCCCAGTTCCAGGGAACTATAGTGAAGTCCATAGTCTGAACAGCATGTATGGAGTAAGGGGAAGAGCTACCGCCCCACCCCCATCCCGCCACCGCAAAATCAGGATGCTGTAACCAAAACACGGTGGTGGAACTGTGTGTCGCTGAAATCATCAACTCTCTGAGAAACCCTGGTTCCCCAAAGGGACCAGTCCCGTGAGGACGACATCTGAGGGTTAACTGTGGTATCTTTGTTTCCGAAGATGACACCTGACGTGAAACCTCTTCAATAGCTACTGTGCATCATGCAACAACATTCCTTATTTAAATGATAGAGTCTGGATTCAAAAAAAATAAGAATGTATTTTCTCATTTATATTTTTGGTACAGCTGGTTTGTAGCTCTGCTTCCAAAGGTCAACCAAAGTCATCTGAGCTCACTGGCCAAAATGCAGACCACGGAAACACGAGACTGAGAAGGTGTGCCGAGGGCTGCAGAGAAGGGCCGGGGGAGAGCAGCAGGTGCTCCCTGGCTCCCTGGGTGGATGTGTGCAGCCAGCCTCTGCTGGGTTCTGTCTGTGGTTCAAAGTCGAAGCTCAAGTGGAGGGAAAGGCTCACACAGTGAGGCACAGGGCAGGTCCCTTGTGCGCACTAGTCCCATTCCCTTGCAGGAGGAAGCATTGTTCGGGCTTTGAAATTCAAGCAGGGGGGTGAGGGGGGGCAGATCACCTTAAGTCCTGTCTCAGTGACCCTGCCAGAGCACAGCCAGCCTCCCAGGAGCCTCCCACCACTGTTCTCCAAGCTTCGCAGGAAATGCACCACCCACCGTGTTCCAGGCGTGGTGTAACCGTGCACCTTGAAGCTTGTGGTTCCATTTGGACCACTAGATTCTGGAAGAATTCTGTCTCTGATAGTCTCTATTCTCTTGCTCTTTCCTTTTTCCAACAGCTTTTGTGATGTATTTAAAATTTTGCCTTGGGGGCGGCTTGGGGCCTGAGGCTCAGACTCACTGAAATCTGAGCTTAGTCTAGCAATGAGGTCCAACCCAGGATTTTAATTTGTGATTTTTTTAAAGACGAAACCGATTGCTTGGCCACTGAATTTTAGAATAAAATCAACATGGCCCCAAATGCTACATCGGATGGTCCAGTATATTCTAGCCAAAAAAAATGTTCTTATGGCTTTGCCCTATATTGTTTGAAAGATTTAAAAAATCTTGAGGAGGAACTTAAAAACCCTCTGAGTTGTTCTTGCCAGCTGTGGTTCTGCATTCATGTTTTGCATTAACTTAATTTGCTCCAGACTTCCCTAAGTACAACGCCGTATTCTTCTCATTTTAACTCCCACTCACGCAAGTGCCCTGCAGTTTTCTTTTTCGTAGGTAGGAGTCAAATCATAGATAGGAGACCCCATTGGTGAACTGTCTATATGTATTTAAAACTTGTGTTTATGTTGATGTCTGGGTCACTTCTTTATCTTCAACTATAGCATACAACCATAATTCTCTCAGTTAACCTGGTGATTTGGGGGGGTTTACTCCCCCCTTTTCCTCCTCCCACCACACCTCCCACTTTTCCTCTCCTCGCCCCCATTCCTCATTCCTGCTTTCCTCTCCTTCATGTTTCTCCTCCTTCCCTCTTCCCTCTTTTCCTGGTACAGTTTGCCGGGTAGCAGCTAGTCAGCAATTAGAACAGAGGCTAGGAGGGTGTGGGCTGTGGAAACAAGTGGTTCTTCCATGACCAGGAACCGAAAGGGCACCAAATACAGCTGCCCCCAAACCCCAACCACCCTGACCTGACCCAGGGCCAGGAACTGTCCCCATTGGAGTTTGCTGTAGTCCTTGCATTGTGGTGACAAGTCTTTCCTTAGAAAATTATAAATAGGTTGCCAGTGCAAGATTAGCCTCCTTCCACCTGTCAGTGCAGTCCCATAAATCAGACAAACCAGCCAAGAGAAGAGGCCGAATAGGCCCAGCTAGTGACGGCGCTGCAGGGAAGGTTTCCGGGATGCTCCGGGGACACCCTCCCTGCTTTTCCAAGAGGGGAGACGAACCCCTAGGGCTGGGCCTGGGGAGAAGTCTGAAGCCACATTCGGTGCAAGTGGGGCTTGAACTGGCCCTTCACTTTGTAATTCAGTGTTTGTCTGGGAGAACATCGAGGTGGTTGGTTGGAAGAAACCTAGGGTTTTCTATAGATTGAACCTGCCCGATGCCCAGTGAACCGGAGAGGTGGGTGGTAGCAGGTGCTGTGTTACTGACTGTCGGCTTTGTGGCTTTGACCGGAGAAGGTGCCAGCCTGCTTTCCCAGTGGAAGGGAAAGCTCCAAAGTCATGGGCGGTATCAGCATCTGGAAGCAATAAGGAGCAACGTTTACCTTGTGACTTACATGGTGTCGGTGGAGACTCGCTCATCCGATGAGCTTGTTTACTGATGGAGAAGAGGACGGTGTTACTCACACAATACCGGTCTCTCGGCAGTGCTGCACGATTCAGGAAGGGGAAGCAAGCCCGGGACCTCCCCAGGGTGGACCTCAGGAAGACTTCAGTCGTTACTTACTCTTTCAATGAACAAATATCTATTTGGCGTATACTGGGACCAGGGCTTTATATGATGCTGGAAGACACTGGGGAGCACCACAGACACGCTCCTTGTCCCTTTGGAGCTTTACTGTCCTTAGTTTTTATAGTCTTTGGGGGTAAAAATGCCATAAAGCTGAAACAATGAGGAGGAGACGAGAGGTAAAAATATTCCAGAAACTTCAAAGGACCTGGACCGAGATGAAGAGCAGCATGTTTGTAAGACATTATAGTATTTCCAGGAGTGAGGAGGGGCTGCCAGTGTTGAGGTTTGTGTTTGCAATTTGGCAGCTGTCCCTGTGAGCTGGATAGAAGGAGACATGTGATGCCAGATTGAGTAATCCATGACTTAAAACCATGTACAGGCCTTTGAGGCTGGGTCTTTGTCTTCACCTCTGGAGGGTGACTGTGTTTCCTGAGGCTCCTGGACAACCTCTGTGGCCTGAGGAGCCAGGGACCATGTCCCCCACATTCTGCTGGCTGTTGCTGCCATGGCTGGGCTGCCCTTACTGCCTGCCAGTGTTTTTGCATTCACTTTCCTTCGAGACAGAAATAGCAGAGAGCGCTTATGTTAATCAGGGCTCTCCAGAGAAACAACCAAGAGGATGTAGGTGTGTGTGTGTATATCTGTGGAGAGATTTACTTGAAGGAATTGGCTTACACGATTGTGGGGGCTGGTGAGTCTAAAATCTGCAGGGCAGGCTGGTGGGCTGGAGACCCTGGGAAGAACTGATGTTGCAGCTCAAATCCGAGGGCAGAGTTCCTTCTTCCTAGGGACCCTCTGTCTTTCTCTTCTTTTTTTTTTTTTTTAATTTATTTGACAGAGATAGAGACAGCCAGCGAGAGAGGGAACACAAGCAGGGGGAGTGGGAGAGGAAGAAGCAGGCTCACAGCAGAAGAGCCCGATGGGGCTCCATCCCAGAACGCTGGGATCACGCCCTGAGCCGAAGGCAGATGCTTAACCGCTGTGCCACCCAGGCGCCCCCCTCTGTCTTTCTCTTAAGGCTTTTAACTGTTTGGATGAGGTCTTACCCTCATTGTGGAAGGTGATCTGCTTTACTCAAGGTCAACTGATTGAAATATTAATTACATCTTAAAAAAACCACTGTTCACAGCACTGTCTAGATTGATGCTGGCCAATCATCTGAGCCTTGTAGTGTAGCCAAGTTGGCATTATAAACATTCACCATCACAGAACCCAAGAACGTTTCCTCAGTAATGTGCCCCTTGGTAGGGACATGATCTCTGCAGACAGGCCCGGAGGGGGGGGGAAGGAGGGGCCGTGAAAAAACGCTGACCCAGAAGGCGGTAGGAGCCTGGAGTCCTTGTCCTGCTGTCTGCCAAGAACGGGCTGAGTGGCGTTGGGCATGTGTCTTCATTTCTCTTACAGTTTCTTGGCAGTGGTGGGGGTGGGGGAGGTGCTTCATACTCTGTCAATAACTCCCTGGCCCCTCTTCTGGATTTTGAGTTCTCTGAGGTCAGGGAATATGTGTTTTTCCTGATTACCTCCACCCCCACATCTAGTCCTGGTGCCCCTGAGCATAGTAGGCCTTTGATCCAAGTCTGCTGGATGGATGGATGTAAAGTGGGAGGATGGAATGGTGGCATTTTGCTCTGGGTCTGCCACCACCTAGCTGTGCCGCTCTGAACCAATCCCATAGCAGGAACTTGCATTTGGGTCTGTCTGGCCCACCGCCGTGCTCTATCCAGGCCCCACATCCCGCTGCCCTGGGTCTGACTGATGTCTCTTCATCCAGCCTGCCAGTGTTCAGTCCTTGGCTCCTACCAGACGCCCTGCAACCCGGTGACGGGACAGTGTGAATGCTTTCCGGGGATTACAGGACAGCGGTGTGACAGGTGTCTCTCAGGAGCCTATGATTTCCCTCACTGCCAAGGTAGGGAAGACATCAGAATGCCAGAGGGCGGGTTCCTCTCTGAAATGTGTGCAGCCAGACTCCCAGACAAGCCCGGGGACCCACCACTGGTCGCCTCTAAACATTTGACCTTCATCTGCCTGATTCCCCCCTAGTTCAAGTCTGTTGAAAATGCATGTATCAGATAACATGTCCTCAAAGGAAATCATAAATGATTCCTAAAATTTTTAAAAATTCCCATGTACTATAAATTCATATTTCTTGATTTGCCCGTCAATTCCTGTGCATAACAGTGTGGCAAAGGTGACCCCTTTGAGCTATACCAAGTGTTCCTTGACCCCTTCCCAAGACGTCCTGGCTTCTCTCTGGTTCCAGGCTCACAGCGCTGATGCTGGCTGCTCCGTAATCCCCTGGGGGGGGGGGCTCGAGCAAATCCCCTTGCTAGCGGGCAGAGCTGGACCTTTGCTGTGTTTCTGCCCCTCTGTCCTCGCTGCCCCTGGCCTCCTGGGGCATTGTCCTCACACAGCACAGGTGCAAGGGGAGGGGGGTGACCTAGAGTCCATTTGGTTTGGGAAGCATGAGCCAAGGGGGAAACACTGTCACTGTCTTGGGCCGTCCTCACTACTTACCGCCCCACCCCAGGAGAACTTGAGAGGCTGCCGTGCTCTGTGGCAGATGGCACAGAAATAAGGTGCCCATGGAATCTCCCTGTGCTCTCGGGGCCCGGCAGCCTCCAGAGGCAAGGAGCTCCTGCAGCTGCTTTAGAGGCCCCTTTCCCCGTTGAGAAGAGGTGTTTGAGGAAGGCTGCACCAGACTTTCCACTTGGAGATGAGGGCTTTCTCTGATTCCTTCCTGCTCCTGGTAGCGCTTTGAGCTCCGCATTCAGAGCTGTCCGAAGACAGGGCCATAGCGCCAGCTGGATTCCCCAGAACCCCACTCACCAGAATCCTCAAGAGATTGGGTTTTCCTGCCCGTAGAAATTGTGGCCAGTAGTCAGAGGGGGCAGTTTGCTTTCAAGAAGGCCTGAAGGTCCCCAGGGTACAGGGCTGTCCCGGGTGGGGTGTGTCTGCTCACCTCCAGGGGGTGGGGAGTGGAAGGAAGTGCTGTGGCTGCTGGGCAGAGGGGCGGGGCAGTCACAATAATTCCTCCAGAGCCAGGTGGCAACAGTGGTCAGCCGGGGCAGGAGCCGAAGCCTGGGCATGACCAGGTTGAAAAACAGCAAAGAGGGGAAGGAAGTGTTCACTCTTACCGAAGAAGGAATGTGAGGGAACATCCAAACAGAAAAAGAGAAACACATGCCATCATCAAGGGACAAACTGAAGGAAACAGACAAAAGAGGAGACAGAGGCAAAATGTCTAAGGAACAACTTACGAGAAAAGAAGATCATTTTATGAGGTTATGTAAATTATTGGAAAAACCAGCCTAGGGCAGGCTTACCCAAAGCCTCTCCCTTTCTAACAGTCATACTGCTGTATAGTGGTAATGCTGAGACATTGTTAGATCCCACTTTATTGAAGAGAAATTTTATTGGGCTTGTGATACCATATTGACTAATGCGGGAAAACAAACTAATTATTTTTAGAAATAAGTTTAATACAGGTGGGGAACAAGGGGATTGTGATAATTAAAGAATTAAGTCTTGGTTGACTAAAAAATGTACTTAGAAAGCTACAAATCCTGTAGCTTCTATTTAGTGGCCAATTAAAAAGTCTCTTGGTACAATATCGCCCTCTTCTGGACAATCCCAAAGACGTTCAAAATTCTGAAATCTTTCCCCAATCTCCATCATCAGTCAGACGTGAACTTTAAGTAGTAGGCAGGGAATGGAGTTAAGTGGCAAAAGGGGTGATCTGGGGACCAAGGACCCTAAAGGTTATTCAAGACATGCCTTTTCTGAATTACACGCGAAGTCCTTGCCACCCATCTATCAAGAAATACAAATGTAGATGCATTGCTTTTAAAAACAAATAAAACTTTAAAAGCTCGAAACATCAAAACAAACCAAAAGACAGACAAAAAAACAGCAGGCATTTAAAAATCTTTCTAAATCATGTGCAGGCTCAAGCAGTGCCTGTGATCCAGCCGGTACCCTGGACTCCAGTTTGGTAAGTTGAGGGTTATAAAAGGGTTACAATTCTAACTGATGTATATGGATACATATTACAGACTAACGCATTGGGGAGCTTCCCGAAATTGAAAGTAAATTAAGACCCGAAGCCAAACTGCTACAGAGGTCATTGTTCTTGTTCCAAGTGCATCTCTGATAAAGTGAATCCCACGGTATTCCGATGAGGTTTCTAAGTGCTTTAGAAATGATCTGTCTTTGTAGCTTCGAAGCCTAGAGATGGTGGGCCTCCAGGCATTCGAGGGACAGAGGAAGAGAGATTCTGCGTCCTTACGGGGAGGCAGTGGCCCTTGCATATTACAAAAGTATTTTCAGATAAACATCATTCTCTATTGATCTTCAACATGTTAAATATTCAGATACTTTTCCATTTAAAGGAGTAGTTCATGTTGTCCCAGAATCAGCAGATGATGACAATATCAGCAATAGAAGTGATTTTTAAATGTTTCTTTTAATGTATTTTCCAGTTTTGTCTTAACCACAAATATGGATTATGTGTAGAAAAAAATAAATGAAGAATAAAACAAAAGCCATGAGCAGTCTGTTGAAATCAACACAGTACTTTTTCCCCCTCTGGTTACACTTAATTTACTTTTCACGGCCAAAATATAATTCTGTGACAAGCTTTGTTCAGAACATATGTTTGAAAACATGTCTTAATTTTGAGATGTCAAGTGTTAGTTTGATTTTCTTTCAAAGGGATATTGCCAATGCAAGGCTCATGTCGAAAGTCCTTCTTGTAGCATCTGCAAACCACTATATTGGAATCTGGCCAAAGAAAACCCTAGTGGATGTTCAGGTACGGTGTTTACACATAATAATTTACTATGTTGCTAATTCCTCTTAATTTTCTCTACTTTAGTGACTAAACCCACAAAAGAGCTATTTATTTAATAAGTTCAATTTGTCTGAAATTTCATGTAAATGTTTTGATGTTTTTTCCCCTGCTTTTGGCAGAACTTCTGTCATTTCGAAAATCTCAGCAAGGGATTTATATCCCGTTTCCATATGTATTTTGTTGTTTGCAAAGGCAGCTACTTGATAAATGGTTTATACTGCCTTGATTTTTTATAACCCCTCTTTTGGGTTTGATTTTCATTTTGTGCTTAGATTGAAGCCAGGACAGGAACTTAAAAACACCAAGCTAAAGGTGGTTAAGTGGAGTGGATATGTCCTTAAATAGAGTACGTTTTCTTTTTCTTTAAAAAGATTTCATTCATTTATTTGAAAGAGAGAGAGTGTGAGTGCACAAGCAGGGGGGAGGGGCAGAGGGAGAAGCAGACTCAATCCCCCAGGACCTCGGGATCATGACCTGAGCCGAAGGCAGGCGCTTCACTGACTGAGCCACCCAGGCGCCCCTAGAGTATGTTTTCATGTAAGCATATTAGTAATGACCTTGACATTAGAATCACTTAAAAATCCCAGGATGTTGCAGCCTTTGTCTTAGAGCGGTCACGAACTAGCCATCACTCCTTGTAGGTGGGTGCTATTGATCTGGTGGTTCTGCTGACCCCAGAAAGCAGTCCCATTTTAGGCTTCAATGGAGCGAACTGGAATTCTGCTGAGGTGTGCCTGACAGTGACCACACATGTCGCATGGCTGCTGTGTCACGTTTCCAGAGCCAAAGGCTGTCCTTTGTGCAGCCTTGGTCCAGGGACGCTCTCTTATCTTCACAGAATGCCAGTGCCACGTGGCGGGAACGGTGAGCGGGATCGGAGAGTGTGGACAGGTAATGTGGGCCGATTGTCCATAAATCAGTGCGATGTTAGAGCAGTTGATGTTGGGGTGTCTGTGGGAGGGGATTAGTGCCTCTGCAGTTGTACGGGGCATGCTGATCTCTCTGGACGTTTTCAGATTCTCGCTAACTGCTTCGTGTTACACAGTGAGTCAGTTTTAATTCTTGAAGATTAGCGAATTGTGCAATCTTACCAAGTTTTGTCATCCGGCTTATTCTGCAGCGAGATGGGGACTGTCACTGCAAGTCCCACGTCAGTGGCGATTCCTGTGACACGTGTGAAGATGGATATTTTGCTTTGGAAAAGAGCAATTACTTTGGGTGTCAAGGTAAATAGTTTCAGCGGGTCCTGAGGGAAGCCAGTGTTGACGGGCAAAACTGTGGGGATAATCTCTCTTCCAAGTTCTGTCATTTTCATGCAGTCTTTCTGATGGGATGGGACTAAAAAATTCTGTTGCAGGGAGTTTGGCCAAATACTCAGTGGAGATGAGTAATAAACTGCAAGTGTGGCTGCTTCCACTTCTCGTCTACCAGCACATTGTTGGTTTAATGACAGAAAACATCTTTGGGATGGAGGGGTGGCATCTCTTAACTTCGTAAATAACATCAAGACAATTTGGAAGATGTATTTTGTATTACCAGAACAGCTCACACCAGACTTTAGAGGTAATACTATATTAAATAAGACACCTGCAGGCATGTGGCCCCACAAGGCTACTGTACGATCTCTCCCACAGACTTGTAGTCGCAGACGTTGTTTACAAGACACTGTGCTGCTCAATTAACTGTGTTTAGCTGCGGGGCATACTTCCAGCCTACAAGTGGGCTTTGGGGGGCACCTCCCATCTCCCTACGTATTTCTAATGGGATGTGGCAGGGCTAAGAAGCAGCCCTGTCCTTGCTGGTGTCCGCTTCTCAGAGAAGGAGGGAAAGCTTCAGCGTGGAGATGCCTTGCGGGGTCACTGCTGTTGTTTCCTGACCTTCAGGGTGTCAGTGTGACATTGGTGGAGCGATCACCCCCCTGTGCGGTGGGCCCTCGGGAGGATGCCGTTGCCGAGAGCACGTGGTGGGGAAGGCGTGCCAGCGGTGAGTGTCCAGGTTTCCTCCTGTACTGACGTGGTAGAAGGTTCTCAGGGAGTCCTGTCTGTGCCGACAGCTTGGGGAGGAGACAAGCCATCCTAAGGGGACAGGGCACATGAAGCTCTCCTGTCCCTTGAAATCCGGACACTTGTCAGGGGGCCCAATTAAAGCAGGAGGTAAGGTTGCCCTAAAGACGTCCACTTTGTAGGTCACTGAGCCGCCTCACTGGAAAGTTCCCGCAGGTACAAAAAGTGAGGTGGGTTCCCGTGGCTGAACCTCCAGGTGAAAGTCACAGCTTGGAGGGGCCCAGCAAAGGGGCAAGCTCCTGGGACAAGGAGATTCAGGTCCAGCTTCTCCCTGAGGACCCATGACTGAAGGCGTGGAGAGGCCGGGTGCGTTACACTGGGTGCGGTGGGAGGGAAGGGGAAGAAAACTCTAGAAGTGGGATAAGTCCCTCATCTCATGCAGAAGCTAATTAAAATGAAATATAGGAGCAAGGGAGCGAGTGGAGGCTGAGCTCCCAGAGGGGCTGTCACAGGTACAGCAGCACCCTGTCTCCGTGTCCTGTCATATTTAACAATTTCTAGATCTAAAAAAATTTTTTCATTCCTGTATAATTAACATACAATGTTATATGAGTTTCAGATGTAAAGTATAGAGATTCAACACTTTTGTACATTACTCTGCTCAGCACCAGTGCTCTTAATCCTTCACCTGTTTCACCTACTCCCCCCCCCCCCCCCCCCCCCCCCCCCCCCCCCCCCATGTCCCCTCTGGTAACCGCCAGTTTCTTCTCTGTAGTTAAGAGTCTGATTTTTTGGGGTATATCAATTTGTCTCTTTTTCCTTTGTTTATTTGTTTTGTTTCTTAAATTCCACATATGTGTAAAATCATATGGTGTTTGTCTTGTTCTGACTGATTTATTTCACTTAGTGTTATATCTTACCCTCTAGATCTATCCATGTTGTTGCAAATGGCAAGATTTCATCCTTTTCATGGCTAATAGTCCACTATATATATATATATACATACATACACCACATCTTCTTTATCTATTCCTCTATTGAGGGACACTTGGGCTGCTTCCATAATTTGGCTATTGTAAGTAATGTTGCTATAAACATAGGGGGGCATGTGTCTCATCAAGTTAATGTTTTCCTATTTTTTTGGTAAGTAGCCAGACACAGAATGACTGGATTATATGGTAATTCTATTTTTAATTTTTTGAGGAACCTCCATACTGTTTTCCACCATGGCTGCTCCTGTCTGCATTCCCACCAACAGTGCACGAGGGTTCTTTTTTCTCCACATCCTGGCCAACACCTGTTGTTTCTTGTGTTGTTGATTCTAGCCATTCTGACAGGTGTGAGTCTCATTACATTTTGATTTGCATTTTTCTGAGGATGAGTGATGTTGAGCATCTTTTCACGTGTCTGTTGGCTGTCTGCAGGTCTTCTTTGGAGAAATGTCTGTTCATGTCTTCTTCCTATTTTTAAATTGGATTATGCGGTTTTTTTGGTGTTGAGTTGTATAAGTTATTTATAAATTTTGGGTACTATCCATTGATCAGATATGTCATTTTCAAATATCTTCTCCCATTCCACAGGTTGCATTTTAGTTTTGTTGATTGCTTCCTCTGCTGCGCAGAAGCTTTTATTTTGATGTAGTCCTAGTAGTTTATTTTTGCTTTTGTTTCCCTGGCCTCAGGAGACATGTAGACCATTTGCTATGATCGAGGTCAGAGAAATTACTCCCTGTGCTCTCTTCAAGGATTTGGATGGTTTCAGGTCTCACATTTAGGTCCTTAATCCATTTTGAGTTTATTTTTGTAAATGGTGTAAGAAAGTGGTCCAGTTTCATTCTTTTGCATGTAGGTGTCCAGTTTTCCCAACACCATTTGTTAGAGACTGTTTTTTCCCCATTGCACATTCTTGCCTCCTTTGTTGAAGATTAATTAACCATATAATTGTGGGTTATTTCTGGACTCTCTATTATGTTCTATTGGTCTATGTGTCTATTTTCGTGCAGGTACCACAGTGTTTTTGATTACTATAGTTTTGTAGTGTATGTTGAAATCTGGGATTGTGACACCTCCAGTTTTGTTCTTTTTCGAGATTGCCTTCGCTGTTTGGGGTCTTTTGTGGTTCCACACACATTTTAGGATGATTTGTTTTAGTTTTGTGAAAAATGCCGTTGGTATTTTGGTAGGGATTGCATTAAATGCGTAGAGTGCTTTGGGTAATATGGACATTTTCACAATATTTGTTTTTTCAATCCATGGGCATGGAATGTCTTTCCATTTCTTTGTGTCCTCTTCAAATTCTTTCATCAATGTTTTATAGTTTTCAGAGCATGTGTCTTTATCTCTTTGGTTAAGATTATTCCTATGTATTTTATTATTTTTGGTGTATTTGTAAATGAGACTGTTTTCTTAATTTCTATTTCTGCTATTTCATTATTATGTACAGAAATGCAATCAATGCAACTTCACTGATTTCGTTTTAGTTCTAATAGTTTTTTGGTGGAATTTTTGGGGGTTTCTATGTATAGTATCATGTCATCTGCAAATAGTGGAAGTTTTTACCTCTTCCTTACCAATTTGGAAGCCTTTTAGTCCATTTTTGTTGTCTGATTTCTGAGGCTAGGGCTTCCAGTACCATGTTGAATGAAAGTGGTGAGAGCAGACATCCTTGTCTTGTTCCTGACCTTAGTGGGAAAGCGTTTATCCCCATTGAGTATGATGTTTGCTGTGGGTTTTTCATATAAAGCCTTTATTATGTTGAGACATGTTCCCTGTAAACCTACGTTGTTAAAGGTTTTTATCATGAATGGATGTTGTACTTTGTCAAATGCTTTTTCTGCATCTACTGAAATGATCATATGGTTTTTATCCTTTTTCTTATTGATGTGATGTATCCCATTGATTGATTTGCAAATATTGAATTACCCTTGCATCCCAGGAATGAATCCCACTTGATTGTGCTGAATGGCTATTTTAATGTACTGTTGGATTCTATTTGCTAATATTTTATTGAGGATTTTTGCATCTATGTTCATCAGAGATATTGGCTTTCAGTTTTGTGTGTGTGTGTGTGTGTGTGTGTGTGTGTGTGTGGTTTCTTTACCTGGTTTTGGTATCAGGGTAATGCTGGCTTCATAGAATGAATTTGGAAACTTTCTCTTTCAGTTTTTGGAATGGTTTGAGAAGAACAGTTAGTAACTCTTCTTTAAATGTTTGTTAGACTTCACCTGTGAGTCTGTCTGGTCCTGGACTTTTGTTTGTTGGGAGTTTATTTTGATTACTACTTTTTTTTTTTTTTTTTTTTTTTTTTTTTTTTTTNTTTAAAGATTTTATTTATTTATTCGACAGAGATAGAGACAGCCAGCGAGAGAGGGAACACAAGCAGGGGGAGTGGGAGAGGAAGAAGCAGGCTCATAACGGAGGAGCCTGATGTGGGGCTCGATCCCAGAACGCCAGGATCACGCCCTGAGCCGAAGGCAGACGCTTAACCGCTGTGCCACCCAGGCGCCCCTATTTTGATTACTACTGATTCAGTTTTGTTGCTGGTTGTCAGTCTGTTCAAATTTTTCTGTTTCTTCCTGATTCTAAGAGGTTATATGTTACTAGGAATTTATCCAATTCTAGGTTGTCCAATTTGTTGGCATATAATTTTTCACAATATTCTCATATAACCCTTTATATTTCAATGGTGTTGGTGGTTTTTTTCTCCTCTTTCATTTCTGATTTTGTTTATTTGACCCCCCCCCCCCGCCCCCGATGATTCTGGCTAAAGGTTTATCAATTTCGTTGATCTTTTCAAATAACCGGCTCCTGGTTTCATTGGTCTGTTCTACTGGGTTTTTTTTGTTTGTTTGTTTTGTTTTTTGGGTTTTTTTTTAAGTTTCTATTTCACTTATTTCTGTGCTGATCTTTATTATTTCCTTCCTTTTGCTGGGTTTGGGTTTTGTTTGTTCTTCTTTTTTTAGCTTCTTTAGGTGTAATGTTAGGCTGTTTATTTGAGATTTTTCTTGTTTCTTGAGGTAGGTCTGTGTTGCTAAAAACTTCCTTCTTACAACGGCTTTTACTGTATCTCAAAGATTTTGGACCTTTGTTTTCATTTTCCTTTGTCTCCATGCATTATTTTATTTCTTCTTTGATTTCTTGAGTGACCCATTCATTGTTTAGTAGCATGTTATTTAACCTCCATGTATTTGTGTTCGTTCCAGATTTTTTCTTGTGGTTGATTTCTAGTTTCATAGCATTGTGGTCAGAAAAGATGCATGGTCTGAGTTCAATCTTTTTGAATTTGTTGAGGCTTGTGTTGTGGCCTAATATGTGATCTATTCTGGAGACTGTTCTGTGTGCGCTCAAAAAAATGTGTATTCCACTGTCTTAGGGTGGAATGTTCTGAATATATCTGTTAAATCAATATAGATTTTTTTTTGAAACTGTGATCCATCCATAATTTTCTCTCAGCGGAGGGAAGAAAAACTAATTTTTAATATTCTGGCTTTTAATCATACGCTGGAAACTGAATTGCAGTGTCTAAATTGCAAGTATCTTCACTACTTCTGCATTCTCAACAGATTCATAAAGAAATCTTTAGTGTAGTTAAAGTAAATTGTCTGTATTTAGGTAGTATGGCGCTTCTCCCCTTTCCTTTGATGTTCTCACCATTGAATTCTAAAAGTCAGAACAACCCAGCTGAGCTTTCTTCAGTCATTTCTAAATGTCAGTCACTGCTGGGCCACTTAATAAAGGGTCTGTGAAGGAGGACACCTCTGTGCGAATGTTTTCCTGCAGACCAACGAGGTATATGATGGACCAGAGGAATTTTGTAAATAGGTTTAGAAACATTTTCCACCTACATTTAGTCTTTCCACCTTCCTGTTGATAAAGTGAGCTTCCCTCACTTCACCAGGGTAAGTTTTCTTTTCCTTCCACCTCTGTGGGCAATTAGCTATTTTCCATGTAGAAATAATGCAAGTGAATAGGATTGAAATTACCCACCCTGAGGCAAAAATACTGATTTTTTACATTACAGCCAACACATACATATGAAATTTAGAACATGTCCTTTGATTTAGCGGTCAATTGTAACTGGGGTACAAGGAGAGCAAATCAGCATCGAAGATGCTATGCCGCCTTTTCTCTGGATTGGTAAATCTTTCTTCCTTTTGTATTAAATTCCTGCCTAATGTTTGTTTATGATATTACCTGAGCATTTTCATTTTTCTTACAAGTTTATAAAACATTCACTTTCACTTTGTTTTCTAAATAATTTTTGTGATAATAAATGTAATATATGTGCATTGTAAAGTTTTAATAAGTATGTAAAAGAGGAAAAAAAGACCTATTCCACCACCCAGAGATAACCCCTTTTAATATTTTTTGTATATTTTTTCTAGGTTTTTTTCTATGAATACAAATTAGTAATATATTTTCTTCATAAAATTTGTATCGATTTCTTCATAGGATATTGCAGACCTTTTTCATTATCATTAGTCTTCAGAAATATTAATGGTTACACACTATTTCATAATTTTTAAATTATTTCATATTGTACATTTACATTGTTTTTAAGTTTTCCCTATTATAAACATTCTTTTATGTTAATTCTTTGACACTATACATAAAATTGTTCTTTAGAATATATTCCTCAAAGTAGAATTACTGGGTCAATGGGTACGAACACTTTTAAGGACCTTTGTATATCGCTTCCTGAGAAATTGTAAGCATTTGTAATTCTGCTTGCAATATAGGGCCATGACCTTTTATTTCCTTTGACTAAATGATCTTTATGGCTTTAAACCCACTAACTGCTATTAGTTTGTGACTGGATTGCCAAATGTGTCATTTTGAAGAACTTCAAATTGTTTGACTATGAAATGTCACCCAAGCAGTGTAGTATTTTTTTTTTAAAGATTTTATTTATTTATTTGACAGAGAGAGAGACAGCCAGCGAGAGAGGGAACACAAGCAGGGGGAGTGGGAGAGGAAGAAGCAGGCTCATAGCGGAGGAGCCTGATGTGGGGCTCGATCCCGTTACGCCGGGATCACGCCCTGAGCCGAAGGCAGATGCTTAACTGCTGTGCCACCCAGGCGCCCCAGCAGTGTAGTATTTTTGATCCTTCTCTGCGAGTGCCACTATTGGACTCTTGAAAGGAATCCATCTATACACTTATAGTTTAAGAAAATACAAGGCATTGGGGCGCGTGGGTAGCGCAGTCGTTAAGCATCTGCCTTCGGCTCAGGGCGTGATCCCGGCATTCCGGGATCGAGTCCCACAGCAGGCTCCTCGGTTGGGAGCCTGCTTCTTCCTCTCCCTCTCCCCTGCTGTGTTCCCTCTCTCACTGGCTGTCTCTATCTCTGTCTAATAAATAAATAAAATCTTTAAAAAAAAAGAAAATACAAGGCATTAAAAAATCATTCTAATGATTAAAAAATACATATTATAGAGAATAATGTATCTAACTTGTAAACTTAGCATATGAAATATTTTATGTCACGTTCACTGTTGTGTGTATGGTACTTAGCAATAGTGCCTGGCACATATGTATTGATATTTGTATGAGTGAATGTGAATACATGAATGAATGAATGAATGAATGGTTGGATGGATTTACAGTAAGTAACCTAATTTGATTTTTCTAAGTTGTTGGCAACCATTTAGAACATATTAAAGGAAGTTACCGCTATGGGTTGTGCTAAGTGATTTTCTCATTTTATTGCTTAGACTGATAGGTGTTGGGTGTGTTTTATGTGAATGTTTACATAAATGAAAGCAATATTTAAAGAAAAAGCAGGAGGGTGGCTCTTTCATTTCTTCTTCTTTTTTGCATTCTGTTGATTTGGTGGCAGTTCTGTTAACAGTAGCTATTGAGATTAAATAATGTTTGGATTATCATTGAACCTAACTTGCTGTATCCATGTTTACTTTTTATTTACCAAAGACCTGAAAACAACTACTATTTCCCGGATTTGCATCATATGAAGTATGAGATTGAAGATGGCACCACACCTAATGGAAGAGAACTTCGATTTGGATTTGATCCCCTGGAGTTCCCTGAGTTTAGCTGGAGAGGATATGCTCAGATGACCTCGGTACAGGTATGTAGCCCGCAGAAATTGCTTCCTGGCAGGGTGGGGCATATACTTACCCACGACACTCTCAGTGAGTCCCCCCAAAAGGTGAGCTGTCCCCAAAACTGACTCCAGGATTCTTTTTCTCCAGACTATGGATGAGGCTTAGGGTAGGATTGGATTTTAACTGATAAGTATATGTATCAGTTTCACAGTTTATTGTCAATTTAATTTGGTCACCAAATCAGACAAAGAAGGGGTTAAAGAAAACTAGTGTTTATCTCTAGAGACTTTTTAAAAGAAGTTGTTTCCCAAGTTGGATTAGTCTATATGTTAACACAAGAGACGCTTTTCTTTAAAGACATTTGTAGAGAATAAAAATGAGTTGAATTAAATAATTCCAATAATGTGTGTGTTGTTGATATTTGACCAGCACTGGTTTTTGTTTTTGTTTTTTGCCTTTTTAAACCCTGAATTTCTCTATAAATAGAAACTAAGATAAAAGAGGAATTTTAGTGGTATTTTATTTTTCTTTCCTGTGTTTCTCCTTTCCTTCATTCTTCTCTACTGTATCCCTCTCCCTTGGCTTTGTGTTGGAATAGTTATGGAATTTACACATTTTCTCGTTACCTTTAAAACTTATGCAGTATTTACAGCCAACAATTTCTGTATAGTCATTGAGAAGTTTTGTTCTCAGGATTTCTCTTTGAGGTTGGTGTCTTCAAACTGTGTTTCTCAGTGGAGAAATTCAGAACAAAAGAGGTAAATTGATGACCATGATAACCCAATATTTGTCCTTAGCAGACTAATACTTGTTATGTTTACATAAGTCACCACTTAGAGAAACAGGGACAGGGCCACAGCTCTCTTAGAGCTGTCACTGGTTCTAATGTTGCTTCATGCCTGACCAGGGTCCCTCATCACGCTGCTTTCTCAAACAAACCTAGGATCTTTTTTTTTTTTTTTTTAAGATTTACTTATTTATTTGAGAGAGAGAGAGAGAGAGAGAGAGAGGGTGTGCATGAACAGGGGGAGAGGGAATCTCAAGCAGATTGCAGGGCTCAATCTCAGGACCCTAAGATCAAGCCCTGAGCTAAAACCAGGAGTTGGATGCTTAACTGACTGAGCCACCCAGTGGCCCCAACAGTACCTAGGATCTTAAGACCTCACTGCTTTCTCCTTCTCCCCAATAAAAAATTCAGTTTCTTTAGCATTCTGATCTTCATAATTCAGAAAAAAGCAGTGGAGTCATTAAGCCATTAAGTCGTAATAGGATGTGAATGACTGAGAGTCCAGTCAAGGTGGATACCTTCCCACAAGTGTTTACAATTTGAAAGAATGACTAGTTAACACAAAGGAAATGAATTTCTTCTTTTAAAAATATTTTATTTATTTATTTGACAGAGAGAGAATGAGTGGTAGGGAGGGGCAGAGGAAGAGGGGAGAAGCAAGATCCCGCTGAGCTGGGGCTTGATCCCAGGACCCTGAGATCATGACCTAAGCCAGAGGCAGACACTCAACCGACTGAGCCACCCAGGCGCCCTGCAAAGGAAATGAATTTCAAATGATGGAGTTTCTCTAAGAGTTTTTCAACAGCAGAACTTGGTGGCATCTGTCAAATCACCCCTAACTTTGTTCCTTATACATTTTTGCATTTTTATTTTCCAATTCCGTCAAGTTAGAAAGCCCACACTGAGTGGAGTCTTTAGCTTTTTCTGTATATGGTATCATGTCATTTGCAAATAGTAGAGTTTTACTTCTTTCTTGCCAGTTTAGATACTTTTATTTCTTTTTGTTGTCTGATTGCCATGGCTAGGACTTCCAGTGCTACGTTGAATAAAAGTGGTGAGAGTAGACATCCTTGTCTTATTGTGACCTTAAGGGAAAAGCTTTCAGCTTTTCACCACTGAATATGATGTTTACTGTTTGTTTTTCATATAAGGACTTTATTATGTTGAGGTATGTTCCCTCTAGACCTACCTTGCAGAGGGCTTTTATCATGAATGGATGTTGTACTTTGTCAAATGCTTTTTCTGCATCCATTGAAATGATCGTATGGTTTTTATCCTTTCTCTTAATTGATGGGACGTACCACAGTGATTGATTTGCAAATATTGAACCACCCTTGTATCCCAGGAATAAATCCTACTTGATCATGCTGAATGATTTTTTTTAATGTATTGTTGGATTCTGTTCGGTAATACTTTATTGAGGATTTTTGCATCTATGTTCATCAGAGATATTGGCCTGTAGTTCTCTGTTTTTGTAGCATTTTATCTGGTTTTGGTATCAGGGTGATACCAGCCTCGTAGGATGAATTTGGAAGTTTTCCTTCCTCTTCTATTTTTTGGAATAGTTTGAGAAGAATAAGTATTAACTGTCCTTGAGATGTTTGATAGAATTTGCCTGTGAGCCATCTGGTCCTAGACTTTTTTGGGGGGGAGTTTTTAAATTACTGATTCAGTTTTATTGCTGGTAATTTGTTCAAAATTTCTATTCCTGCTTTCATTTTGATAGGTTATATGTTTCTAAGAATTTATGCATTTCTTCTAAGCTGTTCAGTTTGTTGGCATACAGCTCCTTCTAATATTCTGTTACAACTGTTTGTATTTCTGTGGTGCTTGTTGTTTCTCCTCTTTCATTAGTGATTTTGTTTATTGGGTCCTCTCTATCTCTCTCTCACTCATTTTTTGATGAGTCTGGCTAGAGAGTTAATTTTGTTGATCTTTTCAAAAAAACAGCTCCTGGTCTCATTGATCTATTCTATTGTTTTTTTAATTTTTGTTTGTTTAGTTTCTGTATCGTTTATTTCTGCCGTGATCTCTGCTGTGATTGTCCACTTATTATTTTCTTCCTTTTGCTGGGTTTGGGTTTTGTTTGTTCTTATTTTAGCATCTTGAGGTGTAAGGTTAGGTTGTTCAAGATTTTTCTTGCTTCCTGAGATAGGCCTGTGTTGCTATAAATTTCCTTCTTAGAACTGCTTTTGCTGTATCCCAAAGATTTTGGACCTTTGTATTTTCATTTTCCTTTGTCTTCACACAATATTTTATTTCTTCTTTGATTTCTTGAGTGACCCATTCATTGTTTAGTAGCATATTATTTAACCTCCATGTATTTGTGTTCGTTCCAGATTTTTTCTTGTGGTTGATTTCTAGTTTCACAGTGTCAGAAAAGATGCATGGTATGAGTTCAATCTTTTTGAATTTGTTGAGGCTTGTGGTGTGGCCTAATATGTGATCTATTCTGCAGACTGTTCTGTGTGCACTTGAAAAAAATGTGTATTCTGCTGTTTTAGGTTGGAATGTTCTGAATATGTCTATTAAATCCATCTAGTCCAGAGTGTGATTCAAAGCCACTGTTTCCTTGTTGATTTTCTGTTTGGATGATCTGTCCATCAGTGTAAGTGGGGTATTAAAGTCCCCTATTACTGTATTACTATTGATTATTTCCTTTATGCTTGTTAATAACTGTTTTATTTATTTGGGTGCTCCCATGTTGGGTGCATAAATACTTACAATTGTTATATCCTCTTGTTGGATTGTCCATTTTATTATTGGAATGGAATATTATTCAGCCATATAAAAGAATGAAATCTTGCCATTTGTAACAACATGGATGGATCTAGAGAGTATAATGCTAGGCAAAATAAGACAGAGAATGACCAATACCATATGATTTCACTTATATGTGGAATTTAAGAAACAAAACAAACAAGCAAAGGGAAAAAAAGAGAGAGAGACAAACCAAGAAACAGACTCTTAACTATAGAGAACAGACTGGTGGTTGCCAGAGGGGAGGTGGGTGAGGGGGATGGGTGAAATAGGTGATGGGGTTGAAAGAGTAAACTTACCACAATGAAAAAAATAAAATAATTTTTTTAAAAAGCCCACATTCTTGGGGCACCTGGGTGGCTCAGTCATTAAGCATCTGCCTTCGGCTCTGGTCATGATCCCAGGGTCCTGGGATCGAGCCCCACATTGGGCTCCCTGCTCAGCAGGAAGCCTGCTTCTTCCTCTCCCACTCCCCCTGCTTGTGTTCCCTCTCTCGCTGTCTCTGTCAAATAAATAAATAAAATCTTTAAAAAAAAAAAAGGCCCACATTCTCTTTGAATAGAGATTGAGATCAATTGCATATGACTTAGGCATATTTTAGCTACATCCAGGTTTTATCATTAATGTGTTTGGGGTATTTTAACCTTTGCTTAGCCAATATAGGTTTCTGTGACCATTTAGAATTTTAGGTATGTGAACAAAACCCTGGAATGGTTCCTCTGTGGAGGTGGTGGTGTCCATTAACACTGTCCGTTCCTTCTCTTCTGCCTTTGTGTTTCTCCCAGCCCATGGTGTTACCCCTGTCACTGTGGCTTTCCTTAAACTAGTCCAGCTAATATTCACTCTGTCTGCCTGATTCCAGAAGGGTCCAAAGAGGATCTCAGTTGCTGAGGGAACAGGTTTTCACTGTAACTTTAATTGTAAGTGTTTTTAATTTATTGTGAGTCCTGCCTATGTCCATCCTCCGCGGAATTAGTTATTTGGTGCTTGCTGAGTGTGAGTGAGTGAGTGAGAGAGGGAGAGAGAGGGAGTGTGTGTGCACATTACAAGTCGACTAGTGAGACCTGAGTGGAGTATAGTCACTGTTTGGCTAGCATTTCTTTTAGCCGGTTGTCTCTTCTATACTGTATGGCTTTTTGGTATTTTTCAGAATGAAGTGAGGATCCTGCTGAATGTGGGGAAGTCCAGTCGGTCTTTGTTTCGTGTTATTCTGAAATACATCAACCCTGGAACTGAAGCCGTATCTGGTCGCGTGACTATTTATCCATCCTGGGCTGAGGCAGGTAGGCAAAGGTTCAAGCCTCTTTTGGATTAGGACATGATTAATTCGTGAAATATCTTTTCCAATTCTCACAAAGTTACCTCCTGAGAAAAGCTGAAGTCTGATGCGTAGTCTGATGAGGGTGCCCTGTCCTTTGCTACCTTTTCAATCTCTAAACATTCCGCTTATTCAAATTTTGCTGTTATCATTAACTGTCTTTGAGAAAAATTGATATAACACCCTGTGTATCTTGGCTGAACCGCAGGGGTTATGATATCACCACAGAGTAAAGCTAATGTATCACTCAGTCGTGGGAGAGTGGGTGTCACCTCTAGGGGGCTATGGAGGGAGCTTGGCCTACAGCCCTAAATTTTCCCATTGTTTCAGGCACACCAAATAGGCCAAGGAGAAATGGGTGAGGAGAGGAATGTTTAAGGTGGATGCTGTAAAGTACGAAGCCCACGAGAGCTCCAGAGAGGAGCATGCAAACCTCAGGGCTGAGGGATTCCTGAGGGCCGAGGGGAAGCCTGTCAGAGGGCGGGTCTCATCAGAGCTGAGGCCTGGAAGTCTGTTCTGCAAGAATTAGGGCTTCTATCTTTCTTGGCAACAGATTCCGGGAAGCACTGGGAATCCCACATGGACACAAAATGGTGCCCGTAGAAATCTAATTTAAGGTTGAAATGCAAGCGTCTTTGTTCAGCATCCGTGGGAAGTCGTCAGGGGGCAGCGACGCTGCTGCTGAGCTGTGTCAGCCGGGTCGTAAGGCTGGCCGATGAGGAACGACAGGAGAACTAGCCAGCTTGCTTTAGCGTACACAGAGCACTTTGGCATTGGTGTCCTCATAAGATAAGCTTGTGAACTGATGAGGGCTGAAGAGGAAACAGAGCCGAGAGGTTTAGTCAATTGCCTGAGTGCGCAGCTGGTCTTTGTAGACAAGTTGGAATCTTCTGACCCCAAACTCTTTCTCACAGACACCAGTGCCTCCTAGATGACATTTCATCCGCAGTTGGCTGTCTGTTAGCTCAAACAGGTGGAGCACATCGTGGTTGGTTTTCCCGACCCCCGGGACATCTTTCCTAAGCCCCCACATCTGAGTCAGGGGCCTTGGTTGTGTATTCCCATGGTAACCTAGGCCTCCTCCCGAATGTGACTGTTCACGCTGTGCTGAATTCTCCTGTTTTCTGGACCATAATCCCTCACGTTTCCCGTCCCACCACTGGGGAGCAAAGGCCATGCTGGCTGTGTGCACCACCTCGTGTCCCAGACCTAGATCTAGTGGACGTTTGTAGAGGAAATGCAAGGATTTGGACCAAATGTTTCTTCTGAAGAAAAAGGCTCAAGTGGGCTCAGATACAGCAGTTTGGTTTGTTTCTGAACCTTCTATAGGAGGTCCTCTGTTTGTTTCATGCAGAAGAAAACCTTTGCATCTGGAAAACAAACAGAAAACCAGACCTTTTTCTTATTTCAGAACGAACACTTGTTCCTCAATAGAAATTAAAAGAATAAAATAATTTAATATCAAATGTAATGCATTAAAGACTTACTATGTGCAATGAACTTCTCTAAGCAGTTTATATGGATTAATATACTTAATAACGAGTTTAAAAAGTACTCACAATCCTAGGGTACATAATCACTGCTCACGTCAATATCTTTCTAATCTGTTTTATGCATACGTGATGCAAGCATACAATTAAAAAATAAACTCAGTAAATATGATCGGTAAGTATGATGAGTAACCACCTTCAACTTTTTCAGATGGAAATTGAATGTTTAAAACTGAATATCCAAAATCCTAACAGTGACAGCTAGACAAGCACCTTTGGCGGTTCTTTTTATTTCTGACAGGTGCTGCTCAAAGCAAAGAAATCATCTTCCTGCCCAGTAAGGAGCCAGCCTTTGTCACCGTCCCCGGAAATGGTTTGGCAGACCCATTTTCAATTGCACCAGGGACGTGGATTGCTTGTATCAAATCAGAGGGAGTCCTCCTGGTAAGAGACCTCCTGCATGGAGAGTTCTGTGGGATTCTTTCCCCCCTTACCATGGTCCCGCCACAGTGACCCACAGTGACCATAAGACCACAAGCAGTTCCCTTTTAGACACAGGAAACTGTGGCGACATTTGCCCTCAAATGACATAGAAGCCAACTTAAAATATCTTTTTTTTAAATATTTATTCGAGAGAGAGAGAGTGAGAAAGAGCATGAGGGGGTGGGAGAGGGAGAAGCAGGCTCCCCATCAAGCAGGGAGCCTGAGGCAGGCTCGATCCCAGGACCCTGAGATCATGACCTGAGCTGAAGGCAGACGCTTCACCACCTGAGCCACCCAGGTGCCCCTAAAATATCTTCTATATTCTTCAGCCAGCTCCTTTCAGACAAAAAAACCAAACCAACTGTAACTCATAATGATTCAAAGTTATCAGAATAAATACAAAACCTGAATGGGCATATGTCCCCGCCCTTCAAAGCTTCTTTGGGATTTTTCATTGTGAATCAGAAGGACGTCTTAGAAAATCAGCCTCTCTGGGGATTGTGCGGAATAAATCAGACAAATCTTCAAGAAGAACAGATCCTAATATCAGTGAAGTTGTTGGTGGTGGAAAGAGAAGGGAGAGCCCATGCTTCTCTGACATTCCCTGCCTCCTTCTACCTCAAACATAGGCAATAGTCTCACCACACAGACGGCCTTAGACAAAGAACCCAGCATCAAGGGCAAAGCTCCGTCCTCGCACACTAATAGAATAGCCAGAGAAGCCACGGGGAATTAAGGGATGAAAACTGCTATCTGAGAAATTGATATCTTATAAAAAGTCTTCTGAAAATAACGTCTTTGGCAAACACTTGGTTTTGGGCAGTTAGAGTGGAAAATAGCAAGCTTTTCCTTCTGGCACAATACTTTTGATTGGCTACGTTAGCAAATCTTAAGCAAGTTCTTTAACTCCAAGCCTGCCTCAGTTGCCTCTTCCCTGTAATAGGGACAATGTTTACGTAGATAGGTCCTTTCCAAATCTGGGATCTTATGAGGATAATGTGACAGTTTATGCTATTCATTCACTCCCTATTTTTCTTGCATCTTCTTGGTAGAAAGCTTTGTTGCTTTATAAAAATTGTAGCATTTTTCATAGACATTAGACATGAGGACAGGGAAAATCCCATTGGTGCCAATGATGGGTATGAAGTTGGATCAATGGAAAGAAAGAAGGTCATTATGTTACTCCATGGGCCTGGAGTAACGTTCATGACGTTCAGTCAGTGCTGTTGTATGGCGACTCCTATATATGCTTTCATGTTATGATCCTGTTTTCTCCAGAGGTATTTTATTGAATACCTACTATCAACCTTTACTGTTCTAGGATCTATGGGACCATAAAGCAATGAGGATCAATGATCCCCACCTAAGGAAACTCAGTAAGAGAACAATAACCACTGTTACATTAAAGCCCACTGGGGTAGTGAACCCCCTGTGGTAGACCACGGAGCCCCCTAGGCCCCCATCTGCTACTTTTCCTCTCCATGCATTTCTCTTCTTCTCCATTATAGACACGATAAGGGCCCTGAAGAGAGAAAAAGCCTTATGGTCGGTGTATGAGTCTCTTCACAGTTGTGGCAGACATCCCCCCTCCTTCCCTCTGCACACAGGCGGTGATGCCAGCATTGCTCTGAAGCTGTCAAACCATCAGCGTCTCAGAAACCTGGAGGTCTGCTCTTTCCTGAAGAGCTGTTTAGCTGCATTTACGCTGTGGGCTTCATTTGGCACACTTCGTGGAACACATTCTTCCTCTCATCTCCTAGGACAGGCAGTCAGCCAGTTTCAGCCTGTGATTCACCAGGATCACAAAACATCATTTTTTATACCACGCCAGGCGAGCGTTGCTTTGGTGTGGGAATAAAAAGCCATAATATGCGACCCGCAATTCAGCGTTCCGATGTGTGGTGATGAAAGCAGCCGGGACTTCAAAGGACCAGATTATCAGTTGATAGTTCATTATCTTTGTTTAGTTTTAAATTTATACGCAATCCAGAAGCGAGGGTAAAATTTCCCCAATTTTTTTTTTTAAATCAAGATTTTATTTATTTATTTGAGAGAGAGAGAGAGCACACAAGCCGGGGGCGGTTTTGTAGGAAAGGGGAAGCCACAAAGGCCGGGGGGGGGGGGGGGGGGGGGGAGAGGGAAGCTCGGCAGAGGGAGACGCACATTCCCCGCTGAACAGGGAGCCCAATGGGGGACTCGATCCCAGGATCCTGGGATCATGACCGGAGCCTAAGGCAGACGCTTCACCCACTGAGCCACCCAGGCATTTCCCCCCACCCCCCGAGTTTTGAATACAAAAAACGTTCAGCCTGAGACGCTTCTCTCCGATGCTCGAAGCACCTGCTGCGAGGTGCTCTGTGCGTTTCCGCGAGTCGGCGCAGAACAAAGCAGCTGCTGTGGAGAGTGTGACTTAGCGAGCTTCACCCGGTTGTTACTAACCTCGCTGGCATGCTTGCCGGCTTGATTACTCAAGAAGGGCCGCCGTCATATGAGTAATTGTCCTCTTGGTCTTCGTTCGCTAGGACTACCTGGTGCTGCTTCCCAGGGACTACTATGAGGCGTCCTCCCTGCAACTGCCGGTCACCCAGCCGTGCGCCGACTCAGGACCTCCGCGGGAGAAGTTAGTATGGGCAGCGGGGCGTCATCGGGCTTCTCTGAATCGGGAAGCTTTGGCGCAGGGATTTGAGAGAGGCCTCAGCCTCACAACCACGGCAAGATGCATTGGATAATTATTTAACTGTGGTTTTTCTCTGAGGCCGTCAACTGCCTTAGGTGCAAGAATCACAATGCACTTTGCACCCGGTGGCCGGCCTGTAGAGAGACGTCCACCCTCTAGCCTGTGGAAATGCGGGCGCTTGACCAAGTAATGCCCTCAGAGTCGTGCCTCTGCTGAGGGGAAGGGCTTAAAATAGAACCCGGGTTTATGGACCTTTCCTTTTTTTATTCTTCACGCAGATGACCATTTACCACCCGATTCCTACTGCAGGCCCGTGGTAGGAATTTGTTGAGGGAGTGATGAGTGCATGGAATGGAAAGAGTCCTTTGGGGATGCAGTTTGATGTTGTGTTTTGTTCTCAGTTGTAACTTGTATTTTGTTGTTGTTGTTGAAGTTGCTTGCTTTACCAGCATTTGCCAGTGACCCGATTCCCCTGTGCCCTGGCTTGTGAGGCCAGACTCTTCCTGCTTGACGGGGAGCCAAGACCCTTGGCAGTGAGGCAGCCCACCCCCGCACACCCAGTCATGGCGGACCTCAGTGGGAGAGAGGTGGGGCAGCCTTTTATTTACTGTCAAAGCTATTACTACCTCCCGTCTGTGTCTGCTGAAAACCCTTGGCCGCAGTTGCCTCTCAAATTCAGGGGAACCTGGAAGAATTTCTCAGCGGTGTTAATTATAGGTATACTGAGTTCTCTGATCCAGGTTGTGGCTGGGCGGTAGGCCACACGGAGCATAAGAAGGTTCGTCTTCGAGCACTTTCTAGACAGGGCAGGGAATGTGGGCAGTCACAGAAGCCTCTCCTTTTTATTCCCTAGACTTATAAGGGTGTGTCCTGCTCTACCTGATTCAGGGCAAGATCTTTCTAGAAGGCCTCCAGATACTACACAGCTTACCCTAAATGGATGCAATGCTCATTGACTGTGCAGCCCCTCAGGCTATGCAGTTTGTAAGGGCTGATTTCTTTGAGCTCAGAATCTGGAACTGCTTCATCCCAAGGCACCTCCCTCATGGCTTAGAGGACAGGTTACTACAGGTTCGGGCATCACTTTTCTTTCCTGAGTTTTGTAAGCCTCAAAACAATTCAAGACTCTACTGATTTAAGATTTGGGTTAGAAGTCCTGTATATCAACACTAGGAACACACAAAGCAACACCTCAAAATAAAGACACTGAAAAAAAATTTCCATTTACTGTATTTCCATTCCTGACTTTCTATAGCATTCTCTGTTTCGTACCTTTGAGGCAAATGTTCGTGCTTAAATGTGTAGACTGATAACATATACGGTATTAATTCTCACTGAATGTTTAGATGCGTACCTTTTTGTAAACTATATTGCTAACATTTCCAGGGTAGCTATTATAGGAATTTAAGGATATTTCTTTAGTCTTCATTTCATTTTATTTTATTAGAGTTTTTGTTTTGCAAAAAAAAAAAATGTACGGATACTTGTTATAACAAGTAAAGCAATATAGAGATGCATAAAGAAAACTAAGGGTTTCATTTCTACTCCATTCTAGCAGTCTGCTTTATCCCTCCCAATCCAGGCTGTGCACACACACACATGCATATACGTACACAAATAGGCACACACACAGCTATGTGTGTGTGTTCCCCAGACAGCAGGCAGGTGCTATTGAGAAGGGCCAGTCTCCAGGAAATGACGCTGATGACTCATCAGGAAGTGTCCTTCTGATTTAGCCCCGAGCCATAGCACTGAGGTGTTGGGCAGAACCATATTTGCATGATGCATAAAACTAAGCTCTGGGCTGTCCAGTTTTATTTAACAGTGTGTTTTACCATTTTATCTAAATGCTTATAGACTTGTGTTGTCTAGTCCAGCAGTGACTAGCCCATGTGCCTCTATAAATTTAAATTAATTAAAGCTAAGTAGAGCTAAGCATCCAGTTCCTCAGATGCACTAGCCACATTTCAAGTGCTCAAGAATCACGTATGTCTAGTGGCCACCTTATTGGAAAACACAGATTATAGGGTATTTTTGCTATCACAGAACGTTCTATGGACAGTGCTGTGATAGATCATTGTGCTAAAATTCAAAGACTAATGGCTTTAGAAGAGGTCTTAGAAATCATTTGATTTCCCTTCCTGTGAAGGAATCCTTTCTAAATTATCCTTATTAAACATTCATTTAGCCTCTGTTGAATACTTAGATCAGTGGAGGAGTCACTTCTAGAGGCAGGCTAACTTTTGGTGGTCATTAGCCACCTGGAGCAATGCAGAGTAACCCCTCCTCTGGAAACCATGTGGAGTGTGATGGTCAAGATGGTTCTGGAGTGAAACTGCCTGCCTTCGTGTCTTGGGTCATCAGTGACTAGCTGTAAAATCTCTCTAGTATTTACTAGTATTCAAAATGGGAATAACAATAGTAGCTACCTCATGGATACTATTAAATAAATAACCCATGAGGGACTCTTGTATATAACACACACACACACACACACACACACACACACACACACACACACACACCACATCTCTATCCATTCATCCATTGATGGACATCTGGGCTCTTTCCATATTTAGGCTGTTGTGGACATTGCTGTTGTAAACGTTGGGGTGCATGTGCCCCCTTCGAATCACTATGTTTATATCCTTTGGATAAATATCTAGCAGTGCAATTGTCAGTTTGTACAGTAGCTCTACTTTTAACTTTTTGAGGAGACTCCACACTGTTTTCCAGAGCGGCTGTACCTGTTTACTAGATTTCAACTTACCTTCTTAAAAATAATTTTCCTACTTCTGTTTGTTGGTTTTTTTTTTTTTTAAGTAAGCTCTAGGCCCAACATGGGTCTCGAACTCATGACCCTGAGATCAAGAGTAGTGTGCTCTACTGCCTGAGCCAGCCAGGCGCCCCCTACTTCTGTTTGACTGAGACCGTTTTCTCTATCTTTCTGTTTGTTTGATAGGTACAGATTGTTTTCTGATATTTTAGTGGTTACCCTTAATATTTTAACATATGTTCTTAAGTGTATATTTTCCAACAAAGTCTAAAGTTATTCAGTAATTCTGATCTCTTCTTTTACACGACACAGACTTATTTACCCATTGTAAACCAATCTCCAACTTGTTGTTGTCTAGAAATTTTATTTTTACCCTCTCCCCAGACTTTCAGATAGACTGTAAGTTTCATCTTAATTCAAATACACCACATACCATCCCTCCCTCTCTTCTCCTTTCCTTTCTTCGTTTCTCTCTTCTCCATTTCTTCTTGGAGGTATCGCTCCTGGAATCTTTCATGGCTCTTCTTCACCCTGGAATATAGTCTCTGAGCCTAAAGCACAGCCATTTCCTGAGATTTTTCATCACCACACCCACCATCCTAGGTATTCTCTTCTTTATCTTCGTTGTATTGAATCTTCTTTTTTCTGACTATTGGAACTTCCTTTATTTATCTATTGATCTATTTATCTATTTATTTATTTAGCTTCCTCATTTTGGTAGATTATATCCTCCAGAGGCTTCCTGGGGAAGGCCACATAGGAGCTACTTTTTTGTTGTTGAGAACTTGCACGTCTAAAACTATCTTTATTCTACTCTCAATCTTGATTTTTTACTTTGCTTAGATGTAGGATTTTAGATTAGAAATCGTTTCTCCCCAGAATTTGATAATGTTTCCTCATTGACTTCTAGCTCTAAGTCCTGTTCTTGAGAAGTTCCATTGTGGTTGCCAGTTCTTTGATTGCAATCTGGTTTTCCTTTCTTAAAGCTTGGAGGTCATTTCTTTATTTCTTGTGTTCTGAAATTTCATAACAACGTGCCTTGATATAGATAACATTTCAGCCAGTGTGCTGGGTTCTCAGCCTTTTAGCCTGGAAACTTCTATCCATCATTCTGAGAAACTTTCTTGAGTTATTTCTTTGATAATTTATTTCTTTATATTTAATCAAAATTTACAATCTCTCGATCTTGTTTTATGCTTTGGGAGATTTCTTTAATCTTTTCTTCCAACCCTCACCCCAGCTCTGCACACACACACAGACACTTAGGTTTCAGCTTTCTCTGGTTTAATTAGTTGACATTCATCTGCTTTCCAGCTTCCAAAATTTTGTTGCTTTCTCTGGTCTGTTGGGTTTTTATTCCTCTTTCCTACTCTCTTTTTCTTTGTGGGTTTAAGATTTTAAAAAAACCTGACTCTAGTTTTGCTGTTCTGAGAGGGAAGATCAATAAATATAAGTGTTTAATCCATTATGTTTAACCAGAAATCCTAGGATGGACTTTTATTTGTGACATTCTACGGTTTCATTATGGTGTGTTTAGGTGTAGATTTATTTTCATTTATCTATGTAGTCCTCAGGTGGACATTCAGAATGAAGATTCACATCTTTCGTCCTGGGAAATTCTCATATGTCATCACTTCAAGTATATTTTTGCTGCCATTCCTTACATTTTTCTTTTCTGGAAATCAGACTGGGTGAGTCTTGGAGCCTCCAAATGGCTCTTTCATATTTTTATATATCTTTGGCTCTTTGTGCTGCTTTGTGGGCAAATTCCTCAAGACTTCCTTAGAATACATGAATGTTTCTTTATCTCCAGTCTGTATTTTATCTAGCCTATTAATTCAGTTTAATTTATACTGTTAATCTCAAAGATTTCTAATTGGCTCTTACTCATATTTACTTTTCCTTGGTTTATTTCTGCCAATTCAGTTTCATAACTTTATTTACTTTTTAAAGAGATTCCTCTTTCATTTATATTTTTGAGTATCTTACTGCCCTTGGAGGCAGGTATGTTTCAGAATTCTGAATTTTTAAGATTCTGTGCACACACACACACACACACACACACACACACATCATCTCCAGGGGGTCCTGGCCAATACCCTGTAACCAAACATGTTAATATTTCTCCAGTGAAAGCATGAATAGGCGCTCCAAGAGAGATACATGAAGACTGCCTACATAGACTCAGTTCAAGTCAGATTTTGCCACCAAGTGATGATTGATTAGATGAGATTAGGCTTTGCCACCAAACGAGATCCAAAAAAAATTCCTTTTCCAAGTTTGAAGATTTCAGATTAGGGATCAGGATATTCATTTTAAGTCTTTATCAGACTCTCCCATAACATTCATTGCATCTGAACTGAACTCATCTTCTGATCAATAATATTGTTGCCTGTTTCCAACATTAGATTTCTTTATGTGTTTTGGAGGATTATCTTTTTTCAGGCTCATTGGCTTATTTTGAACGGAAGGTTTTTATCCTCTCCCTTTTTCTTTATACCCATTTCAGCCTCACAGTTTTGCAATGTCTTCCCAGTCCTCCTAACCATTAGCTCAGAGGCTAGCATGACAACGTGCTGCTTCTATTGCGGTGATACTAGGTTAGCACTGATTCAGACGCCAAGTCAGTGGGTGGCTTAACTCAGTTCTTGGTTATGAGGCTGCATCTTTGATATTTGATTCCCAAATTCTACAGCTTCTTGTAATGCTGAAACCCAAGTGGCAGATTGTCAGCAACTTTTTCAGCTTTTCATGATTTGAGGGAACTCTCATCTTTGTCTTCAAAAAATGAGCCTGGATCTGACATGAGCATCTTTAGTTTTCTAAAGCATGAGGCAACTTTAGTTTTCTTTACGCTGCATGAGCTGAGCTGCTGACCAAAACAGCATGCTTCCAGACCTGGAGGATAACAGGCCCCTGACTTCAGACCCAGTGCATTTTGAGTTTTTCTTTTACTTATGTTCCACCACTTTTAAGCTCAAAGATATCTTTTTGTTTTCCTTTTAAAACATTTTATCCATAGTTGCTGTCTCTTGGAGAGAAGGGGTGCAGAAAATGTGAACTCACTGTGCCATCTGAACTGGAAGTCCCCATCACATTTTAAAAATGCTAAATTCTATCCTCTTTTTTATTAAAACCCTCCTTTCCCTTCCCACAGTCTCTCAGCCATAATTTTTCCCTCCTTCACAACCAAACTTCTGCAAAGAATTAGACAATTCTATACTGTTTCTTTTTTTATATATAATAATAATTTTTATTATATTATACACTGTTTCTAATTCTTTCACTTCCATTCACACTTCAACCCACACCAGTCTGGCTGGCTTGCTTTCTTCCTTTCTTCCTTCCTTCATCCCATCCCTTGCCTTCCCTTCCTTTCCATTCCCTTTTCTTCCTTCCTTCCTTCCACTTATCTTTTCTTTCTTTCCCAGGGTTTCCAGTGATGTTCTTGTCACTAAATCCAGTGGATATTTTTCATTCCTCATCTGTGCTTCTCAGCAGCTTTCAATACTTGTTGAATACCCCTTACATATTAATACACTCTCTTAGCTTGTTTTCCATAATTTAAGAGTATTCTGGATCTCTTCCTACCTCTCTGGCTGCTTTCTCAGAATATAATTTACAAGCTCAACCTCTGTCTAGCCATTAAAAGGTAGAATTTGTTCAGGGCCAGTCCTAGCCTTTGTCTTTTTACTTTATGCTCTCTCCCTAAGCAGCCTCCTCCATGCCTGTTGTGTTAGATACCAACTCTACACAGATAACTACCAAATTGGTACGTCTTGTCCTACCTGTCCTTTTAGATGTAGAACAGCATAGCCAACTTCCTTCCTGACATTACTTCTTAGGTGTCTCAGAGGGATCTCAAATTACATTTTAGTGTCCCTACCTAAATAAATGGTACCACCATCCATCTAATTGTATAAATCAGAATCCTTCAGGTCATCCATGACTTCTTCCATTCCCTCTCTCACCAAAGACAACCCATCTCTGAGTCTACATCCCAAACTTTTCTTGCATGTCTCTACTTCTCTCCGTGTATCTTTCTTGCCCCATATACAATCATCTTTCATAAGGATCTCTGCAGTAACCTCCTAATTGGCTCATTCACACTGGCTCTTGCCCATTGCATCTCCCAATCTTGACTCCATTCAATCGTCAGCATACTCATGTTGATAGAAATATCTAATCATCACTGACCCTCTCACCCCATCCTCATCCATACACGTTGGAAAATTGCAATAACATCTTATTGCTTTTAGAATAGAGACAAAAGATTTTAATGGTCTCTAAGGCTACCCCCCTTACCTTCCAGTTTTATCATAGCTCTTCTTGCTCTCTGTTCATCGCCACTGTGGCCTGCCTTCAGTCTCTCGGACTTACATCTCTGCTACCCCACAGCACTGTATGTCATAGGTCAACCTCCTACTGCAGGGTGTTTCCTCTGCCTGAATGCTCCTCCCGCCTGTTGAGCCTGGCTATCTGTTCCTTTTCCTCTAGCACTCAGCTAAGTCGTTGCTTCTTCAGGAAGTCTCCCCGCTTCCCTAGCCTTCCTGACCAGCTCAGGCAGCCCCCTGAGCACCTAGTCAGAACACTTGTCCTAAATATAGTTTCACATTGTGTAGGTCTTATTATCTAAGTATTTGATTAAAGTCTGTTTGAGGATAAAGACCAGATCTGTCTTGTTTCCCATTGTATGCCCATCAGGGGAGCTGGCATAGAGGAGGTGTTTAATAAGTATATGTTGACCAAATCATTTTGAAGACTCATTTTGACATCAGATATGTTAAACATCCCTCTTAGTTTTGTGTAAGCATCAGATTTGAGATTTGATATGCCCACCTTTAATGTCTTTATCTTGAAACACTGATAACTAGGTGAGGGCAGTTCTATGCCATAAAACCAGAAAGATTCTTCCAGTTTGACACTGGTTCTGCTCAAGTTCCCTTTTACTAAGATAAATAACTGATAACGAACAGCAAATAGTAAAATTTCTATTTGCTATCATTTGTCTTTTATCTGAGTTTCTCCAAACCTACTTTTACCAACAGATGTATTCCGAAGCCTTCCTACAAGTCTTCCAAAAAATCAATCTATAGGACTCAGAGTGGAAAGAACAATAGAAATTTATAATAGAGTACTGTGATAAAACTGGCAGCCAGTAATAACTTCTGGGAGAGAAGTGAATACATCATTGGCCTCTGTGTGTTTTATGGTGGGTGAAGACAGACTCTTGTTTGGAGATGCCCAGGGGAGAAATGCTGGTAATAACCTCGGCACATGGACCCATATTTCACTCTGTAACTGAGTGGAAAAGTGGTGTGGATAATCCACTTTTTTTTCCCCCTGAGGGAAGTCTTTCTATTATATAAGTGATAGAAAAATCACTGTGGAAAATATTAGTTGTGTGGCTCAGGGCTGTGCAGAGAGAACAGTAAATGTGAATTTCCTGAAGGTAAGGGGCAGGAGGATTTTAATTAAGTGTGGTAAAGCTTGGCTGGGCCTGAGCTTACAGAATGAAGGGGGTTGAACTGCTACAGAATGTAGTTCTAATATTGGCTCAGACATTCAATATGCACAAATACTTTGGTTTTTTTTTATTATAGTACATCATTAGTTTCTGATGTAGTGTTCAGTGATTCATTAGTTGTGTGTAATACCCAGTGCTCATCACAACACATGCCCTCCCTAATACTCATCACCCAGCTACCCGCTTCCCCCAACCCCCCCCCCCGCCCTCTGAAACCCTCAGTTTGTTTCCTGGAGTCCATAGTCTCTCACAGTTCATCTCCCTCTCTGATTTCTCCCCCTTCAGTTTTCCCTCCCTTCCCCTATGGTCCTCTCTGCTATTCCTTATGTTCCACATATGAGTGAAACCATTGGCTTTCTCTGCTTGACTTATTTCACTTAGCATAATCCCCTTTAGTTCCATCCATCCTGATGCAAATGGTGGGTATTCATCCTTTCTGATGGCTGAGTAATATTCCATTGTATATATGGACCACGTCTTCTTTATCCATTTGTCTATTGAAGGGCACCTTGGCTCCTTCCACAGTTTGGTCTTTGTGGACATTGCTGCTATGAACATCAGACTGCATATGTACTTTGACCCAGGAATTCTACTTCTAGGAGTCTTACAGAAATACTAGCCTGAGGATATGCATCCATCTCTATATGCATCCATCTATATATATATAGATGCATAAATAGATGGATCATCATATAGCTTTATATGTTATAGGGAAAATTAGAGACAACCTAAGTGTCCATCAATTGGGGATTAGTTAAATAAATCATTTTATGCTCATACTTTATGGAATGGTAGGAAACCATTGAGAAAATGAAGTTTATCTGCATGTACTGTGATAAACAGAGAAAATATTGTTAAGTAAAAAAAGCAAGTCATGGCAAAAGGCAATAATCACAATCATAATCATCAGTGTTTATGTAGTGTTTGTGACATGCCAAACACATTTCTTTTTTTAAAAAAATTTTTAATTATTTATTTGACAGAGAGAGAGACAGTCAGTGAGAGAGGGAACACAAGCTGGGGGAGTGGGAGAGGAAGAAGCAGGCTCCCAGCAGAGGAGCCTGATGTAGGGCTCGATCCCAGAACCCCAGGATCACGCCCTGAGCCGAAGGCAGACGCTCAACGACTGAGCCACCCAGGCGCCCCACCAAACACATTTCTAAGAGTTCTTCATATATTAATTCATTTAATCCTCATAATAATTTTAAGAGGTGGCTATTATTGTTATCTTCATTTGTACACTGGAGAATACTGAGGCATATAGACATTAAGTAACTTGCTCAAAGTCACACAGCTAGAGGCAGTATGATTCCAGACTCCAAGCTCCTAACCAGATGTGGGTGTTTTTTTGAGGGGGGGAATAAAAGGCCAGATAGTAAATATTTTTGGCTTTGAGAGTCGTATGGACACTGTCAGAGCTGCTCAGCTCTGCTGTGATGGTACAAAAGCATCCATGATTGCCTACTATGAGCAGTTTTTCTTAAAAAAGAAGTAAATATGTGTGCATTTTCAGACATAGACAATGGTTTGGAAGTACGAAACCAAACTATCATTAGTTATTGTGCCAGGAATGGGGTTCATGTATCACTTCCCATTATCTGCATCCACAAAATTTTAAGCTCATTTTTTAAATTGAAGAACAGCAAAAGAGCCTCAAGGCATACTTCTATTCTTCTTATCACCCATTGGAGATTCCTTTTTACTCAAGTTTTAGAGTGTCTTTTGCCTTGAGAAAGAAGGCAAATATATGGGTGAAAGGAGTATAAGCCCCTAGCAGTAGGGTTGCCAGATTTAGAAAATAAAACTATGAATGCTCCGTTAAATTTAAATTGCAGGTAAACAGTAGTTATGTGTGTTGTTTATCTGCATTTCAAATTTAATGATGCATCCTGTATTTTTTTCTGGCATTCCTACTTAGAGGACCATGTTTCTTACTATGATAACATAGAAAACTATTTCTGGGTGTCTGCTCAGCCCTGGTTTCACTGTTGCCCGTGTAACTGCATCCAGTACATTTCACGTCCATGTGCTCGGGCTCTCTGACAGGTGGAGCTGCATCTGCAGCTGCGGGTCCCACAGGTGGGCAACTACGTGGTCGTGGTCGAGTATGCCACGGAAGTAGACCAGATGTCTGTGGTTGATGTGCACATGGAGAGCCCTGGGTCTGTTCTGGAAGGCCAGGTGAACATCTACAGCTGCAAGTACAGGTAACCAGTCCTGTCCTAGGGGATTCCTTTGTTCTGGAACAATCAAGAGGTCAGCCTTGGGAACTTTGGCTTTTATCTGGATTGGGAAGTTGTTTCCTTTTTGAGGCTGATCTTGAAAACAAGCAGGAAACTGTGGTTTCTGGTGTTCCCCCCAGTGTAGCATTGGGAGGCTTCTTTGTTGCATTTTCTTGAAAAGCTGTGTGTTCCACTCACCACTTTGGCTCAGATTCCCATGAAGCAACCACAACCCTGGGTAGTGCAGGGAACTCAGTGCTCACACCTCCAATGCTGGGCAGAGCCCATGGGCACATGGAAAAAGAGAAAAGACTCTGCCAAAACTGCCTTCACAACACGCCCTTCTGAGACTGGAATAATTAATGTTTGAGGTGAAAAATAATTAACCAAAGATTTAAAAATTCACCCTGATTCAGTTACTGTCTTACAAGAACTTTGACAAAGATTTATTAAACATTGTTTTCTTTGCATACTTTCAAGATCTATGCAAATGTCCAGAATATGTTTGAATTAAAGAATCAGTGCAAGGGGTGTTTTCCACACAAAATTAATTGTATAATAAATGGCACTGGGAGTCCGTCTTTTCAGAGAGCAGGTGGAGAACTGCGGTGAACCCAGCCAGTTCTTGGCCAAGGCCTTAAATATTTTGTTTCCACGACTTACCTATGGCTTTTTGTCAAACTCCAAATGACCTGAAGTAGTTGGATCTTTTCCCTGTTTTATGAATAAAAGAACTTATGAAAAGTGTTACTTTTTGGAGCTCAGAATGGAAACTTTTATGAGACTTAATGAAATGGTTACTGAATTAACATCATGCTCTCAGCAACCCTAAAAAGGAAATTGTGAGGACTTCTTTTAAGAATCTTTAAAAAAATCTAATCAACCCTTTTCTCTGGAGTGATGACAAAAACAAACAAAGACTATAATTGCATTTGGCATTTTAATAGGAGCACCAGATGGGGCAAAAAAAAAAAAAAATTCCCCAGAATGTTCTGACATTACCTGAAAATGGTAGTTTCATCTGTGAATGACATCAGCAACCACTGGAATGTACACTCCCAGGCGGGTGGGTCATCTCACCACCCGAGTCCTGGAGACTGTTGGCCACAGGGCTGGGACAGGGCTTCTCCAGACCCTGGCCACCCTCTGGTTCAGCCCTCTGACTCCTTCCACCTTCCACCTTCCAGATTACTTCGCTTGATCCCTGCTCCACAGAATATGAGGTGGTGATGGGCCCGGGAGGAAACACTCTTGGTGTCCCTGATGGCTCTCTGACCCATCTCAGAAGAGGCTGAGAACATCTAGGCCAAGCAGAGGGGTGGTTTCAAAGCTAAAAAATAAAGGGCACCCTTCCAGGATTCCATAAGCCACGAGCTTGGTTTCATGACGTCTTTCTGAATGGCATTTGGGGCAGACAGCCGTGCGGTAGTCTTTAGACCACTTTGGCTCTGGACATGACAGCACCAAGTTCTTCTTTACCAGGGACATTAGAATTCCAAGACAGTGTTGTATTAGACTAGGACCCTCTTTTATTGTATTTAACCATTTCTAGGAACGTCCCGTGGTACGGTTTCACTAGTCTAAAATATTTGTCTCTCATGTGGACAAGTAAAAATGAACAGGCTTTAAGTACTGGAGCCCAGAAACATGGTGCAATTGGGAAAATATTTGACCCATAAAAGCCTATTACAAACGACAAGGCCCTTACAACATTGCAGCTTCTCCTGCTGAGGGTTGAACCTTTCCCAGCATTTCTCGAGTGAGTTCTAATGGTGTTATTTTTAAAAATATCCCAACAGAAAAGTAGTGGTGCTAATTAAAATACCACTTTTCAAAACAGTGTTGTGATAAATCTGATCGCCCCTCTGTATGAGAGGTTCACTTATGATTAAATCAATCCAGTTATTATCATTAGTCTATTCTTAGTAAGAATTTTAAAAGGATATGGATAAAACTAAATCTAAGTGAGTCACCTCATATATTTAACTCCCAGGATTATGCCTGAACCAAAAGGAATGCATTTTAATTTCACACACACACACACACACACACACACACACACACACACACACACGTGCTCAAAAGGGAAAAGAAAACAGCTGTTCTTTGAGTTTGTAACTGTGGCACTTTATACACCATCTCATTTTATTTTATTTATTTATTTATTTATTTATTTATTTATTTATTTATTTATTTATTTTTTATTTATAAGACAGAGATAGAGACAGCCAGCGAGAGAGGGAACACAAGCAGGGGGAGTGGGAGAGGAAGAAGCAGGCTCACAGCAGAAGAGCCTGACGTGGGGCTCGATCCCATAACGCCGGGATCACGCCCTGAGCCGAAGGCAGACGCTTAACCGCTCTGCCACCCAGGCGCCCCTCATTTTAATCCTTACCAAAAAGTCATTGCATAAATTATTTCAAATATTTCCCAGAGATGGTCCTTTCTTTTAGTTTGTTTCCAAACTAGTTTCCAGATTGTATTTACAGACAGAAAAGTTGCTACAGGATATGAAATCAGAAACATTCCTCCAAAAATACTTCCTTAATGGGTTTTACCATTAGAGTGTATTCTTTGGTTCCAAACCATGACCTTTTAAAAGTTCCTGAACTCCGTATATCACCTGATGGGGTGGAAGGAAGGAGCGCAGCTGGTACAATGGGGAGCAGACTGGGCTTCCAGTGGCAACCTCTGGTTACTCATGACTGGAGTAAGGCCGGGCCCAGTGCTGACGTGGTGTGGGATATCACTGATCATTGTGAGGCCAATGGGCAACTTTAGTCACTGATGGTACCAAGAATATTGATAAATTTCCAAGAAGGTTGTATCTTGGAGATCAGACATGATTGACCCTGAGGCTTTTTCTCCCAATGACTAGACCAAGTATTGCATAGAGCCGGGTGGAAAAAGTGAACAAGGCCGTTAGCCCTGAGATGTGCTGCAATCAGAAGGTTCTTTTTCTTGTATTGATTGTGGACTGCATCCCTCTTAAACTCATTGTGCCAGAAAATTCACTGTCAGTGACCTAGTTATAAACAGGAGAAACAGAAGAGCAATCAGCTATCCCGCAGGGAGGCACGAAGTCAGGGAGACCAGAGGAGTCAGGCTAAGAACACTCTTTCCTCCCGCAGCGTCCTGTGCCGGAGTGTTGTGACTGATGGCCAGAGTCGCCTCGCTGTGTACGAGCTGTTAGCAGATGCAGGCATTCGGCTCAAGGCGCAGAGCGCCCGATTCCTTCTGGTACGCTTCTGTTTTGCCCTTTGAATTTTAGAAGTCTTTTGGTGATATCTCTCTATTTTAAAACTTATAAAAATTTCGGCTGGGTTTATATTCCATCTATAAAACGAACCTGTGCAGAATTGCCAGTTTAATGATGTGTTTTCTTCCCATCTAGAACTCTGTCTTACCCTTCACTTGTTTGAGCCTTTTTTTATCGCACCCAGTAAAGTTTGCGTATCAAGTTTGAGCACATCTCACAAAACTGTTTCATTAAGTTGATCATTGTTACTATTATAAATGAAATATCTTCTGTCATTATAGTTCCTAGTTTATTTTTATGCTGGTGTATAGAAATGCCATTAGTTACTGTTTATTTTCTTGCCCATTTTACTATTTTATAATGTCTGTTAGCTTCTTGGCAAATTCCTTCAGAATTTTCAAGGTTGCAGTCAGCTGGTATTTCTTTTCCAGACTATTGTTACTCTATCTCAAAAAGTATATCATTCAGTTAGTTAAATATATACGATTCAGAGTTAAAAATACCAAGTTTGTCAGATTAAATACCCTCATGCCTCCCTTTTAATAGCACAACTTAAATATTGAGAATTATGATAAACAGGCAGTGGGACTGGCCTGGGAAAGGGAGGCCAGATTTATAATAAATGTCTCAGAGAACAGAAGATTATCTAAGTACGAAGCAACTTCCTGTCAACTGTGAATATTAAGCATGTATCACACTCTGGAAATGCTAGGCCAGCTTGTTCTAATGTGTTTTAAATATTCGTGCTTGACAGTATTAAACACTTTGAGCCTTCTTTTAAGAATTATCTGGAATTGAGTTTTTAAAAGTTATTACATAAATTATATAATAGCTTCAGACTTTCTTTTTAAAATTGTGACTCTCTTTTTAAACATAACAATCTGAGCGAATCTAACCTCTTCATCTTTGGGAATTATAACAGGGTGGAGTCTTCATCTTTTAAGCATAAGTTTGCCCTTTTTGAAACAGTCTAATGTCATTCAGATGTCTAACTAGAATGTAAGCTCCATCCTGGTCTTGGAGGATCCCTTAGACTCAGTGCCTGGCATATAGTAGGTGTTCAATAAAAAGTTTTGTTGTTACTCAATAGGTTTGTGATCAAGCTGGTAATACGGTTTTGATTAAAATAAAATGTATTGTTAAGTTAATACTGAGTTTCTCATGTGACTCAGAAACTAGATCTGGAGACACTTCCTTCAGTGAAGTCCAAAGGTGCCTGAGATTCAGGTCATCCTCTATTAAGAAAGATTATTTGTAGCAGGAGCTACAGATGACAGGCTCCAAACAGGCTGCCCAGCTGCTGACCACATCCCCCCTCTCCCTGCCCAGGGGTCTGAAGAGCCAGCATCAGCCCAGGGAAGGAGAGAAAACAGGCATCAAAAGTCACTGACGAAGAGTTGTTTTTGAACTTCATAATTTTATTTGTGCATATGACTACTCTAAGAATATTCAGGCAGTGATCCTGTAAAACAGTAAAAAGGGTTTGTTGCACATAATGATGCCACAGGGAGTGCCTTTCTGTAGTTTTTTCCACTTTAAAATAACAATTATAATTTCTTTACTTACCAGCTTTTTTAAGAGTATGTTTGACCATACCACTGGCTTTGCCGATAACCGTGATGTTACCTTTTTGCATTGTATTTGCTCAACAGCATCAAATTTGTATCATACCCATCGAAGAATTCTCAACTGAATATTTGAAACCTCAAGTCAAATGCATTGCCAGTTACGGGGGTTATATTAATCAAAGGTAATGGATTTCCTTCCTTTCTCCCTTATTTGTGCTCTGAGTGGTACGATAATGCTTGTAAGGCTGTGTCTTCATGCTTCACTTCAGAAGGGATCATAGGCCAAGGTACTAAAGGCTGATGATGGGTTAAAAAAAAAAAATCAGCTAAATCATTTCCCCTTGCAGTCTTTCCAGGATTGCATAATATCAGGAGGCTGACACAGTAGCAAATGGGGGAATGGTTAAGCTTTGCCCTCGAGGGCAGTTACGGAGTGTTCTGAGCCCTCGCAAAGACTCACTTTATTCCAATCCTTTAATCTCTGTGTCTGAGGCTCCTCATTTAAAAAACTGTGAAAATAATGACCCATCTCACCGCTGTGTTATGAGGATTAGCTAACCAGTAATTTTCGGGGTTTCAGGATGGTTATTTTGTTGTAGATTCAAAAATAATTTATAGACACAGTCATGAAATCTTAGGCATATGGTTAGGACTATAGAGGCCACCAAGACAGTGAAGTCTGGCTGTGCCTAAAAGAAATGATGTGCATTTGTGTTCTGTGTTTTTATATGATTTAATGTCGGCATTTATGTTTAGAGGTGAACAATAATGTTTCATTGCACTGACCCCATTTAACATGAATTTTAGTTCTAGAAGGGAAAAAGTTTCTATCAGTTTCTGTCTGGTTACTATTTTTCAAAATTAAGATTTTCTTTCTGTTTTAGCTCATTGTATTGAGCAGGCTTCCTGGAATCACTTAGCCAAGTGACTACACTGAGTGTCTTTGTCTAAAGATCCCTCCACAATCCTGTGGTTCTCTCTAGACTAGATCCTTTTGATGTCACATAGTCTTATGCTCACAGTCGCTATCTTTACCAATGGATAGTTCTTCCATTTTTGGTTGTTTTTTAATATTCTTTTTTTTCAGTGCCTCTTGTGTCTCCCTGGTCCCTGAAACCCCTCCAACAGCATTAATTTTGGAAGTCCCACGTGGTGAGTCTTCCCCTTTCCTGCCCCAGGATCCTTTGCCTTCTGCCGAAGTTGTTACTGGAGTCACCTTGAAGGCGCCACAGGTGGGACTCCCCTCAAGTGTGTTGTTTCTAAATCATGGTTGTCAAAGCATGGCCCTTACCAGAAGCATCTGCATCACCTGGGAACTTGTTAGAAATGCATCTTTACAAGCCCACCCCAGAACTACTGAATCAGAAACTCTGGAGGTGGGGCCCAGGTGTCTGTGTTTTAATCAGCCCTCCAAGGGGTTTGGGCTTGGATGCACAAGCCAATAAGAAGGACCAGATGCACATCCTTGGCACAGGCAGGGAGTTCAAGACACACTAATTCTAGCCCATGGGAAGGGAGTCATCACCTTGTGCTCCTCCACCTTCCCCTCACCCCTGGGAGGTGGATGGCCCTGAAGTTTGAGGACCTCTACTCTCAACTGTGGAGAGTCCCAGATGTGAGCCATCTGGCTAATCCTGTCGATGACCACCCCGTCCCGAAGTTCTCTTTTCTTTTTGTATCTCTATCTACACAATCTTTTGGCAGTTTTTCATGGCCATTTTGTGATACGTCATGTTTTCATGGGCTACTGCTATGTAACATTGTTGAGATGATCATTTGTCTTCCCAAAGTGGAATGTAAGTACTTGCAGAAGCTGCTCTGGCTAATAGATTTTTTGCATCCCCAACTATACCAGCAAAATGCTTTGCAGGAAGGAAATTCTCAATAAACATTTATTGATTAATAATCTATAGCATGAAGATGGAATATAGTAAGGGACTCTATTTTTTTCACTGTAAATTATGAAATTGCGGGACTTACTATTTACCCTAATGATATTATATCCTTTTAATCCTAGAGATGGCTCATGTCCATTCACATTGCATCAAGTTAGAAAACTAACAGGATCTGAGAGAGAAAATTTAATAAGAGCCTGTATGGGGAAGTCCACCCAGAATCATAGGGGGGAGAGGAATTGAAATCATGACAAGGGAGTTCTAGTCCTGGTTTTGCTCTTAAGTTAGAATATGACATTTATTAAATTACTTGCCTTTTTCAAGGCATGGTTCTCATCTGAAAGATGAAGATAATCTTATATGGTTGCTGTTTTTCTTGTTTTTTTGAGGGTTTGAAAAGACATATCTCACAGAATGAGGTTTTCTGTGAGCAGGGCTCACCGTCTGGCTTGAGCAAAAGTGGGGGCATGACTCTGGTTTTCACTGTGATTGGGCAGGGGTGAGGGGAAGGTGGAGGAGCACAAGGTGAGGACTCCCTTCCCATGGGCTAGAATTAGTGTGGCTTGAACTTCCTGCCTGTGCCAAAGATGTGCATCTGGGCCTTCATATTGGCTTGTGCAGGTGTGGGGCAAAACACTAAAGGTGAGCGAAGGGGCTTGACACCTGTCAGTCAAACATCCAAAATGGAGTCTGCCTCTTTCTTCCTCGGTTATTCCAAGTGGTATGTGAATGCTGGGAACATCCTCACACAGCCGTATGGCACACATGCATTTCTGTTGGGTATGTACCTAAGAGTGTAATTGCTCAGTGATGTGTTTGACTTTGGTAAAAGCTGCCAGAGAGTTTTCCGAAGTGATTGTACCCAATGGCACTCCACCTGGCGTCAGTTATGGCTGCAGCGCACTGTGGGTTCATCCGTTCTGAGTTGCAGGTCGTTTGGTTTGTTTCGAGTATTTCTGATGACAAATAGTGCTGCTGTAAACATTCAAGTGAAAGTTTGGTGTGATAGGTTTTCATTTCACTTGGGTAAATACCTAGATAGTTTTGGTTTTTAAACTCTAAATGTTCGTAGCTCTGCAACTTGAGAAGTTGTTTTGTTTTTTTGCTTTTAATCTTGTTTTTTCTACCTAGAACCAAGTAACCCTGCGAGGACTTGTACCACGCCTAGGCCGATATGTCATTGTCATCCATTTTTATCAACCAGCACACCCAACATTTCCCACACAGGTCTTTGTGGACGGAGGGCGGCTGTGGCCAGGTGAGCATCAGGGAGCAGGCTACATGCCTGGTTGGGCCTTGCAGGACCCTGACAGGCACTCCTCTCTCGCTCTGCCTCCAGGTGTCTTCCGTGCCTCTTTTTGTCCCCATGCGCTTGGCTGCCGGGACCAAGTCATTGCTGAAGATCAAGTTGAGTTTGACATCTCAAAGCCAGAGGTGGCTGTGACTGTGAAGGTTCCAGAAAGAAAGTCCTTAGTATTGGTACGGTCTGCTTCTCCCTCAGCTTGCTCTTCATGTGCTTTCCTTGGTCCTCCATTCTCTGTGCCTGTTTGGCTTGTGACAGTAATTCCTCTAAGGAATTGAAGTCATATAGAAAAATGTTTAAATTTTATAGCTACCTTTTGAAAAAAAAAAAAAAAGCAGGTGACAAAGTCAAGGGAAATTGGAACAATGGGTAAGTGAATAGGAAGAAAAGACTCCCTGGCGGGAAGCTCTGGTGATGAGGGTCTCACTCTGCATCAGCCCCTCCTCACTCTTCACCTGACTGGTCTCTTCCTGAAGCATTTAATCTCCCTTTGTTCTTGAAACTTTCTTTTTTGGGCTTCCGTTGCTGCTTTCTCTCATTTTGTTCCCACTTTCTGTAGTGCTCCTTCAGGGATTTATCTTTTCTTTTGTCCATATATGGTGGCGTTCCCTTGGGTGTGATACTGAGCGCTCTTGTTCTGTCATTTCTCTTTGGATAACATCACCTGTATGGGTTGATTCTGTTCTCTCTTGTGGGGGAATGACATCACGTCTCTGAATTCATCTCTGATATTTTCTGAGCTCTAGGCCCAGTGTGGGACCATCTACTGTGAATCTGCATAGCTGGGGACCTCATGAGTCCCTCAGACTTAAGCCTATTACCTGCACAACCCCAGGCATCCCCTACCCTGTTTGTTACCTTGGTTGATGGACTCAGGGTAACTCAATGCCTGTAAAGCCTTCCAGGGAGCCAGGTAGCATTGTCCAGGTCCTGCTGTGCGACCCTCTAGTTTCTTGCTCATGCATCCTTCTCTCTCCGAGGAGGCCATCTTCCTAGGGGACCGGGGCCTGACTTTATGCACTGTGTATCCCCTATGCCTAGGATACCACCCGGCACATGGTGCTTAGCAAATGGTTACTGACTGAATAGCATGTGAGCAGTGGGCTCTCTGTGAGCTATAAGTTGGTGACCAGTTGACAGAGACATCTGAAATTTCCTATAGCATTTGTTACTGGAGTAGTCTGATTGAAACAGGCACAGAGAGCTGAGCAGTGCTTTTAAAGACCAGGGCTACAGTTATTCATAACAGCGTTCTGATGTGATGTAAGCTTCAGGGCAAGCCATGGTATGCGTTTCCCCCATTGGTCCTGCCATTTTGGTTTGTTCATCTTTAAAAATACAAAATGTGACCTTTGGGGATCCAGGGTCATCCCAGGCATAGATCACATGGGGACCCGGCCCTCCTAACTGGTCTGATGACCCCTTAGCTGCCCTGTCCCCACCGAGCACTTGAGGCCGCTGCTTCTCTGAGCAGGTGTCCGAGGGGTCTGCCCAGCACACGCTATTTCTTACATAGGAACGTGGGTTGAACCTCTAACACTGGCTTCGGGTAGTTCTTGTGATTCTTTTCACATAAATGCTGTTTCATGTAGTGTTGGGCTTCACAATAAAGAATATTGATCTTAGTGAAGAGAAAGTATAATGAAGAGCCATAGGTGTGCCCTGCTGTTGGAAATCCAAAGCCATGCTGACAGGTTTCCTTTAGGTCCGCGTTCTAGTGGTGCCTGCGGAGAATTACGACTACCAAATACTTCACAAAAAGTCAGTGGACAAGTCATTTGAGTTTATCACCAATTGTGGAGGAAACAGTTTTTATATTGAGTAAGTATCACTTTGTGGGGCTTCTTCAGGCTCTCCCATCCGTGCTCAGAGCAAGGCCCAGGGTGGGGCTGGCCCTCGGGTCTGTCTCCTTCCTCCTGGGGCCCACGGGAGTGGCAGTGCGTCCTGGGTCCGGGGAGGGAGATGCTTTTCCTCTGCGTACACCACCCTGCACCAGACCTTGTGCTGCCTATTTGGGCAAGAGTATTGTCCTCAACTTCTATCCTGCCAGATGTTCACCCTCCAAGCTGGAATTCACAGGCTGCTCAGGAGTTTCTTGGCCTCTTTGCTGCATCCTGTTGTCCAACTCAGATTCCTAAAAGAGACCATTGGGTGCCCTCCACCAGGAAGCACATCAGCCTGGATTCGCCCTCTCCTTTGCCATCTGATTGTGTGGGGAGTGTCACAGAGAGGCGAACCGCCTTGTCCCCTCTCCCTGGATCCTCGAATTCCAAGAGCCTAGGACAGCCTTGAGTTTGGGCTCCTGCTCTTCTCTTCTGCAGACCCACCTGCCCCCTTGCAGGTTTCCGGAGGGACCTAGGAGCTCCAGGGGGCCCCAGTGGTCAGAAGTCTCCTGTATAGAAAATATTAAGAGTAAAGGCTCTGAATCCAACAGCTAGGGGTTTGAATGTCTGCTTGGCCAATCTGTAGCTCTGTGGCCTTGGACGTGTTGCTTAACTTCTAAAAGCCTCAGTTGCCTTATCTATGAAATGAGGCTTAGGCCTAACTGGTTGGATGGTGTGAGGTTAAGTGAGATGAAGGCAACACTTCTAACGCACAACATTCAATAGAAGTAGGCACTTTGCCGCTTCCTCCTCCCATTGTTATTGTTATTGGTGCATATACATCAAGGTATAATTTTTTTGTAACTGGTTTATTGAGATTAATTCACATACCATAGAATTCATCCTATAGGTAAATTTTCACCCTTTTATTTCAGCCCCAAAAGTTCCCACCCACCAGTCCTGGCATGTGTTCTGGAGTGGATGGATGGAAGGAAGGCTGGCTGTCACTGGTTGTGAATCCAGGGGTGGGGTATTCCCTCATTTCTTGCCAGACTCCACAGCCAGAGTCCCTCCCCCAAAACACCAGTTGGTGGAGCAAATGGGAAGGAGAAGGTTGGGATTTTACTGTGTGGCACACCTCCCGGGATAATGCCATGAACTGTTTTTGTCTTCACAGTCCCCAGATGGCCTCTGGATTCTGTAAGAACTCTGCCAGGTCCCTGGTGGCCCTTTACCACAAGGGAGCCCTGCCCTGTGAGTGCCACCCCACCGGGGCCATTGGCCGTCACTGCAGCGCAGAGGGCGGGCAGTGCCCGTGCCGGCCCAGTGTCGTTGGGCGGCAGTGTACACGCTGTCGGACGGGCTACTATGGATTCCCACACTGCAAGCGTAAGTGCACGTTCGGGGCGTCCGGGGCTGTCTCTGGTCCCAGGTGGGTGCTGCTCACCTAGGGTGGGCCTTCTTGAATCTCACTGTGCTGGGGACTCACCTGGGGATCTTGTGAAAATGCAGATTCTGATTCAGGAGGCCTGCGTGGGGCCCGAGAGTCTGCATTTCTTTTAATCACTCAGATAATGCCCATGCCAGTGGCCATGGACCACAGTCTGAATAGGTCGGTTCTAGAAGATAAACATTTGTGTTTCTTGTGCTATGTGACCCATGCATTTGGCAAAACAGATGAGTTTAAAGAGCCTTAAGCATGAAACTATTGGACAGCTCCATCCCTCTTCCTCGTGGAAGCCCCTTCAATCTTTGCAGCCTAACCAAACTTGACCGAAATAGGAGAGCCAAGGTCACAGGAGCATCATTCTTTCTGAGTGGGAAGCCTGGGGGCTTTTATCGAAGAACCATCCTGTGGCCTGAGACGGAGGGTCAGTACAGGCCACGGGGCGGCAGTGAGCAGTGCACCCGTGGTGCAAGCAGACTTTTCACCTGGAGACCAGCGTTTGCCTACCGAGGGTGCTGCTGCTGCATTATGCCCTGACCTTGAGCCCCGCTGCACTGAGGTCACGTGGAGCCCCTTCAGGGAGCCTGTAAGGAGAGGCCCCTCTGACAGATGAGAGGCATCTTGTTAGAATGGCATGGGACTACAGCTGGGTGGGTTCCTTTGAGTTCCTGTCCTGGCATCAGTGGGTCCAGCTGTGCCTTAGTCAGTGTTCGTACACTGTGTCTGCCATGAGCACTTGGTATCGTTGGTCTGGACCCCAAGAAACCTACCTTTCAGATCAGTCACACTCAATAATGCCATAATGAAGAAAAAGCAAGACATTTCTCCCAGGCCCTTTGGAAGCTTCTGGAAATGCTGACAGTTGGTGAAGTGCTGCTGGAGGCCGGGTGGCATCTCTCCCTTACACCATGTCTCTTTATTCCCTGGCCAGCATGCAGCTGCGGCCCACGCCTTTGTGAAGAGGTGACGGGGAAATGCCTCTGCCCTCCCCACACGGTCAGGCCCCAGTGTGACGTGTGTGACACCTATTCCTTCAGCTTCCATCCCCTGGCTGGCTGTGAAGGCTGCAACTGTTCCAGGAGGGGCACTGTTGGGGCTGCCACCCTGGAGTGCGACAGGGAACACGGGCAGTGCAGGTGAGGTCCTATTAGGGGAAGGGAGTATGTCCTCTACACATACCAGTCACCTTCCTTCCCGTGTCTCACAGGACGGCACTGTGCTTACCTCAGGGTGGAGCTCCCCAGCTTGGATGGGCTGTGGTGTGTGGAGAAACTAGGCCCCTCAGGCTTAGGGTAGAGTCCGGGCAGGTGGACGGCCAGGCGCCTGAGGTCATAAACAGCCTTGCCCATGCACTGCAGCGTTGTTCTCGGGGTGTCCCCTCTCTATGCATAATTTAGTTATCTTTTCTTCTACTGTGTCACCGTGTGGTGAGCACCTATCCATTGGTGTATTTGTTGAGGACAGTACGTGACAAAGTCTGAGGGCCTCAGGCCTGTTGTCCTCAGACAGGCAAGCTTGAAGGGGTGCTGGGGCCTCCATGGTGGGCCTTGGCTGGGGGGTGGGCAGGCAAGGGATGAAGGTATATGCTGGGGAGCCTGACCTGAGAGCAGGGCTGCCATCATGACTGACCGAGAGGCCCAGTGCACAACTGGTAAGGGACAGTGGCACACGTCGGCTCCCACAGACTCTGTGTTGCTAGGAGATTCGGCTCCGTGGGTTGAGCTCTGCGTGGGGAACTAGAGGCCAATGTCACACAATAGCCGGTGATCAGCCTGATGTCAGCAGGACTGGGGAATGGCCTCAGAGGATACAGAATGGATCCAGTCTTCTAGGAGAAGAGGCTAGAGAGGGTCAGAGAGGGGGTTATGTGGGGGGAAACAGCCAGAGCTTCTGCATGGCCTGTACGGCAGTGTGCAGGAGCGAGGGTAAGGCTCACCACCCGCCCTACACTCCCCCCACCTATGGGGAGGAGATGTCTTGGGGTCTGTGTGGGTGATCTGGGTGTGACAGCCGGGGTGGGGGAGGCCATTGCTGCTGGTGGCAGGCGTCCATGACTCCGGCTGAAAGGCGGCTGTATTCATTTCCTGTGGCTGCCGTAACAACTTACCACAAACAGGATGACTTAAAGCAACAGACATTTCTTTTCTCATAGTCCTAACGGCTAAAGCCTGAAATCAAGGTGTTGACAGTGCCGTGCCCTTTCTAAAGTCTCTGGAAGACTGTTCCATGCTTTCCTCTTACCTCCTACTGTTGCCAGCAATCCTCGGGGTTGCTTGGCTTGTAGACGTGTCCCTCCAAGCTCTGCTCCACCATCCCATGGCTCCTCCTGGTGTGTCTCTGTCCTTACATGGCATTCTCTGTGTGTGTCTCTTCTTATAAGGACACCAGTCATATTGGATTAGGGCCCACCTTACTCCAGCATGACCTCAGCTTAGCTTGATTAGATCTGCAAACACCCTCTTTCCAAATAAGATCACCTTCTCAGATACTGCTGATTAGGACTTGAACACGTCTTTTTGGGGACAAAATTCTACTCTCTATTGCAGCAACGTGCACTTTTCCTAAGGAAGGACCCTTCACCACACCTGTAATTGTTGCCTGGGGGCCTCACAGCCCCTTTGTGCTACAGGAAAGGAAGCTGAGTGACAACTTGAGTCATGAAACATTCCAAGTCTTTAAAAGCACAGATGTGAGTCCGCCCTGACTCAGCTCAGTTGCTCATCCTTCTCAACCTGTGGGTCTACACTGAAGGCGATTTGCACAAAGGATTTTGAGGGACATCCAGAGTTGTTTCATCCTATTAGTTAAGAGATGCTAGGTTCTGTTCCATCCAGTGCTTAAGCTGTTCTCCGGATGGAAGTTAGGCTCTTAGCTCATTACCGAAGATGCTACACTGGGTCTTGAATTCACCCCTGGGCCCATGAAAACGTCCAGCTTATTCCAGTTAGTAACTGATGGAGGAAGACAGTGGCATCTGGGCTGAGGGCACAGAGCTGCAGGAATGCTTAAGACCGGAGATGCACCGTGCCCAGGAGACGCCTGCAGGCTCATGGCTGCAGAGGGTGGAAGAGTGGGCCGCCAAGAGAGCCTGTCTGTGCCCATCATGGCGCAGTCCACTGTATAGGAAGGAGAGAGAAAGACAAGATATGTGATCCTGTGACTTCGTTACTGACCTGGATTTGCCTCCCCAGGGAAAATGGCCTCCATTCCCTCTCTGTGAGCCCTCGGTCCAAAACAGTAGCTGGACAAATGGCAGAATCTTGTAGATTTGTCTATCATGCAGCCATGCTGCCTCATTTCAGCTGGGCTATTTGGTAGTCCTCTCGACATCTCCTCTCCTTACCTCTTCATTTCTCAGAGCTGTCTTTTTTTTCCTTCTGTTCTTTCATGGATGGGTATCACTTTCCATCTGGAGGCTATCAGCCCCACTATGCTTTTCATCTTGTTCTTTTCTATCTGTACCAGAGCCTTCCTCCCTCAAGTAGCGACAGTGCACTATTATTTTCCATCACTTCCTTACCACTGACCTCTCCCTTTTCATGTTCCCAGGGGTGCCGATCTCCCTTTCTTGAAAATCAAAGCCCTCTTAGAGACCGCAAACTGGTAGCCATTATAAACATTTGATACCAGAGCTCCAGAGTATTTGTAAATAAAATACGTGGCTCTCAATGGAAACATCCACGAGGATAAGGAGGATGAACTATTTCTTTTCAGGAAGCCAAGAGAGCTGCAGCAGCAAGGTCTGCCATCATGGGTGTGAAAAGGTGGTCACGGGAGAGTTAGAGCAGCAGTTGAAAGACAGTCAGCCAAGCCGGTCTGTTGCTGTTGAACCATGTCAGCAGCACCTCTGTCCAAAACACACACAAACATGGGGTGCCTGGGTGGCTCAGTCAGTTAAGTGTCTGACTCCTGATTTCAGCTCAGGTCATGGTCTCAGGGTCGTGAGACCGAACCCCACATTGGGCTCCGTGCTGGATGTGGAGCCTGCTTAAGATTCTCTTTTTCCCTCTCCCCCTGCCCCTCCCCCCTAAAAAATACACACACACACACACACACACATATAATAAAAAATAAATACAACACACACAAACATCCTGAGAGTTCCCCTAAGACATCTAGCAGAACAAAGGAAACCATAGAATTAGAACTGGCTTCAGAAAAGGAAATCCAGGATGTTATAAAAAAGGCAAACAGGGGCGCCTGGGTGGCACAGCAGTTAAGCGTCTGCCTTCGGCTCAGGGCGTGATCCCGGCGTTCTGGGATTGAGCCCCACATCAGGCTTCCTCTGCTATGAGCCTGCTTCTTCCTCTCCCACTCCCCCTGCGTGTTCCCTCTCTCGCTGGCTGTCTCTATCTCTGTCAAATAAATAAATAAAATCTTTAAAAAAAAAAAAAAGGCAAACAGATTGAATTAGGAATAAATGTTTGCATTTTAATATATTTGAAGAACAAATCAGAGGAAATAATTCAGTGTCTTTATGTGGAATTGGTTTGTGTGAACCCTTCAGCATAAAGAATAATCTGACAAAGATGCAAGACGAACAGAAGGGGAGGTCTTACCATTAAAATCCTCTGCTCATTCAAGAGGTATCATAGCAGGAATCTGGGTATAAAAAGGCTGAAAGAGGGGTGCCTGGGTGGCTCAGTCGGTTAAGTGTCTGCCTTTGGCTCAGGTCATGATCTCAGGTTCTGGGATGGAGCCCCCATATCAGCATCAGGTCCCTGCTCAGTGGGGCGTCTGCTTCTCCCTCTCTTTCTGCCTCACCCCCCACCCCGCTTTTGTGCAAGCTCTCCTCAAATAAATAAATAAAATCTTTAAAAAAAAAAGCCAAAAGAACAGGTTCCATTTGAACATCAGAATAAGCATTGCATAACCTGGAGGATGAAAAACTCAAGATGACCAGGAGAGGAAGATCAGTGAGCCTGCATGGGATGGTTAAGGGGGGGTGGTGGGGCTGGCAGAAGATGGAACCCGGGATTCTGTAGTGACCTCAATCACTTCTGCATGAAGAAACTGAAAGCCCTGAACACTGAAAACATTGCAGTACTCCCATACATAATTAAAATAAAAACAAAGCCACAAAAATAAGTGGAAGGCAGACCAGCAGAGTGCTGTTTTTCCATAATGACTACTTCAGTGTTTCTTTTGAAAGCAGAGCATACACGTGAGGAGCTTGGGGCTGGGATGGAGGTTTGGGAGGAGGTTAGAGTAATGGGGACCCCGAGGAGCAGGCGTGGACACACAGGAGGAAGCAGCAGGTGCGGGTTCTGCGGGGAAACTTTTGTTTAACTGTAGGAGGCAAAGGAACCAAGGAGACGGGGAAGCAGTTTTCAGGCGGGAGACAGACAAGAATTCTCTGTCTGAGAAATAATGGGAGAATTGTAAGAGGGAGTAACTGGTCAACAGAATACATTGCTGCAAACACCACCTCACACACAGTGTCCGAATACTGCTGCCGCAGACAAAGGAAATCAGGAATGCATTAAAAATTGTAAAAATGCATTGAGGTGCCATCTGTGATAGATACATAGATTTGTTACAGTCTCTTAGGTGGAAATTATAAGGGGTGTTTAACAAACTTTCACTAGCCAATGACAATTTGTTTTTCTTTTTTTTTTCATTTAAATTCCATTAGCCAACATATGGTGCATCATTAGTTTTTGTGTAGTGTTCAGTAATTCATTAGTTGCACATAACAATGACAATTCAGTAGACTGGAAAAGTACTAACTCAGGACCAAGGCATGCTGTCTAGTTTTGCCCAAACCCAAAGAAACATCAACAGGAATGGAATCTCATTGGCCCATATCACACCTAAACCAAGAGGTGAAATTGTTTATCTTGACATTACCAAAGAGACTGTAATAACCTGAGGGGGTGACTTATCTCTCCATGATCAAAGTAGATTTGTCATGAAAGGGCCCCAGCAGATAATGTGAGAAAAACTTTCAGTTTATTGTGACTACAAATTACACAAATTGCTTGTGGTAATTACACCGTTGATGCAGAAAAAGCTTTTGATTACCCAAACAGTGATCTTTAGAAAATATTAGAAGAAAGAATGTTCTTCCCCCACCCCCAAATGAAATTTCCTAATGAAAGTGAAGAATGTGTTTAGAGGAACCTAAAGTTTGTGTGAAAGAAGTGATCAAAGATATCTGGAGCTTGCAACAACAACAAAAAAAACCACATTCTTTCTCAGGGATACAGCAGACTCTCCAGTTGGATGGATTGTCACAGATCACAAAACCTAAAAATTGGAATTTTCAAATTTTATTTCACTGTTTATAGGTGTTCAAGTTTATCGTACTAAAAGAAAATGAAACTAATTAATCTACTTTAAAATAAGTTACAAAAATAATTGTAGCAATCCACAATATTCAGTCTCTACTTGATTAAAACTGGTGTTATTTTAGAGGCAATTGGGAATAAGTTTAGTTGGAGGCATAAAATTGAGTCCTCGACTCACCTTTGTCATAAACTAGCTAGAAGACTGGGCAAATTACTCTGCCTTCCTGGGTCTCAGTTTCCTAAGTCATTAAACGTTTGGTAAAATTATCTCTACCTTCCCACTTAAATTTAAAATTCTGTTCTATTTCCTCTTCCATCTCTGATTGTAAGACACAAAATATTGCAAAATTATATTGTACAGATGCCAAAAAGTCCATTATTTTGGCCAACGCTCGATTGAGGTCCTAAAGATGCTTATATTGATCAAGATTCTGCTTTTAATAGCAACACTAATTCAATCTGATAAAAGCCAATGAAAAAAGTACTTTTGCCTTGCTTTTAATAATGGAAGATATGTCATCGGGTCCTGTGAACAAACAAAAGGGCTAGAATGTCCTGAAGATTTTGTTAGTCGTTGACAGATACAAGAAGCCGGGAATCACTGCTTTAAAAAACGGGCATGATGCCGACCACTTTCAGGCTGTTTCAAGATCCACTAAAGGAGATGGCGATCCACCTGGATTTTCAGTGAGGCCACGTGTACAAATGGGCCTTTTCAGAAGAGCAGTAGCAAAAGGAACACCTTTTGAGGGGATGTCGATCTCTGAGAATCCTCACAGATTTACTCAATGTTTGTGTTAGGTGGAAAAATAAAATACCTGAAAAGGTCATAGACTTGGCATTCTCAGGACAAAATGCTTCCAGCTGTGGGCATAGTTCCATCAGCCCTGCCGACTTGGAGTAGCAATTCTTTTGTTGCACTTCATCAATTAATAGGAATGGTAAATTCCAGACAGTGTCAGGGGGCCACTGGACCACAGTGGTGAGCCAGGTGGATGGGGCTCCTGCCACGGGGATGGAGCTCAGAGTTCTTAACTACATTTTCTGTCTTTCTTCACCTTCCGTAACACCAGTGTCTTTCTCCATGTCTCTCTGAGTGATCACTCTGTGGCTATGTCCCTGGTTCAGTCTCCTGCAGACTGAGAGCATGTGTGGTGTGAGTTGGCACGAGGTTGCATGTGTCACGGCCGCTCACTGTCTGGGTGACCTGAGTACAGTCCTTCGCTCTATGCCTTCTTTCTTCATCTATAAAATAGAGATGCCGGAGGCACCTATCTCATCAAGTTCTTCAGAAGGTTAACCACGCTGTGCAGGAGACCTTAGAACAGTACCTGACACACACTAGCACCCAGTAAGTATTAACTATTATTACTATTCGCCAAGTACTTGGCTGTCTGCCTTCTTCCCTTGATACTTTGTGCCCCTGAAACCCCAACCATTCTCCTGGCTTCAACCACCCCCACTCCTGGATGATTCCAGATCCAGAGCTCTGGTCCTGACCCTTGATGACTAGCTTATCCCACCTTCATTGCAAATCAATTCAACCTGGGTTCTTTTATTGGCTTTACTTAGGGGACCTTCGACAAGTCCCCTAACCTCTTTGAGCACCTGTCCCTCACATGTATAATGAACTATTAGATGACCTTGAAGGGCCTTTACAACTCCAAAATTCTTCCGGCTCTGATTGCATAGCTGAAACCCATGTCCTTGTCTTGCCTTTCAAACCATTTCTCTCTTTCAATTTTTTGTTAAAATTCTATTTACTGATGACAGTCTTTTCCTGGGCCCCAAAGCCTGAAATCCTAGTACCATCTTAGAATCAACCCCTTTTCCCGACAGTTGATCAGGTGTCAAATTCTGGCAGGGTATGCATTATCCCCTTTCTTTCCATGTCTCTCTGCTCTCTGCTGCCACCTTGGTCAAGTTCTTTGACCCCCCTCATCTTTAAATGATATTGGTGGTCTCCTAATTGACCTTCCTTTTCCTGCTTTACTCATGCACTCATTCATTCATTCATTCATTCTTTTTTTTTTTTTGGCCCCTTAATTGAAAAGGAATATGCCAAGTACACAATTATCCTGCGATTTAAAAACCTCTTTTCCCCATAGTCTTGGCACTAATACATAGAACTATTAATCTAGTCTACAGGACTTGAGGCAATGTTGATAAATGCATATAGACTTATGATTTTATCTTCTCATTTTTTTTAACTAAGATGAAACATTTTTCTCAGTTACTGTGATTTTTAATTTTTACCTTAAATTCTATTTTGTCAGATACCAGTATGTTGTATTGCTCCAACTCTATCTAGCACCTGCTCCAGTTTGGGTTGTGCCTCATGCATCAGAGGTCACGGTCTGGCAGGGGAAGCTGTACTACCCACTAATGGCAATGTGGCATGGCCAGCGCCATGTTGTGTGTGGGCTGCCGTGGGGGCACCCGGGTCTGTCAGATGCCACTTCCATCACATCACTCTGCACAAGAACCTGTCTCAACTCCCTGTTAGGATAAAGACAGGCTTTCATGGTAATATGGCTCCACCTACCCTAACTTAAGCCTTTATTCAGCTTTCTTCTCTGGCTTGGTTTTCTTACTTTCTCTAAATACTTTACATATGTCCAGTTCTCCAGGTATCAGTTCTCTTCCCCGTCTTCTGTTACCCCCAAATTCTGCATATCCTTCAAGGATTATGTGTGAAAAGTACAAACTCCAAGAAGGACGAAGGCTTCTGTGAGTCCACAGGGACATCCTCCTCATCTCAGTGCCTCAAGCTCATCCCATTTCTCACATGATTACCTCACTTTCTGCATCTCTGTGTCCTGTGTTCTCAGTGACAATGTGCCAGGGTCAAGACCGACTTACTCTACTTTGTCCCCTCCTTGCTGCATCCCCTAACACAGGGATGTGTGTATAGGAAGCACTCAATGATTATGGAATGAATCGATGAATGCAGAAGGTAGACTTTGGATTCTAGATTACGACTGGAGTTGATGGGAGTGTGATATTAAGAGACCCACTGTACTTAATGAGCAAAGGGTAGAGTTCACTCTGACACCCGATTTTCTAGTTGTCTGTGTCACATGGAGAGCACCCACGCATGCGCAGATGTCATTACATAAGGCTTGGCCATGAGCCCATTGCCTTGGAGATGAATCCACTTGACCTGCACCCCCAGCGCTGCCGCTCTGCACCTACAGGCAGCTTCTGCTGGAAACTCCTTGCCTTTTCAGCAAGGGCAGCTCCCTGGACAGCAGAGCATCTCTCTGGAGAAATGTGTCAAGGTCAGGGTGACTTTAGGTAGTTTCTAAGAGACGTTCAGCCAGACTTTACAGAAGAAGTTTCCTTTTTATCCCCTGTTGTCATGGCACCACCAAAAAGTCCTTTGGTTGCTTGTTTTTGCCCAGGATTCATATGCTCAGTGCTCAGGAATCCTGATGTTATGCTGTCCGTGTTTTGGTTAACCCTTCCCCGTCAGTCCCACCTGGGGTCCTCAAGGTCGGCTCACAGGTTCCTGCTCTCCACACTCTGCTCGGCTTTTTGCTTTTTCTCAACCACTCAGTTGCTACTTGCGTGCTGAGGCCCAGAGCTTTACCTTATGTCACTGACGTGGCCACACGCCCTCAGCCCACCTGTCCTCACCACCACCATCTCACAGCATTCTGAAATAAAGAGGCGAGGAATGATTTTGCTTCCCTTTCTCCTTGTCTCAACAAGCAGCTTCCGCAGCTGCCCTACCCGCAAAAACACTCCAGCTCCTTTCTTTTCCACTCAAGTGAAAATACTAAACAGAGGCTCCTGTCTGCCTATCCTCGTCCTAGAGGCATGGGTCCAGGTCCTTTGCTCCAGGGGCCCCTCTCGGCCTCGTCCAGCCATGGCATTCAGTATGTGAGCGGCTTCTTTGGCACCAGCATTCAATTCCTTAATTGTAAACCAGAAGCCCTGTGTGTTTGCTGGAAGAAACATGGACTTTGGTTCGACAAACTGCCCAGTTGGCAGTTTTCAACAATAGCACCGACTCTGTGCAGTGTCCTTTCCTCCCGGCCGGGTGAGAGGAGTGGAGCCCACACAGTCGAAGTCAGGCCATCTCCAAGCTCCTCTCCTGATCTAAGGTTCCTCTTTCTGACAATTTTGGTTGAGCGGGGCTGTCTGTACTCTCTCACTAGACCACCAGAGTCTTGTGCTCCGCCCTTGCTGCTCCCTCCAAAAATAGTCATCTGGCAACAGTCATTTTTTTTTTGTTGGACAGTGTGATTGCATTTAGCCTGAGATGCACAAGAAGAGAGCAGGTATTATCAGTCAGAGCCTAGGAACCCTCTGAGAGTGAATGGAAATTTGTGTGTGTTGGAGAGAAAGAATGAATGAATGAGTGAATGAATGAAATCTGTGAGTGGCCCCTAGTTTATCCAGCTTCCCGAAAGAGTCTCTCACCCCCTTCCAAAGTTTCCATCCACCACACTGCAGTGATCACTTTAAGCAGAATGTTGACACTTTTTTTTTAAAGATTTTATTTATTTATTCAATAGAGATAGAGGCAGCCAGCGAGAGAGGGAACACAAGCAGGGGGAGTGGGAGAGGAAGAAGCAGGCTCATAGCAGAGGAGCCTGATGTGGGGCTCGATCCGATAACGCCGGGATCATGCCCTGAGCCGAAGGCAGACGCTTAACCTCTGTGCCACCCAGGCACCCCAGAATGTTGACACTTTCTATCTACATTTCCATACATGTGATTTGGAGAATATTTACTTCCTTACAAAAAGAATTTCTGCAGGTATCAGGTGGGAAGGAAGACAAAGGGGATGGGGCTGGAACCGAAATGACATTTGACCTGCCAGCAGGCCTTGCAGGTAAAACTGATTGTGTCTTTTTAGGTGTGCAGTGTGGGATAAAGGGAGTCCCATTGCTCCCAATGCCATTGCAAGAGTAATAATGGCAATTTCTTATATATGTGCGTGGTCCTGCTCTAAGGCTTTTCCATATATTATTTTTTTTAAAGATTTTATTTATTTATTTGACAGAGATAGAGACAGCCAGCGAGAGGGGGAACACAAGCAGGGGGAGTGGGAGAGGAAGAAGCAGGCTCATAGCAGAGGAGCCTGATGTGGGGCTCCATCCCAGAACGCCGGGATCACGCCCTGAGCCGAAGGCAGACGCTTAACCGCTGTGCCACCCAGGCGCCCCTCCATATATTATTTTGTTTAATTTTCACAATACTCCTACAAAGTTGATATTCTGATCTCTGTGTTTACGGATAAGTAAACTCAGCTGTAAAGAGGTTCATTTGCTCAAGGTTCTAGATCCAGTAAGTAGCAAAGCTGGATTCAAAGGTAGGTTGCCTGGTCTCGAGTGTGTGTTCTTAATCAAACACAAAATTCTGTACCAGGGTATAAGAAAATATTTGCCAAAGACAAACTTAGTGGAAAATCAAGTTAGATTTCTCTTTTTCAGGATGGTTCCTTGGGTAAGATATTTTAACAGGTATTGGTAGCAAGTTAATGATAAAATTTTTCATATCAGACTATACTCCCAATGTTCTGATAAGAAGTACATTTCCTAGTACTTTCTTTAGACCCACAAAGAAAAGATCAGTGTGTGGGTCCCACCAGACGTCAACAGTGGAGCTCCGTGATTGAGCTACAGGAGGCTGGCACCCACTTCCTCTTTCTTTCCTCACCCCGTGGGGTGGTGGGCTTCTCTGTTCTACTGGCAGCCAGCTGCTCTCCCTCTGTCAGCTCCTGTGCTTTCCCCTCCACTCTGTGGTTCAAGTGCACAGACATGTGGATGACTCCCCGCTCCCCACAGAGCCTTCCTTGGAGCCCAGGAACAGACTCCCTGCCAGCCCTGCCCGCTCCAGCATCCGCTCCGGTGCTCAGGCTGGATGACCGAGAGTCTTCCTTGTCTTCCCCTCTTCTGTCTCCTCATCCAGAACATTACAAGCCCCGGCAACCTCACCCCAAAATAGCTTGGAACCCATCCCTCCTCTCCATCTCAAATGTCTTTGCCCTAATTCAGCCCCTTCTCCCTCTTGACTCCAACCACACTCTTTCCTACTTAAAACTTTGCAAGATGGCGATTCCTTGTCTGAGAGTTTGCCATGTGCCAGCCACAGCCTCATCTATCTCCACAGGGGGCCTGGGAGGCAGCAGCTAGCAATTTTCCCCTTCCACAGATGAGAATATGAGGCCTTAGCAAGTTATTAAGATACCATATCTGTTGTGTGCCAGAGCTGATCAGTACTTGGGGCAGGGGGCCTTCAGTGCCCAGGGCTCAGCCACTTCGCTCCATTGTCACTGGACAGTGTCACAACAGCCAGCATCTCCGTCCATCCCCATAAGCTACCTCCTGCCTCCCTTCAGTTCATGGGTCAGCTTTCTCCACTCATACATGTGCTTCCTGCACACACCAGGCGGTTGCCCTCTGTTCCTTCTGTCTGGAACATCCCACCCCACGACACTCAGGCATCAGCTCCCCCAGGGACGCAGGGTCAGAGCTGCTCTGCTACAGTGCAGGTGGACTTCAGAACTGTGTGGGAAAGGTGATGAAAGCTTTTGCCTCCTTTGCTTTGAACATAGGTGCAAGCCCAGAGTCACAGGGCGGCAGTGTGACCGGTGTGCTGCCGGGTTTTACCACTTCCCTGAGTGCCTTCCCTGCCATTGCAACAGGGATGGAACCGAGCCAGAAGTCTGTGACCCAGGGACTGGAGCTTGCCTCTGCAAGGTAAGACCAAAGGTGCAATGCCAGGGACGTCAGCCACTGGTCAGTGAGGAAGTTCTTGGTGTTGAGTCAACATATAAAATTATATGGGGAGTGGGACTGACCTGTAATAGATTTCCGCAATGCACGTAGCATTTAATGGTTACTAGCTCATTTGATAGACATAGTTAGAAGGGAAGACCCCTCTTATCCTTTGGAGAATCACAAGACGGGTACAGACCCTTTCAGACAAGTTGATATAAACCTTAGTCTACAATTTCAAGAGGTTCATAGGTTCCCTGGAATCTTATTCCCAGGTCATAGACCCCAGGTTAATAATCTGCTCCAGGGCGTTCTGTCAGGTGGTAGGTGAGCTTCTAAATCTCAGCAGATGTTTTGAGGTGGTAGTAAGTGGGGTGAACCAGGACCCCCATATTGTGAATCCTCATGCTGCTATTTCTCTACTTTTAAAGATGCCAAGGGGCATCTTGTGAGGTCTAGAAACTTCTCTCTTTCACTTGAGTGTGATAGAACAGCTTAACAATTATGTAACTTTCCATGTTTTGTTAGCATCCGTGTTCTAACATCGTATATTGGCATTTAGTTTGTGGAAGTAGCTAATGGCAATCAGGGAAGCTTTAGAGGAAGTGATCTCTTGTTTCATGTTTTATTTCAATAGGAGAATGTGGAGGGTACAGAATGTAATGTGTGTCGAGAAGGATCATTCTACTTGGACCCAGCAAATCCCAAGGGTTGTACCAGCTGCTTCTGTTTTGGAATGAATAATCATTGTCACAGTTCACATAAAAAAAGAGCTAAGGTATGCAAGGGATTCGAAGTTTTGGTTTTAGTTAGTACTTCCGAATGGGGAGGAAGTGGACTGTCATGAAGCATGAAGGGCTAGTGGAGATTTTATCTCTTACCTTGTTAAGTGTTAAGCTTCGCCCTCGCCATTCCTCAGCGTGCCCTGTTCTTCCCACAGATGTTCTCGTGCTCAGTCCCTCAGTTTGTCAGGTGGGTTCAAGTGTCCCCGGCTCAGAGGGGCCTTCTGTCACCACTCCCTATGAAGCAGTTCACCCTTGTCACTCTCCACCTCACCCTTCTTAGTGTGTTCTGTAGCATGTATCCCTCCCTGACACATGATACATTTAGGTTTTTTTTTAAAGATTTTATTTATTCATTTGAAAGAGAGAGAGAGAGAGACAGCCAGCAAGAGAGGGAACACAAGCAGGGGGAGTGGGAGAGGAAGAAGCAGGCTCCCAGCGGAGCAGGGAGCCTGATGCGGGGCTCGATCCGAGGACCCTAGGATCACGCCCTGAGCCAAAGGCAGACGCTTAACGACTGAGCCACCCAGGCGCCCCCTATACATTTAGTTGTAAAATGTGTTTATTATGTGTCTTCCTCCAACACTAGCATGTGAGATCCTACGACATCCCAGGTGCCTACAGCAGGATCCAGAACATAGTATGTGCTCAATAAACACTCATCATCTGAATGGAGTTGGTGTTCTTCCCCTCGCTGCTTCTTATTGCCTTATGTTTTACTTTCTGTCTCACCTACTTTACATGAATATCCAAGTTAAATTTTTCAGTTATTTATGTGAGTTTTTAAATGAACTCCACGAAACTAGAACTTTTGTTGCCTTCATTATTCCAGGAACCAGCAGTCTCGTGCTTGCTTTCTTTGTATGAGTTATGTCTTATGCCCAATAAATATTCAAGAAAAGGTTACTTTATGTATTTCATTCCCAAAAGGAATGTAGGCTTGTAGTTGAGGAAAAAAATTAGTTTGTACACCCACAGAAGTCTTCTACTCTCAGGGAACCCAGAAGCATTATTCCGAATCAGTGTCTTGTCAGTTCCTTTTTCCACCCCCTCGTCATTTAACTCTTGGCTTCCTTGATGATCAGGGAAATATTTAGTTATGAGGATTTATTTAGAGGAAAGTAATGATAGCAGGCCACTGTATCACACCTCACATTTGCTAAGGAGCTCACCATTGCAATGTGCCCACAGGCCTCGTTATCATTCCCACACTTATTTATATATTGTTTGGACATTTATTGAGCACCTACTAAATGTCAAGAACCAGGATGTGTGCTGAGATAAAAAGATAAGTCCCACATTATATATGGTCACTGCTATCTGAGAACTCCTCTTTGTCACGGGTCAGCGGGAGGCAGTGCTGGGTGAGGGTTCTGTGTAAGCTCAAGAGGAGGCATATAAAGGAAGCCTCTGGAACGGGATGGCTACCCCATGTTCTTCTGTTCTGTGTAATTCAGCCATCACCAGAGAAGCTGCAGGCCCACGTGTCCGTCCTGTGCTCTTGTGTTCCAGTTTGCGGATATGATGGGCTGGTGCCTGGAGACAGCGGATGGAGCAGACATCCCCGTCTCATTCAACCCGGGCAGCAGCAGTGTGGTTGCAGACCTCCAGGAGCTGCCCTCCACCGTCCACAGTGCATCCTGGGTCGCACCTCTTTCCTACCTGGGAGACAAGGTAAGGCCCCCGACCGGGCCTTCTCCATCACTGCGTGAGCATCATTTCCTGTCTGGAAGGAAGCATCAGGAAGTTCAGGTTACTAAAACTGAAGAAGTTAGGTTAGCTACAAATGCGGAAAAGATGCTGCCGTCCCCTGGGAGGGGCTGAGTGTATATGAGCCTCACGTACCCGACACGCGTTAGCTCCCCAGCAAAGGAAATCATGCACCACGTTTTTCTCCATTTTTACTTAACCATTTAAATAATATCTGTTGCAAATGGAACCCGTGTGCTCTTAAATGCCAATGCTAAGATTTCTTTGTTTTAAAGCAGAAGAAAGCCTCCTTGTCAGGAAAACAAAAGCTGAAAAGTGACTCATGAGCTTATTAAAAGAAGTACAGGCTCCGGTGGCAGCTTGGCTGTCATTAGTGGCATCACATGCGGTTAGAGACACTCCTCGGGGAGCTTATATACGAGTTGCTGTTCCTTTGCTGCATAAATTGTCTTAGCCTGGCCCCCTATGCTCATGTTGGAGGACAGAAGTGTGGGCTTCCTGTAGAAACATCACCGGATAACATATGCACCTGGTAGCAGAAGGTAGTAGAGTGTTCTAGAAGGTATAGATTTCACAGGGCCCAGCTCAGGAGGCACCATAGTCTCTTAGAATCACTAAATATTAGGGCCTTGTCAGCCTGAGGTCTCTAATGCTATCTTCTAGTTGAAGGACTTTGGGTTTTGACGTTTGACCTTTGGGTGTGGGCGGTGTTTCTCCTCTCATATAACCCCTCTCCTCCCTCACTTAACGCCCAGCTTCACGTCCACGTGGTGAGCCCACATAGAGCTCACCCATGACTATGCAAACAATTACCCCAAAACTGTGCAGCTTAAAGCAACAGTCATCTTGCCCAGTGTCTGTGGATCAGGAATTCAGGAATGGATGGCTCAGGGTCTCTCAGAGGGTTGTGGGCAAGATGTCAGCCAGGGCTGGAGTCACCAGAACTGGAGGGTCCACTTCAAGCTCAGTCATGTGGTTGTCATAGGCCTCTGTTCCTCGCTGGGTGCCGAGCGGAGGTCTCAGGGCCTCACCACACGAGGCCCCCAGGTGCTGCCTGAGGGTCCTCCTGACAGGGCACCTGACTTCCCTTAAAATAACCAATAGAAAGAGAGATGGAGAGAGAGAAAGAGAAATGGAGAGAGAGAGAGAGGAGAAACTCAAAGTAGAAACCACAATCTTTTTATGACCTAACTTCAGAAATAACATACCCTCACTTCTGCCATATTCTAATTGTTAGAAGCCAGTCACTAAGTTGTGTCCATACTCGAGGAGGAAGTCTAAGCTCCACCTCTTGAAGACAAGAGTATCAAAGAATTTGTGGACATATTTTAAAAAACCAACCTTAGCCCATCAGAAAGGCCATATTTAATATCCGGTAAGACATTACCCTGGAATACTTCCAGAATCTAAGATCATAACTCTGTGTTGCGGACTCTAGGAAGCCTCAATGAATCGGGGTCCCAGAAATGCTATTCCCTCTCCCGTGCTCCACATTGTGTGTGTTTTTCAAGAAGGGCATTCTGTCCTGCCCCACTCTGAGGTGATACTGCCTCTTGCTTTCATGTCTCAATTACTCCTTTCTTGACTGGTTTTTACCTTAAGGGTGAGAAGTGTCAGGACTGGAGGTGAAGCAGCCGTCACTATGACCTTATGCCTCCACCATGATCACCCTATGAAGGTAGCATTGAGAAAGGGTCCCTATACCTACTGGAGCAGGTGGACATGGCTTACGTATGATCACGTAGGAAATACTCACCATCTGCTCTCAGGGGAAGTTTTTTAAAAAATTTGTCTGGATCCCAGTGTCTGAGAAACAAACTGAGGGCTTCAGAGGGGAGGGGGTGGGGACTGGGTTAGGCCAGTGATGGGTAGTAAGGAGGGCACGTATTGCATGGTGCACTGGGTGTTATATGCAAATAATGAATCATGGAACATTGCATCAAAAACTAAGGTTATACTGTATGGTGACTAATGTAACATAATAAAAATTATTTAAAAAAATAAATTAAATAAATAAAAAATAAAAAATTTATGTCTGGAGGTTCATTTTGTAACTGATAGATATTAACCAATTCTCTCAGTGAAATAAGACACCGATGGCCTAGATTTCTTAGGGTAGCTGTAGAGTAGATGAACATTGGTTCAGTAGTCATCGAGAATAGAAGGATCTTACTTCTTTCTGTGTGACTAGTATTTTTCTAATCACTAGATGCTTTCTAGATACCTTTTAAATCTTTTATAAAAACAATCATGTTCATGCTAAACATTTTAAATAATATAAAATGGTACAAAGTAGAAAGTTAAAATATCATCTTCAATTCTTCACTCTCAAGGTGACCACTAACAGGTTAACGGTATCTTTCCAGATCTTATGTGTCTTTGTGCTTTTTATGTGGGTTAATGTTGCCACAGCCAACTTCTAATGCTTGTGCTGTTGATCCTGTAATTTCAATTTTAGATTTCTTCATATGGTGGCTACCTCACCTACCAAATCAAGTCCTTTGGCCTGCCTGGTGACATGGTTCTTCTGGAAAAGAAGCCAGATGTGCAGCTTACTGTAGGTATCAGAACACAGCCCAAGTGGCTGAAAGTGGTAGTTGTAATTAGCTGCTGGTCCAACTTTAGGACGTCTTGATAAATGGCCTGTAAAAAGATTGGATTAAGTCATTTCCAATATTTTGTAGAAATTGAAAGGGACGTTGAGAGCAGGTGATCCCCTCTTCAGGATCCTGCTTCCCCCGCCCATCCAGCCCCCCATGGTTTCCCTTGTCTCCTCTTCCCAAAGAACATAACTGTTATCTCACGCTTGCTGCCCCTAAGTTACTGCTTCATGTTCAACTTTTTAAAAATGTCTCTATCTTTCAATTTAGTCTCATCAGTGTTTTTGGGACCTTCCTGTTGGCAAGGCCACGTTGTTGGGCTCATAAAGGACAGGTGATCCCTGTTCTTCACTAAAGTGTGATCTAAGAGGGGAGATGGAAGAAATATGCATGTAGCTAAAATCCACTGAACGAAACATATTTGAGGAGCAGTTCAAAGAAGACTCTGTGGGAGCTGGGGTCTGAGTGGGGCCTTCTGTAGTTGAGAAACCCTCAGAAGGCTTCATGGAAAGGCTTAATTTTGAGCCAGACCTTTAAGCATGGGCATGACAGGAGAAGAGCCCTTCCAGGAACAAAGAAGAAGATAAACCAAGGCAGAGGGGCAGTGCCCAAGGGGTGACCTGTCCAACTTGGCTGTGTTATTCCCAAGTCATAGAAAACAAGCCCGGAAGGGTAGGAAAGAGGGTGTCTAATGCTATGCTAAGGAATTTGAGTTCATATTGATGGTAGGGAGCCACTTTGGTTTTTTGAGAAAATTCCTTGGGGGCAGGGTCCATGGCACATTCTGCTTCGAATCTCTGACAGCCCGGGGCCCAGGGTCTTGGACATAGGTTGAGGTGCCTGAGCCTAACTTGATTCTGTTTCTGGTTTAAGAGCTGCGGTGAATGCAGTGCAATCACAGCTTCCCGAAGGTTTCTGTTGGTGTATCATTCACCATGAGATAAGGACTAGCAAGTCTCACACATCTTGTCACAGCCGAGAGCCTTGCACTCTGGTGGATTTTTGTGTTTAGGGCCTGCTTTGTTGTGTTTTGTTTTTACTGGCACCCAGATTTGTTGAACTGTGGTTTAAAAAACTACAAGGAACCTTTGTAGAACATCTTGAAAATGAAGCACCAAAGATTTTAAAGGAAAAATAACTCCACCATAAAAATACCATCCTGGCAGTGCTGTATTTCAGTTTCCTACTTTTTTCAGAATACCTCAAGCTCGGGCCATTAGTATACCGGTATTTATTGCCAAAGAGTTTATTGCGCAAACAGTTGGAATTCACGGACAAGCGATGACCAGAATTTCTCCTTAATTTGATCTCCGAACATGGGAAATAATTTAGGCTCATGAAACCTTCCCTCTGCTGCTTTGTTCCAAACCACTGTAATTAAAAGCCTAGAGGGCATGTTCCTTAAATGAAGGTTTTCAGTGATCTGTGACGGCAGAAAATGGTCTTCTTTCTGAAACACCAGCGCTAGTGTGTGGAACCCTTTTGGGCTTGGGGCTACAACAGAAAGCTGGAGCTTTTGTGTGCAGGTTCAAGGTGGAGGTGATGATGGTGGCTTGACCTTCCCATTATGCCTGGTAGGAGTCCCTCAAGAGCCCCTGCTATGGAGAGGGGGTGGTTCAGAGGCTGAGAGTGAGCAAGGCTGGATCCCGCAGGGGGTGGGCTGCAGGGCTCTTCCTCCTGCATGAGGCAGCTCTGTGGCTCCCTGTCTACGCAGCCTGCACTGCCCTGCCAGCCCTTCCTCGTGCCCCGCCCTCCTCACGAACTCACCTGCCGAAGCAGTTTCTTGCGATCAAAGTCTGGTCCTGTCAGCATTAATAGAAATGCACCTCATACGCTGACTGCAAAGCATGGTTTTTGTAAAAAAATAAAATAAAATAAATCCATCTTTAAAGTCACTTTCAGTCAAGGGGATTTTCCTGGTTTCCTATATGTGAACATGCACTGTATTAGGTATTATTTTTCTGTTTCCATTCACTAATCCTTTTGCCAGTCTGTTCATTTCACTATTTAGTAGAATCAGGCATTCCATATAATGCAGATCCATAGAAATTTGTTCTTATCAGTTATAAACCTCAGACTATCTCAACCATGGCATTGATGTTTTTCTTTACACAGGGTCAGCACATGTCCATCATCTATGAGGAACCAAGTAACCCACGACCAGACCGGCTGTATCACGTGCGCGTGCAGGTGGTGGAGGTAAAGGAAAAACGTACACAAAATCGTTCTTGATGATCCTCTTTTGTTCTATGCCTTAGTTCTTTCAAGCAATTATGATTTTTTATTTTATGAATTTGAAATGTTAATTATATTTATATACATGTAATTCATATATATATAAATTTAAAATATAAATTATATAAAATATACCGAGTTTCATCCTTACAGGGCTTTGTTTATACTATCTGTATGGCACTTAGCACAGTCTCTCTTGTTCTAGAGGTAATTATCCTTGTCTTATAAACCGGGTGAGCTTGTAAAGAAATAGTGTGATGTAGCTCCCCCTCGTCCACGGTTCCTCAGTGGCCCACAAATGCTTGGGGTGAATAATAGAAAAGCACAAAAATACCTAACACCAAAAGAAATGAGATTAATAAAGATAAATAAAGGAAAGCTTATCAAATCATGAAACATTACATTATATTTAGTTAGTTATGACAACTTCTTTAAAATAGTTTTCCATTTGTATTATTAAATATGTCCAATACCTCAAGGAGATACTTTTCAAGTACTTTGAACTTGTAGACCTATTTTAACATTTCTGTACAGGCCCATCCATACAGTGGAATACTATTTGGCAATAAATGAAACAAAGTATTGGTACCCGGGACCACATGGATGAACCTAAAAGCAATATACTAAGTGAAAGAAGCAAGACACAGACCACCACAGTGTGTGATTCTATTTATATGAGAGTGGCCATGCCAGCAAAAAGGTGGGGTAGGAACCTCCAGAAATTCTCTCCTTCGTTAAAGCAATGAGAAAACTGGCAAAATGGTCAGAATCAACTATTTAGAAGTCTGGAAATTGACCATAGGCTTGCATCAATCTGAAAAGTATTTAATCAAGAAAACTGGCTGAATCTTGGTAAGAACCTCAGGCTCTGTGACAGTCAGCTTGCTCGGGTCCCATCCCCCCACCCACCCCTCCACAGTAGCCTTGAAATCAATAGCCCACCCGCAAGGTGAAAACAAGTAGCCCAGCAGCCACCAAGGGAGACGGAGTGGCATTGGAGCTTATGCAGAGCCTCACTCCCAGAGAACTGTCATGATTTGACCTGTCTGGAGGTTTTCTGGAAGATGCTACTTCCAAGGCTATCTTTGTTTGACCAGACTTGGAGCTTTCCTAAAATGAAAAGCCTCTTCCCTAGGGGTGTCACTGAAAACCTTTACAGGTAATTGCTTAACATCATAGCTGGCTGAGGTGATGGATAATAGTTGGGGCTAATAATAGGCTAATCACAAAGCTTAAAATAAAACCTGGGAATGAGGTATACATAGGGACTTTGAAAAGCTCTGACACGATCTTGGAAAGGTAGAGGCCGCACATACTCAGGGCTGTGAGCATGCTCAGGAAAGGCTCTAAGCCCTCACCTCTGGCTCACCTGACAAGACCTAAGCCCTCACTTCTGATTCACCTTGAGGCTCTGAGCAAGCAGGAAGTGAAGGCTAAAGCAGAGTTGTTAGCTGCCTGACTGAGTGTTGAGGGGTTCCTCAACATACCCACAGAATGCTTTTGCAATGACTAGGAGACTTTGGTTTTAGGCATTTAAAGAAATCTGTCTGATCACTAGCTGACCACTAAGCTAACCAAGCAGAGACTTTAGTAACCGTACATGACAAAGAATACAGACTTTACAGAATTAGTTCAGAAAAGTCATTAAGCAAAGACACAAACAACAATAGTAAACAGCAACAGCAACAAATTCTGGGATGGGGAAGAAATATGATTTCCTGAGTTGCCACATTACCTTATGTTAAGTGTCCAGTTGTTAGAAAAAAAATTTTCAAGACATGAAAAAGAAACAGGAAAGCATGGTCCATACACAGGGGGAAAGGCAATAAATATAAATTATCCTAAGGAAGCCCAGACATTGGACTTACTACACAAAGACTTCAAATCAACATACGTCAAAGAACTAAAGAACACCATGTCTAAAGAACTAAAGGAAAATATGAGAACAGTTTCTCACCAAATAGAAAATACCAATATTGAAATAGAAATTATTAAAAAGAGCCAAATAGAAATTCTAGGGTTGAAAATTACAATAACTGAAATGAAGAATTCACTAGAAGGGCTGCTATGGACTGAATTGTGTCCTCTCCAAATTTATGTGTTGAAGCCCTGATCTCTAGTTTGAGTGTATTTGGAACAAAGAGGTAATTAAGGTTAAATAAGATCTTAAGGTTAGAGCTGTGAGCTGATAGAATTAATGTCCTTTTAGGAGGAGACCCCAGAAAACTCACTCCCTCTGTCTACCAAGTAAGGTCACATTGAGAAGGCAGCCATCTGTAAGCTAGTAAGAGAGTTCTCACCAGGGGCTGAACTGGCTGGCATCTTGATCTGGGACTTCTAGCCTCCAGAATTGTGCAAAAATAGCTTTCTGTTGTTTAAGCCATTGAGTCTATAGTATTTCCTTATGGCAGCCAGAGCGAAGATAAGGGCTCAACAACAGAGGTGAGCACGCAAAAGAAAGGAGCAGCAAATTTGAAGGTCCACTGAGATGATCCAATCTGAAGAACAGAAAGTACAAAGAATGAGGAAAAACAAAGACCCTCAAAGACATGTGAGATGCAATCAAATGTATAACCTATGCATAATTGGAGTACCAGAAGGACAGGAGAGAGAGAAAGAGAAACAGTATTTAAAGAAATAATGGCTGAAAACTTCTCAGATTTGATGAAAATCATTACACATCCAAGCTCAACAATCTCCAAGTAGGATAAATGCAAGAGATCCACACACAGAAACATCATAGTAAGGATTCTGAAAGACAAAGACAAAGAATCTTAAAAGCACTGAGAGAGATGCACTTCGCTCACAAGGGTTCTCAATAAGGTTGACATCTGACTAGTCACCAGAAACCATGAAAGTCAGAAGACAATGGCATGGTGTTCAATGTAACACCATGAAAGAAACATACTGTCAACAAAGAATTACAAATCCAGCAAAATGTCCTTCAAAAATGGAGGAGAAAGGAAGACATTACATTTTAAACAAAACCAAGAGAATTCAGTGCTAATCAACCCTCCTTGTAAGAAATACTACTGGGAATCTTTAGACTAAAATGAAAGGACACTAGAGACAATGGCTTCAATCCATACTAGAAATGAAGAGCTCTAGTAAAGGTAACTACATAGGTAAATATAAAAGGCAGTAAAAATTTATCTTTTGTTTGTAACTTTTTTTTCTTCTATCTGATTTAAAAGACAACTGCTTAAAGCAATAATCATAGTTCTGTGTGGATGGGTAGACAATTTATAAAGATGTAATGTATATGACAATAATAGCACAATAGAGCAGGGAGGAAATGAAATGAATAGAAGCAAAGTTTTTGTGGACTATTGAAATCCAGTTCATATTTATATAAATGGTCCAGCATATGCAAATCAGTAGAGGCAGAATATAGATTAGTGCTTGCCTGGGGCTCCAGGTGGGAATAGTTAATAACTACAAATGGGCACAAAGCTTCCTTTTCTGGGGGATGAAAATGTAAAACTACATTGCGGTTGGTAATGGTTGTACACTTCTGTAAATTTACTAAAAATTGTATTCTTAAAATAAGGGACTATTGTACGTAAATCATACCTCAAGCTGTTAAAAAAATTAAACTAAACTCATATTAGTATTATATCTATATGTAAATAACAATAGTTAACATTTATTGAATGTCAACTACATGCTAGGCACTGGGCTGAACACTTTATATACATTATATTATTTAATTTGCTTTAATCTTCTTCAAAGTCCTGAGAGATTAGGTATTACTATGCCCATTTAAGAGATGTGGAAACCAAGTTTAAAGGAGGCAGCAGAATATAAAGGCTAAAAGTGCAGGCTTTTATATGAAAAGATGCTCAACGTCACTAATCATTAGAGAAATGCAAATCAAAACCACAAAGAGATACCACCTCACAGTCATTGAAATGGCTACTGTTAAACAAAAAAACAGAGAATAACAAGTGTTGGGGAGGATGTGCAGAAATTGGAGCACCTGTGCACTGTGTGTGAGACTATAAGACAGTGTGACTACTGTGGAAAACAGTATAGAGGTTTCTCAAAAATTTAAAGATAGAATGACCATATGGTCCAGCAATCCCACTTCTGGGTATATATCCAAAAGAATTGAAAACAGGATTTTGAAAAGCTATTTGCACACCCATGTTCATGGCAACACTATTCTCAGTAGATCAGAGGTGGAAGTAACCGAAATGTCTATTGACAGATGAATGAATAAAGCAAATATGATATATACATATATCGGAATATTATATAATCCAGCCGCATGCTAGAGTATGAAGTTCTAGCTAGCTAGATGCTAGAGCGTAATGTGATGACATTATGCTAAGTGAAATGAGCCAGTCACAAAAAGACAAATACTGCATGATTCCACTTATATGAGGTATTTAAAGTAGTCAAATACATAAAATCAGAAAGTAGAATGGTGGTTGCCAGGCAGCGGGGGGAAGGAGGAAATGGGAGTTATTGCTTAATAGGTACTGAGTTTCCGTTTTGCCAGGTCATAAAGTTCTAGAGATCTGTTGCACAACAATGTGAATATAATTAACACTATTATTCTGTACACTTAAAAATGGCTGAGATGGTAAATTTTATGTTATGTATTTTTTACCATCGTAAAAGTAAAATAAAATAATATAAATGTGTGTGTACAAGAAGAGACTTTCTGTCCCAGTTATGTGCACTTAATGAATGATCTAGCTGCATGGCCCCGTGCTTTCCATGTGCCTCTCTCCTATATCGTTCTCACCCACTGTGTGCTTGCATACACAAAAGTGCATTTTAAAATAAGTATAACACTGGGGAATCTCATTTCATTTTATTGTTCCTCATTTCCTGCCTTCCTTTTTCCCCTTTCATGTGGTGCTCTCTTCTTGGGAACAACCCAAGACACCTGACTCCTGAAAACAAATCTGCTGTCTTCTACTTACTTTTTTATTTTATTTTATTTTATTTTATTTTATTTTATTTTATTTTATTTTATTTTATTTATTTTATTTTATTTTATTTTATTTTATTCTGTTCTATTCTATTCTATTCTATTCTATTCTCCCATATGCATTATAAATGTCTTTCCTTTGACTTGTGCTGGATGTCTGCCTTTCTGGAAGTCCTGGAAGTGAGCTTGCGGGAGGGAAACCTTGCCTCTCTGTTTTCCCGTGTAGGGAAACTTCAGACACGCCCGCGGCGGTGGCCCTGTGTCCCGGGAAGAGCTGATGATGGTACTGTCTAGGCTGGAAGCTGTGCGCCTCCGAGGTCTCTACTTCACTGAGACACAGCGGCTCTCTCTGAGCGGGGTGGGGCTGGAAGAGGCCTCTGACACAGGAAGTGGACGCAGAGCACATCACGTCGAGATGTGTGCCTGCCCCCCTGACTACATGGGTGACTCATGCCAGGTAGGAAGTTCTCCTCCACCGTAAAACTCCCCCTGGGACTCCTGTGGCTGGCCCTCCTGTCTGGGGGGTCTGCAGCACTCTGCCCGTCGGACAGGTGTCTACTGGGCTCTGGCTTCTATCTTCCCTGGACCACCTCCAGGTATTAGATGGGAAAAAGAAATTACAAACATCTCAAATTCACCAGGAAAGCCACAGGCACTCGATCGATCCTGGGGGTTGTTGAAGTCAGGACTTTCTGGGAAGTAGGAAGGAGACTGCCAGGAGCCCAGGATTTGAGCTCCTGCCTTCCCATTAGGTGACCTGGGGTTCTCAGGCTGTTCTCTAATGGAAGGCCCCTCCAACACCTGCTGCTGATAGATTCAGAGCCCAGAGAATGTCCTGATTCTTCCAGGGGAAGTTGAGGCCCAATTTCCTAGCTCTCAGCAGACCTTCCTGTGAGGCCCAGCCAGCCTGACTTGTCCTCAGATGATTAAAATGTGCCGTAAAATGAAACTGTTTCATATCTCAAGCTGAAAGCATGTTCTCTTCCTAATGGGAGGGAAAGAAAGCACAATGTTTAGTGCAGTTATTAGGAAATAGCAAACACTGTCACTCGGCCTATTCCCTACCCCCGGCATGTGTACATTTAACAACATCCTTCCCTTTCTGTCCTTGCCCTCGATAGCAGGAAGCCCCCGGGGGATCTGCACACACGTTCCTCTTTTAACCCGCAAATAGCCTACCTGTCATGGTTTTCTGGAGATTTCTGTCTTGTAACATTTAGTCCACAGGTGCCTACCTTCTTCTCCCCACCTTCCTTCTATCTCTTTTCTAGCCTGCCTAAATAAAATCATAGCCCCAGGGAAGGAGTGGAACCTCTCGATTACCAGCCTCCTGCCCAGGGCGTGTTCTTTGCGCATGACTCAGCCTGTGATTTACAGCTGCTCTAATCGGGCTAGTGCCGTCTGCGGGGTAAGGTGGGTAGAAGGTGATGCCGGCCCCACCTCGCAGGAATTACAGAGCGGCGTGCTTCCCTATGGGACTGTTATATGTGCTCTCTCACAGGCTGACTCATGGGTGAAGTTTCCAGGTGGGGCCTCCTGCCGCAGACAGCCTGCCTTACCTGAGTCAGGCGGGCCTGGGCGCCGAGCAGGAAGGGCAGGTATAAGAGGGAGAGGCAGGGGTTTGTGCACAGGCAGCAGGACGCACGGGGACCAGGATGCCCCCAGCAGTGAGGTGGTCAGCCAGCAGCGCCGGATGGCTGTGGATCTTTGGGGCAGCCCTGGGGCAGTGTCTGGGATATAACCCACAGCAGCAGAGGGTGGCGTTTCCTCAGCCTCCTGGTCAAAGCCATCTGCAAGCAAGTTATGTGGACTTTAAACCCAGCCAGGTAACATCCCTTTTACGTTCTGGTTTGGGATGGGAAAGGGTTCCTAGCTTGGTGACATTTTAAGGTAAGGGGATGAATGAGGTATAGGTGGGCTGGGGGAGGGGCCCAGAGCCTCCCTGTCCCGTTGACTGGCAGGGTTTATTCCGGTGCCTGACAGATTGCTCCCCTGAGCTGTTAACCACAAACCCTATAAACATCAGCCCACCTGGAAATGCCCGGACAGCTCAGAGTTTGAATGCTTGTGGGATGTTAGTGCACTATGAAACTTTCTGCCCTTTCGAGAGTAACCCAAGCCCCAAGACAAAAGAGTCCAATGCCTGTAGACCTCCAAATTCTGCTTGGAAGAAAATTTACCAATAAAGTAACCCACGAGAATCCGTGTAATCCATGTTTAAGAAAAGTGATGAGATCAAATTTGTAGAATACCTAACAAGACAGCTTCAATTTGCCCGGCATTCAACACTCATCAATTCTGTGCACTCTCTCTCTCTGTCTCTCTCTCTCGTAACTTTCTGGATATTTACGTGTATACTCAGAGAAATAGATCCTATGTCTACTGAAATAGCTCTAAGAACCTGATAGGGACATAACTTTCTCATTTGTACTACAAAAGTTCATTGGAAAAGTTATCCTGAAAAGTTGTCATGTAAAAAAGTGGTTAGTTGCTAAAATGCTTTACTGAAATAGTATATTAGGATACATTCATTTTCACGTAGGGTAAGTCTTCAATGAAACCTGTGTGCTCTACAGAGAGAATGATTATATTTCAGTAACTGACAAACGGTCTACCTAAGGGTCACGTGATAGGTATAGAACTCTTGCAGGGTACTTTTTCTGTTTCTCATCAAAAGCAGATTAGGGTGGGTGGTTTAATTTTAATCAGGATGGACCACCTTCCTTCCAAAGCATGTTTAATTAAGGCTTTTTACTCAGGCATGTTCTCATAAATGAACCTTATATATTTATTTATTTGGATAATTTGTTCTTTACCAAATAGGATTGTTTCATAAGCATGTAACATGATATATGGTGGTAATTAAGAGGTACTTAGTAGTACCTTTTAGTAGTAGAGAGTATTTGCTTGTAGATATGATCACACTACCAGTGGCTGAATTTTGTTCGAACGTATCTCTCAATCGTGTTTTCAATTAAAGAACATTCCTTTCATACTTCAATTCTCCTGTAGACAAGCCTATTCATATAACGCATAAAGCAATCTCATTTTTTGCAATAGCTTCTTTTGCCTAAACATGGTTTCTAATAGCTGAAGGGAAAAATATATTGGAAATTATTATCGTGTTATTGCATACAATGTGTAGTAATTGGTAATTTGGGGAGAAGTTCCAATCAGAAACTGGGATATGCTGCTCTGGGGAGTACATGGGGCTTCTTTCAGCAGCCCCATCAGGTTGGCTTCTTCCTCTTGCCCACCTGACCAGGTAGAGCCTTTGAATAAATGAGAATGAACGTGGACGGTTCATTTTAAAATTTCCCTTGATTGTAGCCTTAGAGTCTTACAGACATAGTGCTGTTGAAAGAGGATTAGATAAAAGATGATATTTTTTTAAAGATTTTTTTTTAAGATTTTATTTATTTATTTGACAGAGGTAGAGACAGCCAGCAAGAGAGGGAACACAAACAGGGGGAGTGGGAGAGGAAGAAGCAGGCTCATAGCGGAGGAGCCTGATGTGGGGCTCGATCCCACAACGCCGGGATCACGCCCTGAGCCAAAGGCAGATGCTTAACCGCTGTGCCACCCAGGCGCCCCAAAAGATGATGTTTTATCTTGAAATATTATTTTTTCTGGATATTTTAGATGGGGCATATGAGGGGGTCAGTTAAAGAAACTGGGAGCAAAATTTGGCTTTAATCAGTGTACTGATTCGCTCTGCCAAAACAAGCAACATGTTTATGATTCTCTTTAAAGACAGAAATCTAAATCATTTTTAATGGCCGGTGTTGGAAGAATTGTTTCTTTTTCTATTGGGGGCATTCTTAACTAGAATCTTTTTTTTTAATATATCAGGTCATCAAAAGAAAACTGTAATTCCTTTTATCCATATGAAAAATAATGACTCGTACTAGAAAGAGACAATGTGTAGAGATAGAAATAATCAAAGCAGTACTGAACTAGAGAAGAAGACCCCACCCAACAAGATTCCCTCCAGCCGGGTCTGTGTGTGTCCCATCAGAAGTGAGCACCCCTACAGGGTTCTGTAGGGAACGCAAGCATGCTCCTCTCTCCGGGGTTCCCTGTTGTCCACAGACCAGTGAGTGGCATGACATGATCCCTCTGTTCTGCCATTATTGTCTCGATCCCAATGAAGACTTCAGTCCCCCTTCTTCCCCTACTGCCTCCCCCACCAGTCCAAACCCATTCTTGGAGAGGGAATGCCTATCCAAAGAGAAATTGAACTTGACGGCATTTGCTTAGAGACCCTCCTCGCTAAAGACTGATATCCTGACCCTCTTTACCCCCCTCACCTCTCCACCCCTCCACTCGCCCTAAATTGGATGAAGGAGAGGAAGCCATTTCCACATTCTCCCCCTTTCTCTGATGTCCCCCCACACGGCTCCTGCTCCAGCACAAGCACACACTCCCACCGTGGTATGGAGACAAGGTAGAACGGACAGAAAGAGCCAGTGGACCAGCTAGTGTGTGAAAGTAGAAACCCACACACCAATTAAGGAAGAAAAGACTGAACAAGCGAATGCTGGACAGTCAGAATTGTCACATGCTTTGGATAATAATTCTTTCCTTATATTGACTAAATGCTTTGTTTGAAAAATAGGGTTGTAGCCCTGGATACTATCGGGATAACAAAGGCCCCTATACGGGACGATGTGTTCCCTGCGATTGCAACGGACATTCCAGTCGATGTCAGGATGGCTCGGGAATATGTATCGTGAGTAAATTGACACTCTGGTGCTACTGACAGACAATCTGTGTCTCTCTGTCCCCTTCCCTCCCACCCTCCTGGGCCCTGAAACATCAAATGTCACATTTCCAACCAAACCCTAAATAGAGGTTGCTGTGTAAACATAGGGGGCTCCAGCGTTATCAGGCTGAATTATTTTACACTCTGCTTTTTCCTCCATTTTAACACGTGCCATCAGAGAAGTCCTGTCTGTGAACAGTGAAATTACACATTAGCTTCTAAATCTCTGCTTCGTTGAATGTGGTTAATGGGTGCATCCTGGGACTTAACTCTTGCTGGAAGATAGCAAATCAGAGCCACCACTTTGGGCCCCCATTTGGTTGGAGTGGCAAGAAGTTGCAGAAGGGGAGCCTTGTAACTTGTTCAGTGAGCCTTAGACTCAAGCAAGTAATCGGGGAGAAGATGCTAAGAAAGACATAAGGGGCGTTCTCAATCACTCAAACACCAGTCTTCCACAGCGCCAAGACAAAGTGGACTTATGCAGGAAGACAGGTGACGTGAGTCCTTGCTGTCTATGGCATATCCCCTGGAAAACAATCTTCTTTGAAAATACTTTTAAAAATATTTCCCGTAGGAAATTAGAGTCTCAGGAAATTTTTCTTCTGTATCCTTTTGGACTTTTTATTCTGCCTTCCTCTCTTTCATCCCTGGGAGCCAGGGCCTCCCTACCTTGAAGGAGAATGGACAGTGACAGAGAGAGGAGAGAGCATCTGTACCCCTAGAAACACAAGCCCCTACTTCTGGGGTGCTATCTGGAAACACATTCTTCTGGCACTGATTTCCTTTGCGTTGTGTAATGCATCGAGAGTGTGTTTCAACTCTTCGAGTTCCTAGACTGTATTAAGCCAAGTTCAGCGCGTCCCAGGGAACTGTTTCCTCTGCCAGGTGGGACAGGCTGGGACAGGACCTTGTTGTAAAGAGCCTGATAGAATATTCTGTAGGACTTTAACCTTGTAAGTTCAAAAGGAATAAAAGACATTGGGAAAGACGATTTTTCAGCTCCTACGTATTCTTATATAATAGTTTATTCTTCTCATACTATATGTTGTGTGTAACACAGGTAGATGCTTTAATTAAAAATAAATATTTACCTTGTCACCAACCCATTGCTAGATGTCGAGTCCACTTTATAAAAGCTGCAAAGAACAAAGTAGGCATTCTCTGCACTCTATTCTCCCAGTGAAAGGATCACTAGTGAGTCATAATTCATCTGTTTTAATCAAACAGGAAGATTTTCTTTCCCATTTCCTTTCTTTGTAGCTCTGTCTTCACTTGTCCCTAATGGCCATATGGCCTCTAGGAAGAATTCATTCAGGAAACCCTTACTGAGCATTTGCTGTTGTGGGAGGTACTGAGCTAAATGCTGTGGTTAAAACCATTCGACATAATCCCCAATCTCATGAAGCCTGCTGTCCGGTGGGGAATGTGCCAGTGCACGTGTGTGTGTGCACACCACACACGGTCCCCCCCAACGCACACACACAGAGGCACGGAGCCCCGCCTCCGTGGGGGGGGGACTGAGCCCCACCTCCGTGGGGCAGGGACTGAGCACTGCCATTGCTCTTGGGGTGGGGGGGTGCAGTGCCCATTGCAGGGGGGCCAAGGGTGCAGCCCTTATTCTTTTTTTTTTTTTTTTAAGATTTTATTTATTTATGTGACAGAGAGACAGCCAGCGAGAGAGGAAACACAAGCAGGGGGAGTGGGAGAGGAAGAAGCAGGCTCATAGGAGGAGCCTGACGCGGGGCTCGATCCCATAACGCCGGGATCACGCCCTGAGCCGAAGGCAAACGCTTAACCGCTGTGCCACCCAGGCGCCCCGCAGCCCTTATTCTTAAAGAACAGTAATGACAAGACCAAGTACTTATCACCATCAAATGGGCTGATTCCTCTGCAAACTGGCCTTCACCACTCAACATCCAAAGTCAATTTCTGAAATCTGGGACCTTCACCCATGCACAGATCTCCATGTTGTTTCAAGAACAAACTTTGAAGTCTGAAAAGAAAGTCACCCAGGTCCTTGCCGGCAAAGCCTTGTGCATCCAGGAGCAGCAGGCCATGTGTTGCGTGGGTGTCATCAGCCTGAAGGACTTGCAATGACAGGCCCCTTCTCTTCACCGAGGCCCTGCCTCTCCCTCTTCTCTTTGCCAGCTTTCTCCCCATATCTCCACCTCTCCCTCACTCCCCTGGCCTTCCACTCTCTCCGTCACCCTCATCTACTTCTCTGTTCCCATGTCCCTTCCTTTGCCTTTGGTTTTCCTTCATTGTTTACACCCTGCCACTTAAGCCCCCATCCTGACTCATCTGAAGCTCACAGATGACATGGGGCTTCCCTGAGGCTCATGGCCAGATGTCCACACTCCTGGGTGTGTGCTGCATCCAGCTGCATCCCAACCCACTTTGCCCTTCACCCTCCAGGATACCAATTGCTTCATGTTGCCTACATAGACACTGCTGGGCTCCTGCAAGACAGCTTCTGTGCACACCGTTTCCTGTGCCTGCTGGGCCCTCCCCTCCCTTCTCTACCCAGCCAATTCCTCTCCTTTTCTCCTCCACGCAGGAGGCATCATCACCTCCAGAAGCTCTTCTCAGAGGTTCCTCTTGCTCTTAGGAGATGCCGGCAAACGTTGGCCGTCATATTTTCCACATTGTATTGAATGTGTCCACTCACAGGGCTCTGTCTGCTCCCTGGTCAGGGTGCTGATCCATCCAGGGTGCCTCCCTGGTACTTAGCATGGGTGTACACACAGTAAATGCCCAATGGATGTTGGTGTCAGGTGGAGCTAGGAGAACACATGCTGTGGGAATGGATGTAGACTCATTCATTCATTCATCCATCCATTCATTCATTTGCAGTAAACCACAAGGAAACTCGATAGGCAGATGTCCCAGATTGGCAGGACCGAGAAAGACAGCTTCTAGGGTAGATGCTCTCAACTGAGGGTGGAGGTATTTCAGACATTCTTATGGGAACTTATCAAGCAATGGAGGTTCTCACCCCTTTCTACAATGCTCTCCCCACTCCTGTGGCGGACCAGAGTTCAGGGCGTTTTCGGTAGGTCACAGTTGGCCACATCGCAGTTCTTGTTTCTCCACATCCTTGCTTCCCACAGTGTGTTCAGCTCAGAGCTAAATAGGTATAGGGTTAACATATATCTATTCAGCAGCTGTAGTCTTCTTTAAGATTGCCATTTAGAGTTTAAAAAGAAAGGAAGCTAAAGTAGAGAGGTAACTAATTCGTTCAAAAAGAATGCCTGTTTTGTGAGCGAGGCAGGACAGTGGAGCAAGGTAAAGGGAAGGAGAGACCCCTCCGTGGACCTGATAGCCTGCAGCGTGGATTTGTTTCAAGCCCCTTCAGGCCTACAGGAGAAACCTCCACGGTGGAGACATTTGGGGAAAGAGGGATTCAGGGCAGGGATGAGCTTTCCGGTGATGATCCCATGTCAACGTGTAAGCAGCATCTCTTGTGTGTAGCATGATTTCATATCTGGAAAAGATATGAAAAGGTGTCTTAACATCTTAGTGGCTTGTGTAATTGGCCGTTATTCAAAGGTTTGGGAAGGCTGGATCTGTTTAAGCTAAAGAAACTGATGACATGATGAGGAAGGGAGGGAATATCTCACATTCTGAGCAGGGCCACAACCACTTAGGATATACACGTGGGTTGTTTTTTGCAACCTGGCTTCAGATGTTATTGCAAACTCACATCCATTAAAGTTTCCTATCAAACCCCATCTCTGCATACAGAGGGAAGGTATATGAGCAATTTTTAAAATATTATCCTTATTCTAGGCCATATGATCAACACAGAGTATCTCCGAATTGCCAAATGCCCACAGTAAGGGGAGTTTTTCTGGCTAGTTTTGTTCTTTTAGGTACTTATTACTAAAGTAAAACCCAGAAATGTCACACGGGGCTAAAAATTCCACGAAATAAACAAATTTGACACGATTTGCTAGGATTTGTCTCACTGGACTGTTCAGGTGGAAAGTTGTCTCATCTCAATGCTTTTTTGAAGAACAACTTCCAATAGACATTAGCTTTGACATGAAAATAATTGGATTTACATAAACATGTAGGTAAACTTAACATCTTGCTTATTTGAGACACTGGAATTAAATTGAGGGCTTTCTTTCGATACGGTGCAGCTTTTCATTGTTTTAACAAATTCCACATGTTAAAAACTTACTGCAACTATATTCCTCTCTAGTATATCACCATTAAGTGAATTATAAAGCAATGTCAAGTTAACTTTCATAGAAGCTGTTCTTAGGGGTAGAGGGAGGGAGTTTGCATTTTGCTGACGCTCTAATATACTTTTTAAAATCCTCCCAGCAACCTTGGAAAGTGGGTATTATTTCAACTAAATATCCTAAGAGAATTAGAATTGTGTGTAAATCATACATCAATAAAACTGATTTGTAAAAAAAACACTGAGGTTCAGAGAGGTGGAGATTCTTGCCCAAGACAGCACAGCTATGAAACATTGGAGTGAGTTTGGATCCAGCTTGTCTTTCTCCATTTCATCCTCCCAATGCAAGCACCGAATAGCTAATGGAAGGGCACTTAACATTTTTTTTTAACACCAACAATAATTGGATAGACTGGAAAAATATTCGTGGACTGATATCACCATACAGAGTCAGAGGACTTGAGGTATAATTGTGTGAGTAATGAAGGTGAAAATGATCTTAATAATAATAAATGTAATCGGCTGCTATTAATTAATTGTATGTTCATCTGTCCCAAGAACTGCCAGCACAACACCGCTGGAGACCACTGTGAGCGCTGCAAAGAGGGTCACTATGGGAACGCCATCCAGGGATCCTGTAGCGTCTGCCTGTGTCCTCATTCAAACAGGTACTGGGGGAGCTTGAAAATAACCTATGGAGACAGGAAGTAGTTTGGTGGTTGCCTGGGACTGGGGGTGGGGAGTGGGATTGGGGGGGTGGGTAGGAAGTGACTGCTAAGGATATGGGATTTCTTTTGGGGGGTGGTGAAAATGTTCTAAAATCAATCATGCCAATAGTTTGCACAACTCTGTGAATCTACTAAACGCCATTGAATTGTACACTTGAAATGGGCAAGTGGTATGGTATGTGAATTATAGCTCAATAAAGCAGTTATATTTTAAAAAGAACACACAAAAATGCAAAACAAACAAGAACAGTTTTTCCCAAGTATACACTTGTGCGCTTTTCCTTTTCTGCTTTCCTTTCACTCTTCATTCAATGGCTAAACAGTATTTGCTGAGAGCCCAATATGGGGCTAGGAGTTAGCTTTCTCTGGGTGCTGGGGCAGCTAAAGTAAAGAAGACTGGCAAAGACTTCCATCTCATGAGGCTTCACCTGGAGAATGTGGGCGGGGGCAGTTGTCACACTCAGGAACTAAATGCACAAATAAATAAGCGTAATTTCAGATAGAGGTGGGCTATGAGGTTGGTAACAGGCTTATATAATTGGTAGCGAGCGAGCAAACTCTTTACAGAGAGTAGGAGGGTTTTCTGAGCAGGGACCAGGGAACAATGAAATGGAGTAAATGGGGCAATATCTCAGCAATGAGGATCTGAGGCAAGGAAAAGACAAGAGACAACCCCTGTGATGACGTGTTCGTGGAGTAAGGAGGTGGCTGGAGCGCAGTGTGGGAGAGGGCCAGGAGGTGAGGCGGGTGGGGCACCCAGGGTTCGGACCCCATAGGACCTTGCAGGCTCTAGTAAGGCACTGGATTTATCCTTAGTGTGATGGAAGCCACAGGCCAGTCCTGAGCCACGGAGTGATGTGACCTGAGTTGTCATTCAGATCCCAGCACATAGGCCGCAACCTGCCACTTATAGTTCATGATAACTCAAATTCTATTTGGGCTTGGTACCTCGTCCTGTTTCTTGCTCATCGTGACACGTTCGCAATGGGTCCAAGCAAAATCTAACACGTAACTAAACGAAGCAAAAGTTGATTTGAAAATCAGGAAGATACTGCTAAGAGTATAAGCAGCACATAGCTCAAAACACAAGTGCAGACCACAAGGCTAATTAGTATCAGGCCAGTATCTGAGAAACTGGCCACGTTATCAGAAGTCGCTGCCCCGATGTGGCTTTTCTGCAGATGAGTGTTTGAAATGTGCACCCTGTTTTGCTCTCCGTGTATTTGATACTCCTTAAACCTGCTCAGTCCTGTGGCTTTATTTGCAAAAGGATTTATCACTTGATACTTGCCTAGACTTGTTGGAACAGAAGCCAGAGGGAGGAGAAACAAGCTTTTCACGGGGTGCTCGGGGAAAACTTTTCTTCTTTGGTTGCAAAGCGTATTACTATCACGAAGGCCAGCTCCTGGCTTTCATGCAGTTGAAGTAATGCACAGTTCCTCAGATTTATCAATGAAACACTATTTTTATCTAGTTCTCCCCCCAGCAATATTTGTACTGTGAACGAATTTCTAACTGTCCCTTTAGAAGTATAACTCTATCCGTCTATTAGGCCAAGAGTAGCTTCCTAGATAAGAATTCTCTTATCAGCAAATGATAAATGGAGTTATTTTCCCTTAGATTTACTCAGTGTAATGTTCACAGACATTTCTCAAGGCAACAGAGTTTCTTCATGATCTGCTCACTTAATTTTTTTTTTAAAAGCGGCTTCCCAAATATGTACTAGTTTAGGATGAAAAGAAAGAGAATCGGAATGCCACAACTGATTTGAAAAATGTAAAAATCACCAATGATTGTGCCCACAGAAATGCCTAGATGGGCAAGCCCACTCTGTGCCTTGGTCCCTCTGGCCCGGCCCCTTTTCTTCCTGGGAGATAATGTGCCCAATATGAAAGAACTAGAATAAACAAGGAGGAAAATTTTTTGAAGAATCAGAACTGTCTGTTCTTTTTTTCTGCCTAGACTTGTTTTATTCCTTCCTTGTTATTCCTGGAAAAATGCTGTTGTAATCATCTCTTCCAAAATGAGTTACTTTGCTCTGTCTCAAGTGCAGGAATGTATTTCTCTAAGCCAAAAATAAAACCAAATAAATCCCTTCAGTCCTTATTTACCAAGATATGCCCAGTGTGAGCTGAGATAGTACATCATTATCTATACAAGTCTTAATGGACATATTTTTCTTCATATAAAAAGCAACCAGACTCTTGGTGTCTGTTTCCACTTAATGAAAGTCAGTGCTTTGTGGCCAAAAAATAATGAGCATGAAGCCTATCGATTTAGGTTTTTACTGAGGCTTTTTTCTGTCTTCCTTCAAGTTTTGCCACTGGCTGTGTAGTGAACGGGGGAAACATGAGGTGCTTCTGCAAACCCGGATACACAGGCACGCAGTGCGAAAGGTGGGTGCTGCCCCTCCCCCAACTCCCACCCTTCCCCCACTGCCACCCTTCCCGTCCCTCAGTCCCTCATCCCCCGCCAGCCCACAGGGAGGGTGGGCTCTGCCATCAGTCGGCCCCGGGCTGTGGGTGGGGCTGCGCTGGGGCGTGGCTCGGAGCTGGGAGGGGCTGTTGGTTTCACGGAGGCTGGAAAAAGGTCCCTAGGGAAAAATACAAGCTTGCTCACTTAATAAATTATTAACTTCCTTCTCTTTCTTGTTTTTTACGTGTTTTAGAAATTTGAGAATGAGGCCCAACATGTCATAGCCTGTATACCTCTAACACACACCCCTACATACTCCTATCCCCTTCACACTCCCTGGTACCCCTCCCTCTCCACATCCCTACAGACTTATATCCCCTACTTGTCCTTACTTAGTCCTACCTCCATGTAAATTCCTCCTTACATACTCCTACCCCACATATACACATCCCTACATATCCCTACCCACCGTACACTTGTCCTTATATATCCCTTCCTGGCACACATATCCCTACCTAGCCCTAGCTCCATATAAACTCATCCCTACGTACTCCTGGCCCTACAGATGCATCCCTATGTACCTCTACCCCACATACATCTCTACATACTCCTGTGTGCACACACACATATCCACAGCCCTAAATATTCCTACACACACACTATCCCCTCTCTATCCCCACCCATTACGAACCCCTGCAGGACAGTCTGTGTCATTCATTTCTGAATCACTACTGCCTACCGTGGTACTGTTCTTGTAATAGGTGTTCAGTAATGAAACAAAAGAATAAATGTTGCAAAATGGAAACTATAAACTTAATTACGAAGGGCCATAGAGCCAAGCTTAAGTTATTCAGGAACAAATTTTCATGATTAGCTACCATACATAAGGCACTGCCAAGCATTACAAGGGCTATAAAAGGTATTCACAGTCTACCTGGGAAAATAGCACATACATATTTGAAAAAGTAACAGTATAGCATATAAATCATGTGGTCAACATATTTTTAAATTTAAAATAATTTTATCATAAAATCAATACATACTTGTAAAAATAATGTAATACAGGTGAGCAAAGAACTAACGAGGCCCACTGCACCTGTCTGTAGCCCTATATACTTGTGCATGCTGACGTATAATCCGACTTATAATCATTTTATTTACAGAAAACCCCATTTAAAACTTGTATATTCTTACATATCATTCTGTGTGCACATGTTTTCTTAAAAACAGGAGTAGATTGTCGTTTCACTTTCTGTTTCGACTTGTTTTCTCATTTAGTGGGAGGTTAGCATGATCTTTCCGTATCAGTAAGTATTCACTGATAACATTATGTCAGACCTGAAAAGTTCTGGAATCTACTGCTGGTCTTTGAGATCGTTTTACTGCTTTCCATTCAAAGCGGCCATAAGAGTAGATCCTTGCAGCTAATTATTTGTGTGCATAAATCCACAAGATATAATTAATAGAAGTGGGTCCCTTGGATCAAAGGACAGGTGCATTTTCCAGGTTTTTGATATATTTTGCCAGATTACCCTCCAGAAAAGTCATCCTTGTTTCTGTTCTTGCCAGTAGCGAAGAGCAAGTTCTGTGGCCAGTGATACTAGAAATGATCAATATTTAAAATATTTGCCAGTTTGATAGGGGGCAAATGTATATCATTTTAATTTGCATTTCTTTGTTTAATAATTAGATGGATTTTTTTCATGTGCTTATTGACCATTTGTAAATCTTATTTTTTGGATTGCTTTCTGGGTCTTTTACTCATTTTTTTCTAGTAGAATGTGCTTTCATTTTTTTAAATTGGTTTGTACAAATTCCTTGGAAGGGAATGAACCCTTCATACTATATGTTGCAGATATTTTTCTCAGTTTGTTTTTTGTTTCTATGGTTTTTTTGGCTTTGTGTTTTGTTATATGTATCTGTTCTTGTATTCTTCAGGCAGTCAGCCATTGGGGTCATGCTTAAGGAGGTTATAAAAATGTTTATGCATTCTTTTAGTACTTTTATAGTTTTATTTCTTCATGTTGGTGAAAATTTGAAAGCTAGCCTTTTGGTGGTGTCATGGCATCTCACATGATAGGTGGATTTAGGGTCAACATGTTCAGCCGGAATTGGCCAGAGTCCAGGTAACTCTGACTATCCCAGGATCCCATCACCATAACCCAGGGCCCATGCTGCATGAAATGCACATAGTAACTGACGCATCCCAGAGCCACCAGCAGCAGGGTAAGATGTTCACACTAGGGGAGGCACAAGGAAAGGGGGCCAATTAGGGGTCTGGCAGATTCCAATCCCTCATGTCACGCTCACTGCGGGAAGCATGGTCATGGAGTGAATGGGGACAGACACTCTGCTGCTTTTCCCTCTCTTCCTCTCATGCTGTCACACTCTTGTTCTCTCCCCCACCTCTCTTTCTTTTGTCAAGTATGTGTAGCCGAATTCGCTAAAGGTCAATGTGCACTTACACAATTTCCACATAAACTTAGACTCGTTTCTGTACATTTAATTTGGTCTTTGTGCCCTTATCATTTCCATGTCATTTCTGAAAGTATAAAACGCCTTTCGATATTTGGTTGAACAAGGCTTTGCTCATAATCCTTATTTAAAATGTTTTCCTTGGCCATTCTGGCATGTTATTTTCCTGGATAAACTTTAGAAGAGTTTTATGTAATTTAAAAAAACCAGAAAATGTATTCAGCTGGATTTCATAGGAAGAAGGCAGGGCCACTCTAGACTGGGGTTATCTGAGACATTTGATGGACAAGGTGGGACCTAGGTAGATGTAAGGGATGACAAGAGCCCGGTGGGGCTGGAAGGTGGCTCAAGTCAGGGAAGTAATGCAAAAAAACCCAAGGGCCTCAAGGATATTCGCCATGAGAGGAAGGTGCAGACTGCCTTATTATGGGGATCCCTGAGCAGCAGCTAAGGGGTTGGGCACTGTCCTGTGGTAAAAAGCAGCAATTCCAAGGTTCTTCTCTTTTCCATTTCCACAGGAGGAACATTGCCCACAATTGCCTCACATCTATTATTCATTCTTTCTTTCAATGAAAAATGTATGGAGACCTTAGTACATGCCTGGCACTGGGCTAAGCACTAGGGACACGTTAGCAGGTGGAGCACAGACTCTGCCCTCAGGGTTTTGTTTTGTTTTGTTTTTAAAGATTTTATTTATTTATTTGACAGAGATAGAGACAGCCAGCGAGAGAGGGAACACAAGCAGGGGGAGTGGGAGAGGAAGAAGCAGGCTCATAGCAGAGGAGCCCAATGTGGGGCTCGATCCCAGAATGCCAGGATCACAGCCTGAGCCGAAGGCAGACGCTTAACCGCTGTGCCACCCAGGCGCCCCTGCCCTCAGGGTTTTACAGTCGAGTGGTGGGCAGATACACAAACCAGCGGCTGAAACAGGGACCAAGAACATAACAGGGCTGGGTCGGGCTGCCTGGGCTGCTGTGGGAGGGGCCTCCAACCAGCCTCCAGGGGTGAGGGACAGAAGGGGCCGCCATATTGAGGCAGGAAGGATGGTGGGTGGAATGGGCATTGGAAGTTTCTTCCAGGCTCTGTGGCTGAAAAGCTGTGAGACTTCCACCTGGGAGAGGCATCCTGGTGAAATCCTCCTCACGGTTCTTCACAAACAATGAAGCAGAAAACAGCAACAGGCTGGCTGAGACATTCATTTGGCAGGCGGCAGATTTGAAAAGAGAAATTCTTAATTAACAGTTCTCACAGCTTATGTTTGTTACGTTTGCTGTCTCAGGAAAGTAAATGAGTGTTTCTTAAATTTTTTTTAAACTTTTCCACAGGTAAATGCCATGTTAATGTCAAATTTTTTCATTTGTCAAGCATTTATTGAGGACCCACTCTGTGCCAGGCATCATTCCGGCACTAGTCGTTAGTGATGCTGTGGTGGCTACAAGGACAGGATAGGGTGAAAAGGAAAAATAAAAGCAGGAGCCGGCTGGGCAGAGGAGGGAGCAGCCGATCTGAGTGCTGGGGTAGGAAAGGCTTCCGGGTGCATACCGTGCTCTGGGGCACATTTCTCCCTCTGCCACTCGGGGCTACAGATAACAAATATGTTCTCTGCTCTTTATTTGTTGTCCCAATGCCATCTACGAAATCGGGAAGTTTTACTTCAGTCCGTTGTGTTTGGACGCTACCTTAAAATGAGAATAAGGGACCCAGTTATTTCTGTAATCGGTAATTAACGCTTTTTGCAAGAGTGAGGAGGAAGTGGAATCAAACTTCCTGAATATTTATGTGACTTTAATATGAAGTATTTTGTAATTACATATCTTTTATGTGGAAAGTTTAGATATAGGGGAGCCATCTAAAAATAAAGCATTTAAAACATAGATCTTTGGGTGCCTGGGTGGCACGGTCAGTTAAGCATTGGCCTTCGGCTCAGGTCATGATCCCAGGGTCCTGGGATCAAGTCCCGCATCGAGCTCCCTGCTCAGCGGGGAGTCTGCTTCTCCCTCCCAGCCCCCACTCATGCCATCTCTATGGCTCTCGCTCCTTCTCTTTCTCAAATAAATAAATAAAATCTTGAAAACATAGATCTTTTGCATAGCATGGTTTGTGAAGTAGATACAGGGCCTGTCACATAAAGTGAAGCGTTATGCCAACTTGCTCAGTAGACTTAGATAAACCACCTCTGAGTAGTTACCTGCTTGATAATTAGGGACTACATGGGTTTTCGGCTTCCCGTCTGCTTTCTGAAATGTAGTAATTTCAAATGATACCAATTATACATAGATGCACATATACATGAATCTTTCATCATGGCTTTAAAATGGTAGCTACTTTTTATTGAGTGTCTGTTATGTGCAAGCGTTGTATTAGATTCTTCGCTACACTTTTATCTCATATTCATCCATCAAAACAGGCGTTGTTAGTGCAATTATTCACTTACTCCTTCTGCATATACTTATGTGGCACCTAATATGGGCCCAGGTGCTAGCGATAAACCCTGTGGCGTTTACACTTTCATGACAGGAGTAGATGAAGGAACCGAAGCTTGAAGGGTTAAGATAGCAGCCCACGTTACACAGCACATGGTGGAGGCAAAGATCCAGCCCGTTCTTCCTGACTGAAAGCCCATGTCCTTTGCACTATATCACCAGTGTAGCCATTGGTGAAGCCTGTATAAATTACCTAACAGTTCTTTGATGCAAAGCTTAAATTTAGGGAAAAGAGTCACATACTACATTCTCTTGATTCTGTCAATTCCACTGATGATGAAAAACCATACACACATTGAGTGAATGACAGTTTGGGGGGCATAGAGTGGATGTGGAACTTTGCTAATATTTTAGTTTCCATCCCAATTCCAGAAACATGTTACATTCACATTAACGTGTCTATTTTGTCTCTTAAGATTTTATTTATTTATGAGAGAGAGAGAATTCACAAGCAGGGGGAGGGGCAGAGGGAGAGGGAGAAGGAGACCCCCCCCCCCACCCACTGAGCAGGGAGCCTGACCTAGGGCTCGATTCCAGGACCCTGAGATCATGACCTGAACCAAAGGCAGACGCTTAACCGACTGAGCCACACAGCACCCTTGTGTGTTTGTTTGTTTTTTAATAGAAACTCAGAATCAAGGAAATGTCTTTTAACTTTAAAAGGAACTGAGTTCTCATCACTAAATTATCTAGAATAATAAAGGCTCCAAGCCAAGAGTAGGCACTGTAACTGCTCTCAGTTGTGTAAGCTTGTTAAATACAGCACTGCAGCAATTAGTGCAAATATGAATTATGCAGGCTTGAAATAGTGCAATAGGAAGTATTAATAAAATGTCCATTTTTGAACGCATTTTGAAATTATATGAATTTTACTTTAAATTTTTCCTTGAGGAAATTAGCCATAAAGTAACCAATATTTCATTGTGTGATATCTTCAGGAACATAACTCTTGCATAAAATTCATCCACCCCTGATTTCCATATTGGTCAAACCACTGGATCCTGTGTGCACTTTATCTGCCCTTCAACTCTAGCAGTAATTGAGGATTTTGTTGCCCTGGTATCAAGGAGGAGGGACCAAGCTCTGCCCACCTTCCACTTTCTCTGTCCTCATTCAAGTCATAAATATCTCTGTATTGAGAGATGTTCATTCCTGCAAATCCATGTCAGGCTTCCTATCATAGGGTCACAATGTCCCAAACAGGGAGTTAGAAGGTGAAGAAAATTGGCTGGAACACATGATGAGTTTTTTGGGTGTTTCTCCTCCTCTTCTTTATTTTGGGTAGGTGTGCACCGGGATATTTTGGGAATCCCCAGAAGCTTGGAGGTAGCTGCCGACCATGCAATTGTAACAGCAATGGCCAGTTGGGCAGTTGTCACCCCCTGACTGGAGGTAAGATGGACTCACACCTTTGTTAACCTGCGTTTATCAATCTGGTCAAAAAGAGCAGACAAAAAACCCTGACAAATATTTTCAGGAAGCATGATACACGAGTCCAGTGAACAAATTGTCTCCTTGTTTTGACAACCTTGGGAATGCTTAGGTAGTATTTACAGTTTGGTAAATAAATGACTTCACGTCAGCTTTTTAAAAAAAGATAAATTGTTTTAAAACTCAGCTAACGATAGCCAAACTAACCTCAGCTCAGATTTTGCTAAGATCTCCCTTGGCATTATAAGGTTATCATCACATCAGTTTTCTTCATGTGTGTAACTGAAGGAGTCAACACATTCTTTCTCGGATAGCAATTAATGTCTGGGATGTGGGTGGTAGAGCTGGGATGGATTTCACATACCAAGGAAAAGACAATTACTAGGAGTTAGTATGGGTTCATTAGGAACAACTTGGAAGAAAAAGGAAGCGGGTTTTCTTCTTTCTTTGATGGAGAATATTAACATGATTTACCAAGAAAATATCACGGATATAGCATAGTGCCAAACCTTAGATAAAATCTCTTATTTTTATAGTTATGGACGAGATGAAGAATGTGTGGATTTGATCTGGTCAAGTGACTGTTCCCAAAGGAATGTAGAGCAAATGGATTCTAATCAGTCTAGAATGAGGTATCTATTGACATGCACTGGGGCTTAATCCTTGGCTCCATCTTGTTTAACACCGTTGACCTGAATGGAGATATAAAAGGCATGCCCACCCAGTTATCAGATGACACTAAGTTGGGAGAGACAGAAAATGCCTCCTATGGCATATTTAGAATACTTAAGGGACTCAACAGCCTGGAACAATGGACCAATTCTAACAAGACAACATTATGTTGGGGATAAGCTTGTGGTCCTATAGTTGAATGGCATAAAAATAAGTGTGTGATAAGGGAGTTGTGGCTCAGTAGCAACACGTGAGAAAGACTGAGGTCTTAGCAGGAAGTTCAATATGGCTCAGGAGAGTAATGTGGCCCCTAGGGCACCTCATATGATCTTTAGTGAGTTCTAGAGTCTAAAACCAGGTGGTCTGCCATTCCTGGTATGCTGGTCATGTAAGTCCTCATGTGAGGCTTATGTCTCTAGAAGACAGTAGACAAGCTACAGTTTGTTCAGAAAGAGGGTAAGACTTTGAGAAAACTTGGAGCCATGTCACGTGAAGGATTGACAAACCAGGACCATGAGAAGAAGACTCAGAAAGGACATATTTGAAAGGCTGATGTGTGGGAGAAGTGTTGGTTTTATTCTATGTGTCATAAGAGCTAGCACCCAAGGAGTGGAAGCTAGAGGGAAATCTACTTTAAGTCATCCCAAGGAAGACATGTCAAGGGTTTAAAGATGAAAAGGACTGTTGCAGAAAAAAAATGAGTTTCTACTGTGACTGTAGGTATTCAAAGAGAAGCTTCAGTACCACACACAGCATATTCATGAAATTAATATCTTTTCAACCCTCTTTGTCTCCTACTCTAACAACAACAACAACAACAGCAAAGCAACCTGAAATAAGGATGGTAACTATGTGTTCCCCAAATGGAACAAAATGCTCACATATGAGACTTTTTGTTCCTGTGAGCTTTTTTCTTTTTCATTCTTTTTTTTTTCTTTTAGTTAATAACCTATTAATTCCTTCGTGGTCAAAACTCATACTTGTTGAGAAAATTGCACTGATAAATCAATCATCCACATGAGCCAGTCCCCCTAGACTATTTGAGATGCTGTAGGAGATTGTGTAGAAAATAAAACCATGTTTCCTGGCCCTTGGGCATTTATAGTCTAGTTGAGAAAATGAAAGTGACATAACAATACATACACATAAGAAAGAGTTAAAAAAAAAAAGGATGAGTAAGAAAAACCTATGATTATATATATATAATAAATTAAAATGTCTACAAATATAGAAAGGAGACATTGTCTTTGAGGGGTGGGATCAAGGGTGATGTCTTTATATTATTTTTCTGACTTTCCCAAATTTTCCATGGTGAACTTACATTATTTATATTACAATTAAAAGTAAATATGGTTTAAAAGATATACGCACAAAGTATGGAATATTGCCTGCTGCTGAGAAGACAAAACATGAAAGCCTCCTTGTAGCACGTCTAGAAAAAATTTGAGCTTTGAGATTTCCTGTGGTGAAGTTAGATTATTTTTCTAGAGGGAAGGGAGAGGACATTTCATTGTAACAATGCATGGTATGGGGGAAAGAGTAGAAATGGAAAGAGTAAAGAATGTCCAAGGATGACCAGTAGGCTTTCCTGACTATAGTTCAGAATCTCAAAATCTAGCTTATATCTATGGTAATTAGCAGTGGGTCCTACTAACATTGTGTGCATATCTCTCTCTCAGCATCTGTCACACTGTTGTGTAATTTTTCTGCCTCTCCCATGGGACCAGGGAACTACAGGACAGCAGGAATTTTTGTCTTAGTAGCTTTGTATTTCCTGTATGTGGCACAATGCCATGGCACACCGTGGACGCCCAAAGGTGCTCAATCAATGTTTATTGAATGTTCTTGAATGACACTGGAAAAGATGTCAACAGTTATATAGGAAGCTATCAAACGAAGAAAGCCTTAAGACTAACGATTAGGGGTTTTAATTGGATAAGAATATCATGACCGTTTATAGAGAAGAAACTGAATATACAGTCAGGGAGGTCATGAGAGAAGTTCCTGCAGCAAGACTAGTGGGAGATGGAAAAGCTCCCAGAAGAATGGAATGCATAAAGGAGCGAAAAGAGAAGAGCCAGTGATGCTGGATAGTTGGGTGACTAAAATCTTCCCAGACTAGCTTTTCTGAAAGCCAAGTTAAAAAGCAGATGAAGAGGAAGTTTAATCACAATATCTTCTTTGGTTATCCTTCTTTTCAGACTGCATAAATCAAGAGCCCAAAGATGGTGGCCCTGGAGAAGAATGTGATGGTGAGAAAAGAAAGCCCCCCTCCTTTCTGACTTGTAGGGTTTAGTTTAAGATATGTGAGCCTAGTGCTGGGACGTGCACTTTCCAGGCTGGGAAAGCAAAGGTGGGAGGAAGCGGGGGGAGGACTTCTTAGGGTCAGGTCCAGCCTCTGTCAACTCATAGCTGTATGATCTTGGGCAAATAACCTGACTTCTCCAAACCTCAGTTTCATCATTTGTAAAATAGACATAATAACTATACGTACCTCACAGATTTACTCAGAAAATGCTAATAAATCTCTTATTGTAGTGCCTGGTAAATAGCAAGCTCTTGATAAATAAAAGCTATTTATTATTATTTTCCCATGTACAAAATAAGTAACATGTTGCATAGAATCACCATGTTTCTCAGTTTTATTGAGATATAATTGACATGCAACTTCGTGTTAAAGTGTGCCACATAATGATTTGATATCTGTATATATTGTGAAATAATTATCACAATAAGTTTAGTTAACGGCCTCACATAGTTACAATTTTTTTCTAGTGATGAGAACTTTTAAGACAGACTGTTGTAGCAACTTCCAAATACACAATACGGTATTGGTAATTACAGTCGCCACGTTGTACATTATTACATCCCCAGGACTTATTTATCTTATGACTGGAAGTTTGTACCTTTTGACTCCCTTCACCCATTTCCCCTACTCCACCACTTCTTTTTAAAATGCTCCCTGTCTAGAGATCTCTCTTTTGCAGAATCTGCATCCCTCCCAAGAAGTCCAGGATTGTGATTTTTGCCTGTGATGTCCTATGTGCATATTAACTGGGCTGTACAGCCCTTGTATTCTGTTTACACACCCGTGGCTTCAGCCCACAGCACATTTGCCTTTGATTGTGGCCCCTACAGATTGTGACAGCTGTGTGATGACACTCCTGAATGACCTGGCCAACATGGGCAATGAGCTCCACCTGGTCAAGTCTCAGCTGCATGGCCTGAGTGCCAGCACCAGCTCTCTGGAGCAGATGAAGCACTTGGAGACCCAGATCAAGGACCTGAGGGTAAGTACCCCGTGCACCCAGCACAATGCCAGGCCCAGAATAGCTCTTTGGTGGATAGATGCTGCATGCATGAGTACCCCTCAAGCAGGAGATGGGGAGATGTTGACTCTGTTTAAGGCTCAAGGGTCTTTCCTTCCTCTGATCCAAATGGAGACTAGGTTTTTACTGCTGGAAAGTACTAGTAAACACACAAAACTGATACTTCAAAGTGAACATTCTTTACTTACTGCATGTTTCTGGGCTGATTTTTCTTCTAGAGCCCTTAGCTAAATATTTTGCATTCAGAAGAATCAAAAAGCTTTGTATTATATTCGAATTAATTCTTTAAATGTTTGATGGAATTTTCCAATGAAGCCATGTGGGCCTGGGATTTTCTTTGTTGGAAGATTTTTTGTTGTTGTTGTTGTTTTTTAATAAACTGTAAGTTCAATCTTTAAAAAAATAGATATGGGACTATTGGGACTATCTATTTCTTCTTGAGTGATATTTTGTAATTTGTGCCTTTCAAATAATTTTTTCATTTCATCTAAATTATCAAATGTGTTTATGTAAAATTTTCATAGTTTTTCCATTTTATCCTTTTAATATCTGCAAAATCTATAGTAATACTCTCTCATACATTCCTAATATTGATAATTTATGTCTTAGCTCTTTTCCTTGATTATTCTGGCTAGAGGTTTATCAATTTTAATGATCTTCTCATTTCATTGATTTTCACCATTGTTTTTCTGTTTTCAATTTCATCGATTTCTGCTATTATTCATATTTTTTCTTCCTTCTGCTTGCTTTGGGTTTAATTGGCTATTCATTTTCTGGGATGAAAGCTTACCTTGCTAATTCAAACCTTGTTTCTAATATAAGCATTGAATGCTATGAATTTCCCCCGAACACTACTTCAGCTGTATTCCACACATTTTGAAATGTTGTATTTTCATTTTTGTTTAATTCAAAAGATTTTCTAATTTCCTTATGACATGTCTTTGACCCCTGAATTATTTGGAAATGTGTTTTTTTAATTTCCAAACTGGGAATTTTCCAGGTAACTTCTTATTACTGGTTTCTAATTTAATTCTGTTGTGGTCAAAGAGCATACTTTATATGATTCCAGTTTTTAAAAATGTGTTGAGATTTGTTTCATAGCCCAGGGTACGGTTCATCTGAGACAATATTCTATGTGCACTTGGAAAGAAGGTGGCCCAGAGGATAGCCAAGAAGAGAAGTAACAGGGCCTAAAGTCCCCCACACAGCCAGAATCAGGCTCCCTGGGGAAAACTGAGGGCACTTCTGCCTATGAATGGAACCTTAAAAAAACCCTTGAAACTGCCCAGTGTTCATTGTTGAGCAATGAGTATATGAGAAACTAGAAAAGCTACAGACCTGGACATGATTCACAAACCAGAGTCTGTATTGGAATGTGACATCCTCAACATCACCATAGGGTACAAGTCCTAAGCTGCCAATGTAAGACCTGGTTCTGCCCTCGGGGATATAGGGTGGGAGTGGTAATGGCCATAAGATCACTGGTCAGGGCACAGAAAGCACAGAGAGAAAGGGAGACAATGTTTACCTGCAGATATTGGAATAGACAAATATCAACACAAAAGACATCCAACAGGAGCAACCATTAATAGATGAGTTCCCCCTAGAGAAAATGAAAATCCTAAGACAATCTGAAAATTACTTTGAAGAGTAACAGTTCAATTGAAAGAACAAGAAATTAGAAAATTGTTAAAAACACTAGAAACCAAACAAGAGGGGTAGATATGAAAAGATTCAGCTAAAAATCATGGAAATGAAAAAAAATTTACTCACTGAAGTAAAAGAATTCAATAGAGGAGAAAAACCCTAAACTAGACATAGTGATAGAGACTTTGGGGAATGTTTAATGAGTGCACTTGAAATGAGGACCAATTCTAAACCCATTAGTGCTTGTAACTGAGTATACAGTTGGCCCTTGAACAACGTGGGGGTTAAGGGGCACTGACACCCTGAAGAGCTGAGAATCTGCATTTAACTTCTGCCTCCTCAAAAACTTTACTAGTAGGCCACTGTTGACTAGAAGCCTTACCAACAGCAAAAATAATTAACACATATTTTGTATATGTATTTTATACTGTATTCGTCCAATAATACCTAACTTTTTCTAATTTTCTTTTCGGTATTTCTAGGCTACATGGTTCATCTGCGAGTTTTTTCAAATTGTTACAAATCTCCAAAACATTTTCTAATATATTTATTGAAAAAAATTGATGTATAAGTGGACATATGCAGTTCAAACCTATGTTGTTCAAGGGTGAACTTTATATAGCAAAAAATCATGCTAGAAAAATGGCTCTTTTCCATCCCATCAGGGTAAATTTTAGTCCATGATTTATAGACTTAATATAGAAAGGAAAAAGGCCATTATGTTTTGAGAGAAAAAGTAGCCACTGGAGTCACTTTGATGTCATCAATATAACCTGCACCTTTTCAATGAAGGGCAGGGAACCAGAATTTTAGTACCGGTCTTATAAGCCAGACTCTGTGATAAGTGCTTTATTTAATTCTCACAATGTCCTATGAGGAAAATAGTGTTATTTTCATCTACCACGCATGTTAAAGCTAAGTAACTTGCCTGCCATCACACAGCTAGTACAAGGTGGTTCTAGAATTCGAACCAAGATCAAATTCCAAAGACCACACTTTACCCACTCCACTTATCCAGGTATTCTACTAACATTCTATAGAATGAAATGTCTCAGTTTTCCCATAGCAAAATTAAAATAGAACTATCTTCTTGCTAGATCATACATACACTGTGAAAATTCACAAGGAATAAGCGTGAGAAGGGGAATAACACTTCTGAATGATCGTGTGTACATGACACTTTATAACATCATCGAAACAACCCCACAGCTTAATATTATAATCCCCCATTTACTGATGAAGGAGATAAAACTCGGTGAGGCTTATCTACAAAGTGGCAGATCTCGGGTTTGGACTTGAGCTGTAAAGCCTGTGTTCCCCCCCACCCCCCCAGTGCTGGCTCTCTCACATGCAAGTGGAGGTAATAGTATTGCTTTTTTCCTGTACGTTACTTCAAGGTCTTAACAAGTTTTTTCCCCCCCAAAAATGAAAATAATCACTACTCAAGATATCATGTGCAGCAATGTCACCCTCTAAAAGTAATGAGGCAGTTTAGTACCCAGAATGACAGGGAACCTGGATTCTGGTCCCTAAGCAATCCCTGATCAGCTCTACAGCGGTGGCATGGACAAGTCACCCATTTTCTTCCATTTTTCTCTTTTGTAATGTGAGAGCATTGGATTAAATGAGCTCTCAGTTCCCTTCCTGCCTTTAGATGCTTTGAATCCAATGGTTCCTCCACTAAAGTAGCCTTAGACACTGCGTTGAGTATTATAACGTTAAATATAGGTTAAAAGCAACGAAAGGTATTATAGAGTCTGGAAAGTAATGCATCAGCTAAGTGGTACCACCCTCATTTCTTTAAGGTTAGGTCACTAACTCAAGTGAAGAATCTCCCGTCTCTTCATGTTTTTAGGTTTATTTTAAAGCCTTGTCACAACTTGCATCATAAAGTAGATTCTTGGGGCACCTGGTTGACTCAGTCGGTTGGGGGTCTGACTCTTGATTTTTGGCTCAGGTCGTGATCTCAGGGTTGTGAAACTGAGCTCCCTATCGGCCTCTGCACTCAGCGCCAATTCTGCTCAAGATGCTCTCTCTCCCTCTCCCTCTGCCCCCCCCCCACTATCTCTAAATAAATAAATACATAAATTGGATCTTAAAAAAAAAAAAAAGAAAGTAGATTCTTCAAGTAGCCGATTTCAAAGAACCCAGTCTTTTCCTGTGGACCAGCGTTGGGCTTGTTAAATGAATTTTTCTGTATCATTACCAGGATTACCAAGTTGATAGGACTTACTCCACATTTCTGTTCTAATGTGAGAATGACTTTGCATTTTACTTTCAGAATCAGTTACTTACCTACCGCTCTGCAATTTCAAATAACGGATTAAAAATGGATGGTCTAGAAAAGGAATTGGGTAGTTTGAATCGTGAATTTGAAACTTTGCAAGAAAAGGTAATGTGTTAAGTCAATACTGTTAACTGTTTATTGTTGTTGTCCCCAAAATATTGTTAGCTTCCCCCCATCAACAGTTTTACTAATCAACTTATTTCTCATAAAGGTTCAAGTAAATTCCAGAAAAGCACAAGCATTACATAACAATGTTGATCGGACCACCCAAAGCACGAAAGAGCTGGACACAAAGATTAAAAATGTCATCCAGAATGTGCACAGTAAGGAGTTACTCAGTCCAATTAAATATGGTTTTTTATTGCATAGCCTATTCTGTGCCCTGAAAGAATTTCTCCTTAAGAGTTCAACATTATGAAAAAGATCCTGTAGTGACACTAAAAAACTAATATGAACCCTCCATAAAAATCTCTGCAGTTTTTTGTTTTTTAGTAGTCGACTGGAGTCCAGAATTCCCAGTTTAATAAACTCCTCGATGTTTTCTAGTTCTCTTGAAGCAGATCTCTGGGACAAATGGGGAAGGAAACAACCTGCCTTCAGGGGATTTTTCCAGAGAGAGGGCTGAAGCCGAGCGCATGATGACGGAGCTACGGAACCGCAACTTTGGAAAGCACCTGACAGAAGCGGAAGCTGAAAAAACAGAGGCTCTGCTCTGTAAGGACATTCCCAACTCCTTGCATGCAGTCCATTCTCATGGGCTTGAAATAGAGTGTGCGAAGTACAATGTCAGGTCCCCGGATACAGGTGGAGAGGCTCATCATTTCACCATACGTGACTTTTTTTTTTTAAGATTTATTTATTTATTTTAGGGGTGGGGGAGGGGCAAAGAGAGATGGAGAGAATCTCAAGCAGACTTTGTGCTGAGCGCATAGCCTGCCGTGGGGTTCCATCTCACAACCCTGAGATCATGACCTGAGCCAAAATCAAGCATCGGGCGCTCAACTGACTGAGTCACCCCGGCGCCCCAGCATACACGACTTTTAGAGCCTCATGTGAGAATGGGTAGCCCTTCCAAACTACCAAGAGGTGGTAAGAATATAACAACTTACCATCATGCAAGAAAAAAAAAATAGATTCTTCTCCTAAGACATTAGACACTGAGACCTCCTTTTCCTTTTAATTCCATTTTTTTCTTTCCTTCTTTCCATTTTTATTCTTCCTTCGTTCAGCTCCACCCAACTTTCTCATGGTATCATTTTTTAATGGTCACCTCACCACCATCAGGGTTTGGAATCACAAATTGGTATTAGCACTACTATTGCTGAACCAAAATCTGGGCGTAGATACTGAATATAGCTAACGGTTCTGCTTAGGGAAAATGTTTCATTAGTTCAAAACTGTGAGAAATATAAGTCTGGTGCATAGTTTTTCAAATACTGATCTTCTCTAGTAAAATGATATGTCAATGGTTAATATACAGATGGTAACAGTTTTCTTTTAGCATTTATAGTGTTCAAATTCAATACTAGTCTGTGCTTTTGACTGAGGAGACAGTGTGAGTCGGCAGTTAGTAGTTAGTAATAGTAGCGTGTTAGTTGGTAGTGTTGGTAGTCGTGTCCGGAGTACGTGCTTTATACTCTGCAGGGCTTGTTCAAGCGCCAAGGCTGACCGTTCATGCACCTTTGGGTCAGTGCCCTAGTTTCTCAGGCTGTCCTTTTCCGTATCTGAAACACGAGACCGACGTTACTGTTTTCGTGTGGTTAGGTGGGCACACAGCCGTGCACACAGCCGGCGCCGCATCAGTGTTATTTTCCTTTCCCGTTCACTTGCAAGTTCAAGGAAAACCATGAAACGAGCGGAAACTCGACTGTTCTTCTGTAGTCTTTACAGTTTAGCTTCAAGGTACTCATTTCTCAAGTGAAAAAACATGATGTATTCCAGTGCTGACGCGGATAAAGGGCTGGCTGGAAGAGCACCAAGGGGAGAACGGTGCGCTGGTTAAGAGCATGCGGGATTCCTTACATGACTACGAAGCCAAACTCAGTGACCTCCGTGCCGTGCTCCAGGAGGCAGCTGCCCAAGCAAAGCAGGCCACTGGCCTCAACCGAGAAAACGAGAAGTCTTTGGAATCCATCAAGGTGGGTCCACGGTCAGCATCAGCACACTTTCATTAATGACAAGGCTGAGGAAGCAGCGATCTTTATCATTGAGAAAGTGGCCTGGCCAGTCTCCCGTTTGTACATCTGGTCTGTATGCGCCTGTCTGTCCAACAGAGGCTTCTCAAACAGGAATCAGGAATTCAATGCAAAACCAAAGTCATTCCTACTCCTCAGTTGCCAGAAAAGATTGTGAACTTAAACCACAGAGAAAGCGGAGCAAATTGCTTTACCCCTGCCCCGGGCTGATGGAGTACTGGAGGAATAATGCTGCCAAGTAGATGAGAAATGAATCCAATATTGCTATAATTAAATCCAAGTATATAATATATGTTTTAAATAACTGACTTTGTGTCAGCTGGGTAAACATCATTATCATAATCACCGGCAAAGGCATTTTAAGCCATTATCTGCATTACAGGAAATAGATTAAAATACAGGCCTCATGCAGGAGCTGCAGAGACAGGGTTTGGAGCTCAATATTTCATAGCATATACATTTTTTCAGTGGTGCTCATTATATGCTGAGCCAGCAACATGAGCGTGAGGCATTATAAAATGACAGGTCAGAGTGGAATGACACAGGACTGACCCCCAACAAGAAAAATTTGGTAAAAGAAAACAAATAGTGTCTTAGTAGATGGCAATACGCTTAACTCCCGAAGCCTCTTTAGACAGCAACTCCACTGTTGAAAGTCACTGACATTGCCAGTGTCACGGCTGATGATGGAGCGTGATCCAATTTTGTGGGTCTCGGAGCTGTGGCAGCTCCTTGCCTGGCCTTCCCAGGTCCTGTGTGCTCTCTTGTTAGGGACGCTGAAGCGCCTCTATGTCCTCAGGGGGCCTGGCACATAGAGCATGGTGATGGCTGGTGATTTGTTTAGTGAAACTCCCTCGTTCTGCTGCACAAACCAGAGCTGACTCGCCTCATCTGCCAGCTTCTTCCACAGCGCTAACCGTTGTTTCCCTGGCACAGAGTTTGAGGAAACCATGACAACACACCCACACTGCAAAGTGAACTGATTTCCCCTCACTCTGTAGATGCCTAGATGATCTTTAAGTTCAAGAGAACGTTCTGGTAACATCTCATGTAGTTCAAGCAGATATTCTTTTTGTTCTCTCCAGACACAAGTTCAAGAAATGAATTCCCTGCGGAGTGATTTCTCCACGCACCTAGCCGCCGCTGACTCCGCTTTACTACAGACCAACATGCTCTTGCAGCGGATGGAGAGCAGCCAGCAGGTACAGACAAGACTCCTTCTCCAGAAAATTGAAAAAACATTCAGATCATATACGAGGAAACTAGGAGATGGGCTAACCTGTGTTTTTTCTTCAATATATGTCTTTTAGATGGAAGGAAATAAACCAAAATGTTTACCGTGGTGCCCCCTTGGGCTGCGGAATGATGTGTCCTCCCGATGTCTATTCGTATCACCTAATTAGCCCACAGTGACCAAATGTTGCTTTTGTGATAACAAAACAAAATTGGAATTCTCTTTTTAAAATATCAAGCCTACTTTTATTAGCGGGACCTATTTAGGGCTGATCAAAGATTGACCACATTAGCAGCCCCAACGGGTATTTGGAAAATATCTTTTATAATCGCTAGTTTTAAATCAGAAAAGAGAAAGTGTTTTGGTTTAGTACAACTTTACACTAATGATAACAGTGTGCATTTATAAAATTTATCAGAGGGGGTACCCACCATAAGAAAAATGTTCAAATGGTGGAAAAACTTAGAAAAATATTATCAGCACCACTACTGAAGTAATGCATCCCGGGAGCCTGAAGTTTATGACAGTTCAAGAAAACGGCAGATTCATTCTTTGCTTGAATTGACACTGTCTCTGTTTACCTGAAAACATAGGAATATGAAAAGTTAGCGGCCACTTTAAATGAAGAAAGACATGGGCTAAGCGGCAAAGTGAGAGAACTTTCCCAGTCCACCGGCAAGGCATCGCTGGTGGCGGAGGCAGAAGCGCATGCGCAGTCTTTACAAGCGCTGGCAAAGCAGCTGGAGGAGTGAGTGAGCCCCCGAGGTCTAACGGAACGCGCGGCTGGAGCCTAGTGCGAAAGCCTTCCTCACAGCTGGGTCTCCAGAACAGGGTGGAGGGTGGGACCCAGGGCCCAGGGCCCAACCCAACCTAACCTGCAACAGGGGTTTGATTCCCAGATGCGTCCTCGCCACTCCTGGACTCCCATTTGCCCAATGAATCAGGGAGGCTGGGGGTTGGAGGGCCTCAGCTGCAAGCAGTGGGGGCTGCTGGAGCCCTTCACCCGCTCTGTCTTCCAGGATCAAGAGGAACACCAGTGGGAACGAGCTGGTGCGCTGTGCGGTGGATGCTGCCACCGCCTATGAAAACATCCTCAACGCCATCAAAGCGGCTGAGGATGCAGCCAACAAGGCCACCAGCGCGTCCGAGTCTGCTCTGCAGGTGGGCCCCTGCGCTGGCACCCTTTCTTCTTGTATGCACGGAGGAATATAAACAAGCGTAATTTTAAATCAGAATTTGTTGTATAGAATAGACGTGAACTTGCTCTAGATGTGGGCCATTTCTGTATTCACGTAACCATTTTGATATATGTAGCACAGCTGAAAAAACCATTTGTAAAACCAAATGGAAAGTACACTGATTATCAATGTTGAACCAAGATGAGTAGTATATCCTGCCCCTCTCTAGGAATGATTTAGGCTGTGATTAAGTATTGACATTTCCCAAAGAAGAGAGAGATTTTGTACACAGTTTGGTAATCATTTATTTCCTGTCATTTGTCTTTAACACCTAGGCATGTCTTGGAGTCCTATAGGATCTTCTCATATAATGTTCCCATACCTAAAAATAAAGAACAAAATATTAAACATCAAAGAATTAGGGGACAAGCCTTCTTGGAAAGTTAAAGACGTTTATCTCCTAAATATTGAAAACCTAAAAGCAATTCAGTTCTGTCCTCAGTTATTGAAGATGGTATTGTGCAAACAACAGGGAAAAAATGAGACAGGTGTCATGTAATTTGTCAGTCACCAGGGAAGAGCCCGCCTCCCAAGCCCTGAGTATCTACCTACATACAGCTCTGACTCTTATCTTTAAAGAGACAGTCTTTTTAAACCTCCCCCCACCTTTGAACCTCATCTTTTTACGACTGAAGATAAGGATTTTCAGAGTAGGATGAAAATCTCACTCCACATTTCCTAAGGTAAGCCACATGGTCATAAATGCTTTGCTTTCAGACAGTGATAAAGGAAGATCTTCCAAGAAAAGCGAAAACCTTGAGTTCCGACAGTGATAAACTCTTAAAGCAAGCCAAGACAACACAGAAGCAGCTCCGCCGAGGTATTAGGGTTGGTGGGTAGGGGGTGGCTGGGATAGCCAAGGGCTTGAAAATGAGCTAGAAGCAAACGTTCATCTTGAATCTCAGTGTCAATGCAGACGATGCTTTGTAAATTCATGGTCTATTTTATAAAATGATGTTTCCACCCAACATTCTCACATGTACTAAATTAACTAGAACCTCCGAGTATACATAAATCTTGAAGGTGACGGGCCTGTTTGGGCCTGTGTGGGGGCCTATGGCATTTAATCCACACGTGACCATGGCATTGGAGACCCACACAGCCCAGAGGTGTGTGCAGGGCTGGTTTCTCATTGAAGGCCCAGATAATAGTTCCAGGTCACTGGGGCTTCAAAAGTCTTAGAATCTTAGTAAGTAAAAGTACCAAAATTACTACCACTGTGAAGCATGAGACTTTGTGAATCATAAATTTTACCTTTGAAAATTTCCCATTTATTTTTTACCAAACAATTAAGCCATCTCAATCTCAGCAAATTCCAGTGTCCTGAAAATTCTGTCTCTTGATTTTTCTCTGGTCTCTCGTGTTCCTTCATGGCCAAGAGGTCATCTTAGCCCCTTTAGTGATTAGATGCCTTCTGACAGTAAATAAATGTATTTATCTTTTTTTCATTTTTAAAAATTCAATACATGAAAACTTACATTCGAAAAAATGTGTAGTGACATAGAATGATTTGCTTAGCAAATTGCAGGAATTAAAATTTCCTGGTATGACATCTGTTCCCTTTACAGAATCTGAGCTAAGAGGTGAGGATTGGTGTTTTAAATAGGGTTAGGATGCTAACTACATTGGTATTTTTTTCTTTTGTTTTCTACCAGCTTGCTTGTTTGCTTCTTTTTACCTTTTGATCCCCTTCACCCATTTTTTCCACCCCCACCCCCGGGTTCAGGCAACCACTAATATGTCCCCTATATCTACGAGCTTGTTGTTTTCATTTTGGGAGTGTTTCTAGAAATCGAATTCCATATATAAGAGAGATCATATGGTATTTGTCTATATTATTATTTAAATCAGTCCTGGAATCATAATTTAAGCCATATAACCTCACTTGGGTCTTTAAGCCTTCACTGGTCATTTTCCATGACCCCGAAGTGGCAATGTTATCAGCTAGGAATGTCTGTGACCTCCCTCCCTTTCACTGAATCTCCTTAAATGTGTCAGTGTGGAAATGAACAGAAACAAAGAGAAACAACAGAAACAAAGCCTCCTTTGTGTGTCTATTTGCTTGAATAAGGCTCTCTCAACAGCACTTCTTTATTATATTCTGACTGAAGAGGCATCCTTTCTGCATTGTTCATTCATTCATTCATTCACTCATTCACTCACTAAGTATGTACTAATACTAAGCCCAGACTAGTGCCAGACAACACACTGTGACGCAGCACTCCCAGCATGTGAATAAGACAGTCACCTCCCTGTCCTTCCCTAAGCAGAGACATTTGCCCTGAGCAGAGAGGAAGTTAACCCTCCCCTAAATGGTTAAGCCTCTCCCTTTCTTCACGGGCATTTCTGAGGAGCCTGGTACCACAGGCTTGGGAATGCTCCTGGCCTCTGTAACCAGAGTCCCCTGGAGCTGTGGGTCTAGGTGCGTATGGTGGGCATCGCTGAGATGCAGGTCTGCTCAATGCTCTGTGGATGCTGGCTACTACAGGGGCCACCAATGCCAATCGAAGATCAAAACCCATGGGTAATTGCCGCACACTGCTTTATTTTATTGTAGAGATCAGCCCGGCTCTCAACAACCTACAGCAGACTCTGAAAGTTCTGACAGCTCAGAAAAGGTTGATTGACACCAATATCACTGCCATCCGCGATGACCTTCGTGGGATACAGAGAGGTCAGCATCTCCCTACCCACTGTACTTGGCTTCTTTGGTCGAGCATTTCAGATTCTTAGACTGCTCTCTTTGTGTGTGCATTAGATGACATCAGTGGCATGATCCGTAGTGCGAAGAGCATGATCAGAAATGCCGACGACATCACAAATGAGGTGCTAGATGGGCTCGGCCCCATTCAGACAGATGTGACAAGAATTAAGGACACCTATAGGAGCACACAGAGTGAAGACTTCAACAAGGCTCTCACTGACGCGGATAACTCAGGTATCAGGCGCCCTTCGGCCAGGACATCTTACCCAGTTTCTGTATTGATATGTGCTTTGGTCAATTTGTTTAAATTCCTCCCTGGTAAAGCCCAAAATTAGAAATTAAAATATTAGAGAGCAGCTTTACGTAATACGTTCAAAAAATATGGGCATTCCATTAATTAGAAAAACTAGGTAGGATTTTTTTAATCCATTAACACTGCTATTGATTTTACCTTTTATAGAGTGGAGATACAGATCCCTTAATCATGAGGTATTAAATTATAATTGATATTAAAGATCAAAAACCAAAGATTTATTTTCTTCTGAAGGGCCAAGAAAGATGATTTGATAACCAGGCCGTGGGCTAAAATACATGATGTATTTAGGAGAGGTATTACCTGACTCTGAGTCATCCTAGCCAATATTTTGGAACCAAATATAACACTTGACAAATATTGTCAATGAGAAAATCTGTATTTAACCTTTTCTCAACTCACAATTATAAATTTGTTTTGTAATCTCACCAACAGTAAAGAAATTAACCAACAAACTGCCTGATCTTTTGAGCAAGATTGAAAGTATCAACCAACAGCTGTTGCCACTGGGCAACATCTCTGATAATGTGGACCGTATCCGGGAGCTAATTCAGCAGGCTAGAGATGCTGCAAATAAGGTAGGTGTGTCCCCACATTGCCAGGCACTAAGGCTCCGTCTTTGAGAAGTCACCACATTCATCAAGAAAGGGAAGGCATTTGTTTACACATGAACTTGTTGTCTTTCTTACTCTAATTCTTTGGTTGTTTGGAATGTGAAAGTTGACTTCCTTCTGTCAACCTTCAAAAATGCACATTACCTTCATGCCCTAAATGATCTGGTATGTCGGAGACCTGAAGCAGTTTCCTCCCCATTGAATTTATGTAGGCAGGAAGAAGGGTTCTCCTCCAGACGGCAGTTGGTGAAGTGTTATTGCAAGTTCAAGTAAGGGTTCTATCATCAGAATGTGCTGATGTGATACTGCACAGGCCCTCGTTTCTTATTAGAACTTGAAAGTTGTAAAATCTACCTTTATTGAGGACAGAGGATTATAGCAGATTTTCTTCATTGGAACACAAATTCATCAGCCTTTCTTGTTTTAACCTTGACAGTATTTACTTGAATTCCTAACACTTCTTTCTCAGATTTTGTTTTGTCCTAAAATAATATTCATGAAACATCTTGCAGTTTTCATCCACGCCCCTGTGAGATATTTGGAGACAGAGGGTTGGGAAACCAAGTCAGAGTATCACTGCCCTAAGGACACTGTGGTTGGTTCCAAGGCTCACTATTACTTCTTTTGAGCCCTTACATCTGGGAAAGAGAAGTACTCCCAACATAAAACCTTTAGCAGGGGTGCCTGGGTGGCTTAGTCGGTTAAGTGTCTGTCTTCAGCTCAGGTCATAATCCCAGGGTCCCGGGATCAAGCCCCACATTGGGCTCTGCACTCTGCAGGGACCCTACTTCTCCCTCTTCCTCTGCCTGCCACTTCTCCTGCTTGTGCTCTCTCTCTCTGTCAAATAAATAAATAAAATCTTAAAAAAAAAAACAACAAACCCAAAACCATTAGCAGGAAAACAAAGAGCATAAGGCACAGTTGGAAGACACTACCTTTTCACACCCATTCGTGCTTTATAAAAACCAAATGAAAACTACTATGTTTCTAGCTTTTGCTTTGCTATGTTCATTCACTAATTTATCCAACAAAATTTAAAGTGTATAATAACACCATGGTTAAGAGCTTGTTAACCAAACTACGTTGCCTTGGTTTTGATCCTAGCTCTGTCACTTATGAGCTATGAGACCTTGGGCCAGTTATTTTACCTCTCTGTGCCTCACTTTGTTCATCTGTAGAGAAGGCAGGGTACATAATAAGATGGATCCCATGAGATTTTTAGGATTTACTATGTGATGTAAAGTAGTTCCTGGATTAGTACCACGTAAGTGGAAAATAATAAAATACAACTTAAAAATAAGCCAGCACTTTTGAGCGCCTGGGTTGTGTGGCACTCTCCTGGGTGCCCAGGACACAGAGATTAGTAAGCCATAGTCCTGGTAGCAGACTACTCTAAGAAAGCTGGATAAAGCTGTGTTAAGCAGGTATTGACAACACTCATTTCTGTCTGGAGAGGCTCAGAATGGTCCTAAAGGACATGTAGAAGAATGTTCAATGTGACACAGCTTGTCATCAGAAAAAATAATTGGAAAAAAGCCAAATGTCCATCAATAGGAGATGGATAAAATTGTGATAAATGTATGCAGTGAAAGACCATACCACAAGAAATGTTAATGAGCTGGAGCCAGCAGGTGTGTCAACACAGATACACCTGCAAACAGAGTGAGGCCAAGAAAGCTAGTTGTAGATGGACGTGTAGAGATACCATTTATATTAAAATATTTAAAACATGAGAAATAAGAATAATTACAGTTTATAGAGAGATGCATTTTAGTAAAAGTATTGCAACATGCATGGACTGTACATGGGAATCTAAATCTGGGGTAGTGGTGGCCCCTGAGACAGGAGAGGGGAATGGGGACAAGGTGAGATATGCAAGGAGCTTCAATTATACCACTCATGTTTACTTTCTTAAGAATGTGATGAATACACAGGTATGTTCTCCATTCTCTTTATGTATACATAAGATGGTTTCTTAATTTAAAAAAATTAAAAAGACTGAGAGTTTTCCAGGTGACTAAGGGCATGCTAGGAAAGACTCAGGATGTGGTTGGGTAGACTGGAGGGCAGAGGGGAGTAGAGAAAGAGTCATAAAATAAGCCTGTAAAATGGGTGAGGGGTGCTCAGTCACAAGCGCGTTCGAGAAATGACAGCCCACACAACCACTAAGTACCCCACTCCAACATAATACCTTGCATAAACTAGGTTTTCCATAAATAGTTAAATGCTTGATGGGTAAAACATAGTTGGTGTAAGTATCATTCCAGGAGTGTTATTCTTTAGATTATTAGGGAATATTTATCTTCTGTGTTTGAATGTCATCTACCCAGGCTGGTCCACAGACCAGCACTGGTCAGAGAAATTTTGTTACTGGTCCATTATATATAAATATAAAGTCAAAAGTATAGGTCTAAAAACTTTTAGTAATTTGAACTGCCTCAAAATTCAAGCATGGAATAGTAGACATGTATTTTGCATACCTTCTTTATTTCATTTTTCTAGTAATTTAATTTTTAATATACTTACAAGAGTATTGGTCTAGGGAAGATTAGAGAGGGGAAAAAAATGGTCCTTCACCCACTGAGTTTAAGAAGCACTGTTTTCGAGAGCCCTGATGCACTCATTTTTAAGGACCGAATGCCTGTAATAAAATGCATCCATAACATATAATATATTAATGGGGAATGATTCCTTAAAGAATTTATTTAAAAAATAGTTTTGATGTATTCTATATCTACAACACGCCAGGCACCATGCTAGGTGCTTCCATACATGTTAGGTCATCTGTATGAGAACCTCCTAGGGTTGCAACTATGATTATTATAATCCGTATCTGATACGGAATAATTATGGCTATAATAATGATCATTTCTGACACCGAGAATTAGACGCACTTCTCAAAGACCCCTGGCTGGTAAACAGGAAGAACATGAATGCTTTATTACCCAGTGCCTGAAACAGCTTCATGAGTTTATAACCCAGATCTAGGAGACATGCACACTCCTTTGCTTTTTTTTTTTTTTAAAGATTTTATTTATTTATTTGACAGAGATAGAGACAGCCAGCGAGAGAGGGAACTCAAGCAAGGGGGAGTGGGAGAGGAAGAAGCAGGCTCACAGTGGAGGCCTGATGTGGGGCTCGATCCCATAACGCCAGGATCACGCCCTGAGCTGAAGGCAAACGCTTAACCGCTGTGCCACCCAGGCACCCCCCTTTGCTTTTTATCATAACAACTGGGAAATGCTGATAAAGAGCTGAAAGGAGTCATGGCAGAGTCCCAGGCTGTTTCTCTGAGCAGACCCCCTCTCCTCACAGAAGAATCTTTAATGACGTAGATCTTTTCCCTTAAAGGTCGCTGTCCCCATGAGGTTCAATGGTGAATCTGGAGTTGAAGTCCGGCTGCCAAATGACCTAGAAGATTTGAAAGGATACACATCTCTTTCTTTGTTTCTCCAAAGACCTGAATCAAGAGAATATGCAAAGACTGAGGATATGTTTGTGATGTACCTCGGAAATAAAGATGTAGGTATCGCTTCGACATTTCTCTTGTTTTTAAAACAATATGGTTTGGGGATTTTTTTTTTTAATATTAGTTATATATTTGCTGCATGACCACCAAACTTAGTGGCCCAAAACAACAGTAAACATTTATTATTTCACACTGTTTCTATGATGCAGTGTTCAAGAGTGGCTTAGCCAGATGGCTCTGATTCAGGGCTCTCATGAGGTGTCTGTCAAGGTGTTGGCTAGGGCTGCAGTCATCTGAAGGCTCAGCTGGAGCTGGAGATTTGCTTTCAGTTTGGGTCATTCATGTGCCTTGTAAGTTAGTGCTGGTTATTGGTGGGAGGCATTTTTCATGCCACATGGTCCTCTCCATAGACTGTTAAGTGTTCTCATGACACAGCATTAGGCTTCCCCTGAAATGCTGTTGGGGTGATTGTGCTGCCATCACCTTGGGGAATACCACTATTTGTGGGTTGAATTGTGGCCCAAAACAATAGAGTTTTTGAGACACATGTCACAAGTGTGTCATTGCCATTGGCACAGCAGGAAGAAATCCCCCCAATATGTCAGCAGACTCCACCACGTCTGATGGCATCACAAGGGGCCGCGCATCAATTGCAGATTGTTATCTCTTGGCCTTATCTGATAGAGAGGCCTTGCCCAGTGGACTCAGCACATGACACGTGTGTGTACATGTGAGCACATGCATACCAGGGGTTAAAGATCTGCACCCCTCCCCATACAACCAGGACAGCAATAGCAAGTCTTCACGGAAATCAGCAGTGGTTCTTCCTCACAAAATCGTGAACCTGTCCTCCTCAGAATGCCCAGCTGCTGACCCTTCCTCAAGTTTGCTGTGGTGGGACCATCTGTGGATGAGGGCTGGAATGAAATGAAGCTTCTCCCACCTAATTCATAAGACATGCAGTTGCCCCATCTCTTTCTAATTCTAAATTCTTTAAACCACTGCTGTTACGTGCATTTTGACCAGTTCATTTTCTTTTTTTTCTCTTTTTTTTTCTTTCTTTCTTTTCTTTCTTTCTTTCTTTCTTTCTTTCTTTCTTTCTTTCTTTCTTTCTTTTTTTTTTTTTTGAGAGAGAGAGAGAGAGAGTGAGCAGGCAGTGGGATGGGGCAGAGGGATAAGGAGAGAAAGAATCATAGGCAGGTTCCACGTCCAGCACAGAGCCTGACACAGGGCTTGATCTCACGACCCTGAGATCATGACCTGAGATGAAACCAAGAGTCAGATCTTAACCAACTGAGCCACCCAGGTTCCCCTTGAACAGTTCATTTTAGCTTTTAGTCCCTCCTCTTAAAATACATTTTTTTCAACTTAGTGTCAGAGGGAAAGGTAATTGCTGGCTAGGTTAGGATACAATGGCTGGGGAAAAAAATGTCTGAAACACGGTTCTGGAAAATTCTGGCCAATTAGGAAGTGGTTGGCTGTCATTAGTGTATGTGGTGTTTAAAGATTCCTAAAATTGACACTATTATTAACCACTCTTTAATGCTTTAAAGTGTTGGTACTTTACTTGTAGCTTTCTTGTGGCATGACTTTCTGCTTTGTATTGTAACAAAATGCACATTACTTTAATCAACAAATTTATACCATCTACCTGCAAGGCACCAACCCTGTATTTATGACAGACAAAAATTTGTGTCTTGAATGTAAATTTCATGTTATGTATATTTTACCATAATTTTAAAACTTCATATATACCTTCAGGTGCTCGTATTCTAACAGAGAAGAAAGATATATATATGTAGCTGGCTGTGATAATGGAGGGTTCTAGGTGTTATAACAGAGGCATGCACAAAATGTTAGGAGGTCATTGTATGGTACAGAGAGAACAAAAATGGTTTATTTCCAGACTGAAATCTAATGGAGACCTGAGTCTATATCTGGTTCATCTTTATAGCAAGTGCTTGGCAAATATTTGCAAATTGAGCAAATGGGGGAGTGAATCCGTGAGTGCAATGACCCAGGGGCAAAGACAGTGCAGACATTATTAATTAAGTGTTCTGTCTGTATTATTCTGTACAAGGAGGTACCTCATTTATTCTGTCTGCCCAAGGTGTATTGTGTAAAACCCGTTAGTTATTTGAAATCACTCTCTTGGGATGGGAAGTTGGGAAGAACAGTGTGCATGAGAAGTGCTCTGACATGGCCTTGATGTCTCCAGGCCTCCGGGGATTATGTCGGCATGGCAGTTGTAGATGGCAAGCTCACGTGTGTCTACAACCTGGGAGAACAGGAGTCTGAACTCCAAGTGGACCAGAGCGTGACCAAGAGCGAAACTCAGGAGGCAGTTATGGACCGGGTGAAATTTCAGAGGTACAAGTCCCATCGGCCACTGCTCTTTGTTAATCTGACCCACACTCCCCAAACTCCCAGTGTACATGCTGCGAAACCCCATTTTCAGTATCTTGACTTTGACTTCTTCAGTGTTTGTACAGTTTTTAAATAGAACTTTATTTTTAAACAGAATTTATCAGTTTGCAAGTCTAAATTACACCAAAAAAGCCACATCCACTAAACCCGAAATACCCCAATTGCACGAAATGGATGGTGGAAACAGCTACACGCTCCTCAATCTGGATCCTGAAAATGTTGTATTTTATGTTGGAGGTTACCCATCTGACTTTAGAGTAAGTGTAAATGTTATTTCACTGAGTGAAAATATTTACATTTTAATTAAGTATAATGACTTCAGGTCTCTATTCCAATTTTCCATTATATATAAAATGGATTTAATGATATATTCTTAAAGCGTATCCAGTGATAAAAGCTAACAGTTATTGGGTGGGGGAATGGGATAGACTGGTGATGGGTAGTAAGGAGGGCACGTATTGCATGGTGCACTGGGTGTTATGCGCAACTAATGAAGCATCGAACTTTGCATCGGAATCCGGGGATGTACTGTATGGTGACCAACATAATATAATAAAAAAAAAATCATTAAAAAAAAAAAGCTAACAGTTATTGAGTACTTCCTATGTGCAGTGATCTAGATTTAAGTATATGAATGTAAGTAGGCATCATTACCATTCCCATTTCATGGATGAAGAAACTGAGACAGACAGTTTAATAACTTGTCCAAAGTGAGACAGTTGGTAAATAGCAAAGCCAAGGTCTCTGGCTCCAGGGTCCACATTCTTAATCCCTATGCTACAATGACAGTTCAAAGTGATGGATTCATACTATTCTTGCCCAGCCTGATCATTGTCCTTTGTTGAATTCGATTTCTTTGTTTCATTTTTTTCAGCTTCCTGCTAGACTGTGGTTACCTCCATTCAAAGGTTGTATCGAATTAGATGACCTCAATGAAAATGTTCTGAGCTTGTACAACTTCAAAAAAACTTTCAATCTCAACACAACTGAAGTAGAGCCTTGTAGAAGGTAAAACAAACAAACAACAACAACAAAAACAACCAGGAACTAGTGTCTCTGTAACTGTGATTTTTGGTAACTTGCAGTTATATTACATATATAAAGGGGTGAGACGATGAGGTGCTTTTGGTGTCCCTGATAGCTTTGGGCCAGTAGATCTTAAATTATGATTGCATACAGTACTGCTAGTCCACCCCTAAAATTTCCTCATTTCTATAAAATATTAGATTGATAGAGTTTTCTCAATTTTGAAAAAAAATAAATCCTTCTCAAGTTTTTGGTGCTTCTTACCACAAAATATTTAATATTAGATGGTATCTGATTCAGGCACAAAATTACATATTTACTGTAAGTTTCCAAAAAAAAAAATATTAATCCACGTAGTGCACCGTGACTTTCTAGGCACTCTGACACCTGAACCTATTTGGAAATTGCTGTATTAAGCTCCTGATGTTCCCTGTAGTTAAAAGGATTTGGGCAAACTATTACTCAGAAAAAAATTATATTTCAAGTTAACAATTTTGTACATTTCGAGGTCTGCGGCTGCTAGGCCACATCTTCCTAAGTAGATATTTTCAAAGGGGAATCTTAACTATTATCATTTTTGAGCGAGGGTTTGATTATCATAGAGTGTAAGAGCACTTCCAGGAGAAATAGTTGGCTATTTTAACGTTCTAAAGATGTTTCCTCTTCTTGAACAAAATCATGACGACTACACTGCATGGGCTTTGCTCTGTTTTTCAGATAGCAGCACCTTGTGTTTATAAGCACACTTGAGTGCTGTGTTCTAACGTATGATCATTGATGTTGACAGGAGAAAGGAAGAGTCAGACAAAAATTATTTTGAAGGTACAGGCTATGCTCGAGTTCCAACTCAACCAAAAGCTCCCATCCCAAACTTTGCACAGGTGATTCAGACCACTGTGGATAGAGGACTGCTGTTCTTTGCAGAAAACAAGGTACTCTATAACAAACATCCAAATAGTACCAAAAATGTCCGTTCGATTAAGCAACTTTGGGGTAACTGGGTTATTATAAACAACTAACTAGATCTGAAAAGGTGTACAAATGTTACCTGCATCTTTTCTCTTGGCCCAATTCTGCTTTCTTTGGCTATGGGAGTGTGTGTTTAATTGCAGCAAGTAATAGGGAATTTGAGAACACACGATTGTCAGTTGTATTCTTTGAAAACGACGGTTTGCCTAATAATCTACTTATTCTGCCTAAAATCACGTGACAAACCTCCCGGGGTCTCTGAGAGTCAGACTGTTTGACTTTCTGCTGTTTACATCTTAGTCCAACTCTTGCCAGGCTCTGTGGAATTGTCTTTTCAGCCTGATCCTTGGGTTTCCAAGGCCTGAAAGCATCTCTGTTTTCAAGCCACTGAAGTTTCTGGAGGCCATTCTTAAGTCTAGTTTGGAGAAATCCAAAGAGACTACAAGTGATGGTCAGCACCATCTGCTGGGAGATGGGCCTGGAGTGACTGCTTCTTGGAGCAGGGCCTCCTGTGGTTGCGGTACAGGTAGAATTTCTGGAGAAATGTGGATCGGCCCATGGGATCTCTGTCTGAGAACATGGGATTGATACGGAGCTTGGGATTTGACCAGCCCCTTCTACCTGCAGTGTGGGGACACAGACCTGATCCAACTCTCCTCTCTGGGGCTGGTCTTGACCCTCTGGGAGATTCCAAGGCTGAACCGGTTCTGAGGTTTTGTGAAGGTCCTGACCTGCCGATAGAATGCGAGAAGCTGAGAAGTCACACAGCATCTTCAGGGCAAGGGGGTTGTTTCCAATACATTGTCTTCTTTGTACTACATTTTGAAGTTCTTGGAGACCAAGAACCAGAAGCACTACTCATATTAGAAGAAAATTTATGGAACGCCATTAGTAACCGGATAAGAGAAAATGATTCTGAGCACTGCTCTTAAGCAGAGTGGCTCATTACTCAGCTGATGTGACGGCTGTTGTCGACTGTGATGAACCCTAACTGGCTCCCAAGGACAAGATTTAGGATCCAGATCAGGACCGATGATACTTTTAAGTAAGGACTCTGTAGATGACAAAGAGAGGCCTTCTTGTCATTAGGGAACTATGGAAGAATAAACCTTTAAGCCCTCCATCAGAAATTCCTCAGCGTGTCTTTCTAGTAAGGAAAGGGCTGCTTCAAGCATGTGCTTTACGCAGGGATAAGGATGCAGTTAAACCAAGACAGACACAATTGCTGCCCTCAAGGACCTTCTATTCTAGAGGGGAAGACAAATATTTAACAAAACTATACTCATTAATTGGTTAATTAATTGGTCACAATGGCCGTAAGTGGTATAGAGGAAAGTTTGAGGTGAATGAAGATGTGTAAGAGACTTGAGCAATGGATGGGGACTTGAGACCTGGAGGGTAGTAGAAGACAGCATTTGGAGGGGGCAGGGCAGAGGGGTGATCCCTGCGGGGGGACTGGCATAAAGAAGGCCTGGAGGTGGGAAGGGCAGGGAGCGCTCAGGGACAAAACGGTGGCCTGTGTGGCTGGAGCAAGGAGAGGCAGAAGAAGCTGAAGGGGTGATCAGAGCCCCACGACATGTGCTGGGGAGTCGGGGCTTCCCGCTGAGAGCAAAGGAGGCTAAGGCAATGTGCTTGCACTGGCGTTTTCCACAGAGCGCTCTGGCTGCAGAGCAGCAGGGGGGTTCAGGAAGGGGCAGAGCGGACGTGGGGAGGACGGGACATTATGCTGTGCAGTCTGGCTACACAAGTGTGGCTTGAAACGAAGAGAGAGTTGAGAAATGGGGGAACTGACAAGAACTGATTGGAAGGGAGAGGGGGGACTGTTTAAGAGTGACTGCGAGTAGGTTTGTGGCTGGCTCAGCAAGGCGCTTACTGGTGAGAGAGAGAAAGGAGGAGAGAGAGCAGTGGGAAGGGCGGAGAGACAGGCTTGGCAGCCGAGAGGCACGTAGATCACAAGCCCTGCTTGCGGTATTCAAATTTGAGGGATCCATGAGTCACACCCTCAGTAACAATAAGGTAACCAGATGTGCAGACCTGGCCCTGAGAAGACAAGTCTAGGCTGGAGAGAAGCATCTGGGCTTCATGGGCACACACCTGCATTAGGGCTGCAGAAGGGACTGTGACTTTGAGGCAAAGAGAAGGTGGGAGGGAAGAAGAGGTCCTGTGCAGGCCCTCGAGGAACCCTCCACATTCTAATGGAAGGAGCAGGGCTGGAGGGGTGACAAGCCAGCAGGTAAGGCTGAGACAGCAAGCAGTCAGCAAGCAGAGGGTGGCAAATGTCGGGGATTTCACTGAGACCATACCACTCTCCGAAAGTTAGCGGCCAACTTTTCAAATGGTATTAATGACCTGTATCTTTTCCCTTCCCATTTGTGCATGCTAGTTATGGATTGGATGAAACCAAATCGTAATAATAGCTGCATGTATTGCGTCTTTCCTGTGTGCCAGGCACCGAGCACGGTGCTGAACACGACTTAGAATATTTACCCATTGTGCCCATCCTGACAGTTGGGTATCACAGCACTGCTGTCCCTGTGAATTGAGGAGAGGGGCTGCTGCTGAGAGCAGTTTGTGACCTGAGACTAACTTGAGTTCCAGCCCTCTAGGTCTTCTTCAGTGGAATCTTCTGGTAAATCGACATTGTTTCTGTGCCCTAGGATCACTTCATATCTCTAAATATAGAAGATGGCAAGCTCCTGGTGCGATACAAACTGAATTCAGAGCCACCGAAAGAGAAAGAAGTTACACAGGTTGTCAACAACGGAAAAGACTACTCGGTACATCCTTTAAGTCTGTTTACGTGAATTGTTAAATGTCCTCAGTCCTTTAAAACTAAGTCAGTGCCCAGAACATTTTTCTATTACCAGAGTAACTTACAGTTACTAAAGGAGGAGGGACGCGTCCTTTCAAAATCTGAGCACCTGAGCATGAAGTCTGTATATGATATATGAAACATGATTAATTTCATATAGAAAACATGATTAATTTCAAATGCAAACATTTCTGTTAAAATGTTTTAATATTATATTTTTATCCCGAAGTGTGGATCAGAGTCTTCCTACCATGTATATAATCAAGCTGAAGGAAGTTAAAACATAATAGCCCTGACCCAGGCTGAATAGGATTCTTTAATTCCCCATTGCTTGCTGACTCAGCTCTCATTTATTTTAGATACAGATCCAAATCGGAAAAACCCGAAAACGTATGGGGATAAACGTGGATTCGGCTAACATCATAATTGACGGTGACATATTTGATTTCAGCACATATTATCTGGGTGGAATTCCAATTTCAATCAGGGAAAGGTAAGATGATGTTTTGGGAAAAAAAAAACACAAAGAAGCAGATTACCTCTCTGAGTGGATATGGTTATGATTGCTACTGATTGGTTTACCTTTTTAAAATCCAGCAAGAAACAAGCACAAAGAGTTTAACTTTTCAATATTCACAGTGTTAGCCAACAGAGTCAAACAGGTTGTAAACCGTGAATTATGGGACTGGCCACTGAAAGAAGGAGAGTGAGGGAATCGTGGGTCACCCTTGAGTGTCATTCTCTGGAAGAGAGAAACGATAGGGAATATAGTTAGTGTTGACAATGCTGCTGATAAGAATGGAGGCTGTGGCCCTGGGGTCCCTAATGGTAACATAGGAGAGCGTGGGCAGTGCCATGGCCTGAGAAGCAGCACTGGGCACTGAAAGTGGGGGTTGCTGCCTTGAGGAAGTATGTCTAGAATGTAAGGCATGTCTGTATTACCTGCCCCCTATGTGTTATCAAATACAGAACAGGTGCATAACTGCTTCTTGGATAATGAATATGTGGATGAATTAAGTTAATTAGAAAGGAAGTGAAGCTTAATCTGAATGAAGAAAAAAAACGCACCACCACTTCGAGAATGCCCTTAAAAATAACTTTTACATTTAAATTTGTTTGTATCCTCTAAAAAGGCTTTTAAATGGCTGTTGATGATGTGCAGAAAGAAGATTTCCTGGAAGGGTTAGTGTAGACTCATGAGTGAGTGAAGAGCACTCCCACGTTGTTTGATTATGGTTATTCTTATGTGACATCTGAGGCTAGTTAACTTTTTTCCTAATTTATAAATCAGTCAGAAGGAGTACTAGATGTGATTTATAAGGTGTTATGCAAAGGTAGTCTGTCTGCAAGAACCCTTATATATTTGGGCATCTGTCCATCTACAGCAAAGACGAACTAATACTTGTTTTAAAGTTCTTCAGGTTGCCTTCAAAGACAAAAATACAGGTGAGAAAGCGCAGCACTTCAATAGAGTTTGGGAGTGAATTCCTTAGATTCTTTGAACTAGAAAGGACCTTGCATGGGATGTAACCTCCGAATCTGATAGATGCAGAAATTGAGAACCAAAGAGGTGCTATTCATATTTAGTATCAACAACATCATATCAATTCAACCATGAATTGCTGTTATGAATGAGCAAGGTCTTGATTTTATTCAATTAAATGTGATGAAATAGATTAACTTCAGGAAGTCAGCACTACTGTGCCCATCTGAGGTTCCCGTTGATTTACTTAGTACGCAAATACTCACTGAGCGTCCAGTGACATCAGGCAGCGTGGCAGGAGTGGGGAAGGTGATGACAAACAGGCCAGAACCTCAAGCACAGCAGGAGGGAGACAATAGAGTGTGGCGGGTGCCACAAGAGGGGAAGCTCAGGGTCCTATGGGGCCCAGTGAGGGAATTTAATCCAGCTGGGACATCGGGAAGGTGGCCTCTGGCTCGGACCTGGAAGACAGGAGCAATCAACATCTGGGAAGCACCAAGAGCTGGAGAAAGTGTGACCTTCCAAGAAACTGCAGGACACCGGTGAAACTGGCCGGGGCTGCCACATGGGGCTGGTGTGGGAAGCGGGGGCCCTTGAAAGTCACAGTAAGGCGTCACTGGGGGGACACCAGCAGAGAAGGGACATTATCAGATTCGAGTGTTGCAGGACAGAGATTGGATTCGAGAGGGAAAAGTCAGAGGCAGGTAGAGCGGTTGGAAGATGAGAGTCTTCACAGAGGCAAGAGGTGAAGGCAGCCGCGGGGAAAGGGCTTTGCAAGAAAGGCAAAGGGAGCGGATTCTCAGTATATTTAGGGCAGTGGTTGGGTACTACTGAGCGATTCCTTGGATTTGGGGAGGAAAGTAGAAAGTGATCAAGGATGACACCTGGGGTTTGCTCCCGTGCTTGGGCAGGTGGACAGGACCAGCAGAGGGGCAGGGGGACGGGTTCAGGCCGAGACAGGCTGAGTTTCCGGAGCCCGAGAGATAGCAGGTGGAGATGCAGGAAAGCGGGGGGATGAAAGGCCTGGCCCTCTGCAGAGAAGCCCGGGCTGGAGAAAGGGTGAATGCAACTCAGGTACAGGTGCTTGTCAAGGTTCTAGGGCAGGTGGGCTCACCCAGACCGCTGAGGAATTCCCGGAGGCAACAAGGAAGCCACTGGCCAGCGGTTTGCATTTGCGCAGTGTGAGTACAAGACCCCCAGCTAGACATGTGGGGTCCAGTCAGCCAGGGTTTCCTAGCAAAGGGTCACGGGTGAGAACCAGAAGGAGTCACTCTCGTTTTGGCTCAACCACCAAAGAGTGATGTGAACTTGAGTTAAGTCAGCACTCAGCCTTTCTTTCCGTTATCATCGCTATCCATTTAAGAAATACATGGGTCTAGTTCTGCACATACAGAGAGATGTACATACAGCATTTTCCCAGTAATCTGTCCCAGAGTCTTCCAAACAAGCAAGTACTCCTTTTCTGGGGAAGTTTATACCTTGATTTTTGTTTGTTTGTTAAAATCACAAGAACATGGAAAATGTAGGAGGTAGACGCCAGTCAAAAGATTTCACTGGCTTTTAGTCCCTTGCAAATAAAATGCTAAGCAACGTTGGCTGTCTCTGGCCCAGCTTCATCCCTCTGGTGACATCTTTGATCGTCCAGGGAGTTCTGAAACTCCCTCTGATGTGGGTCACCAGGGGATGGGTGGGCAGAGAGGAGTCCTACTGACCAATCATAGCCAAGCTCTGAGGGGCAAGCAGGTGTTGTGAATCCTCCTAAAGCAGGCAGGTGTTCTGAGCCTGGCATGAGTGGAAGGCCCTTACAGACAGTAACATTTAAGCCTAGTCTGGAGCAAAAGCAAGCCAATAATCCTCTCTAAAGCAGCTCTGACCAAGAGATTTTGTGGATGCCCTGTTTTCTCCCCTTCCACTATCCTGTGTCTTCTGGGAACGGGGGGCCCAGATCTGGGAATGACTTTTTCAGGATTCCAGTCAGAAATCACCATCTGTTAATCCTATCTGCTTCCCATGAGAAGAGACAGTCACCCCTGAAAATGCCAGAGGCTCTCAAGCCAACAGGAACTCTTTCCTGAGGACCTACACCATTGTGTCAGTGTAACAACAAACCACTGAAATGAAAATCATTCGAAAAGTAAAAATCAGTCAAGGATCTTTTGGATATTGGCTCAGTTTAGGATTACATTTGGCTCCTATGGCTCTGAGATCTGCCTACCGCAGGCTTGGGCCAGTTAGGCCTTTGTGAATGGCCTGGCCCCCCGTGCGCAGACATACCCCAGTGTGCTAACCCTTCAGTAAGCAGCCTGCACCCCTACACGGTCACATGCCTCTAGCAAGTGTGTTCAGCCCTTGCATCCTGGAGCAAACGTGGAAGTCTAGGCCCTCCGATGGGCCAGAGTAACAAGAACACCCCAAAGAAGAGTGGAAAGAAATCTTCCGTCTTAACATGTCTGCTGGAGGTAACTGATCTGTAGGGGAGAGTCCTCATTCTTCCGGGTGCTATGGGTACACAGGCTGGGTAAGTGTCAAGAGCAGGGACTTTGAGTCACACCAGTTCATGGGACACACTGACCAGTCAGATCCCAGAGCTGCCACTTCCTCGCCACATGACCTTAGTTGGACAAGTTGTTTAACCTCCTCACGCCTCCCCATGCGGCCTCTGGAACATGGTCAGAGTAGCCGCCCATCTCTCGGGGTGGTGTGAGGATTCAGAGTGAGTCAAGGAGTTAGCACAGCGCCAGGCACACAGTCAGAGCTCAGTGAACATTCCAGAGGAAAATGCCTCCCTCGAAAGGTCACGGTGAGGCTAGCCTAACAGTGGCTTACACAGAATAGGGGCGCCGTATCTGCCAGCTGCCTCCCGCCCCCCCTTTTCTTCTTTCTTTGACCTGTACTGCATGGAAACAAGGACATCAGGGGATGGCGATGGGTCCGAACCACACGGAAACCCAAGAGAGAATGGATTTTGAAATACGTGTAAAGAGACAAGTGCCAGGAATTAATACGAACTTTCCTTCTTTTCTGAGGCAAAAAGCCGTCTTTATAAAATAATTAAGCTCAAGCCGCAATGCCAGTGAGGACTCATTTCTTCCTTTTCCTTCTGACGAAATTTAATTTTTTGCGCATTACCTATAGCTCGACTATTTACAATGATTTGAATAAAAATGAACGCAGATACCTTTCCATTTAGAAAGGTGAGCCGCCTTAGGGATTTATGAGGAAATCAGCTTTGTGTTTTCCTGCCTACATCATTTGTTTAAGAAACACAAATATTTGCCTGGACTCCAGTCAGTTCACCTGTGTTAATGTTTTATGTGAAGTCAGCTCCAGACGGATCCAAAAGTCAAATCAAAGGGGAAATGCAAAAAAAAAAAAAAAAGAAAAAAAAAGGTGAGGGGCAGAATGCCAAGCAGCCACAGAGCTGCTGTAGAAACTGCTCTCATTAGAAGGACTGTCCTCATAACGGGAGAGTTCCTAACCCCACCATCTCACAGGGAGTCCTTACTCTGTACCAGACACCGTTGGAGTATGTCACACATAGGTACTCATTTAAATTCATGACAACCCCGTGAAACGGATTAGCACATTCCTGTTGTAGAAATGAGGAAACAGTCACAGAATAGTTACGTCACCTGCTCAAGCAGCAGGGATGGGGCTTGAACCCAGGCAGTGTGGGGGCAGAACCCTCAGCCCTAGGGCAGCTCTGTCTCACCTCGCAGAAACAGCTCCTGGCCAGTCACAACTGCAGGCCGCACAGGGTACCATGCAATTCTTGTGCGTTAACTCGTTGAATCCTCACGGTGCTTTCCACTGTTCCGGCCTGGCCCTGACGAAGGGCCGAGCCACACTTTTCCTCACTGACCAGAACCAAAATGTAACCGTTTGTTTCTACTGAGTTAACAGTAACTAACTTAAAAGTGGACAGGAAAAAAAACCGTTTTCTAGAACATTCTTGGCTCTAATAGATAATGTACTTATTAATATGTATTTATATAATATTTATGGTATATTAATTTGTTACTACACTTCCTATTCCCCACGTATTACCGTAGAAGGAAGGTGGGGAGCAACTCTAGGTATCGTACACTGTCCCTGTACGTTTTGAGGACACTGGCCATTCTCCTGTCAACACTATTATGTTCATTTTTAAAGCTGAGAATGCTGAATCATGGAGAAAGGAAGTCGATTCTCTCAGCTTCACAAAATAAGTAGTGTTATAGAAATCCCACGGGAGCAGACACCCATAAAATACACACTCGTTTATGGGTGAGAAGCAGCTGACGGTGCAGAGAGTTTTAGCTCCAACTCTCAGACAAGCCTGGTCTGGTACATCTCTTCCTTTTTTGTACCCCAAATCAGGTTTAACATTTCTACACCTGCTTTCCGAGGCTGCATGAGAAATCTGAAGAAAACCAGCGGTGTTGTTAGATTGAATGACACTGTGGGAGTCACAAAAAAATGCTCAGAAGACTGGAAGGTAAGAATTCAAAACCTTGCAGCAAGTGCTACTCCCCAGCCAACCCATCTTGTATTCATTTACAGATCATCTTCTGAGCGTTTCTGGTAGCACACAGTATTATGGGGAGCTGGTTCATTTCTACTTCCCACAAATTTGCAAGACACAGAACCCTTTCGGGTTTGCATATTACATTTGTAGGAAAGGAAGGAGTACCGACTCAACACAGAAAAACTTAGCTGACTGGTAAATTATCATGCAGAAAAGCAAACTGTGTTTCTTCCTAAGGCCACAGAAACCACATTGATCAGCTCAGGTGAAGTGATACCGGATAAGATCCTTGATTCCAGCCATCACATCATTCCAATGCCAGTAATTTATTCCATGTTTGCATTTCAGCTCGTGCGCTCTGCCTCATTCTCCAGGGGTGGACAATTGAGGTTCACCAATTTGGACCTCCCTTTGCCCAACGAATTCCAGGCCTCCTTTGGGTTTCAGACCTTTCAACCCAGTGGCATATTATTTAATCTCCAGGCACAGGTATGAATTCTTGCATGAATACTGAATGAGACTTAAACCTGACTCAAAGTTTGATGTCAAAAACAATGGAGAGATTTTGAAGGTAAACCAGTCAGGCATTTTATCCATCATCACACGGTAAATGACATTGTCTATTTCAACCACGGAGGTTATTCTTTATCCTGGGGCAAGTCCTAAAAGAAATAAGGCTAAGAAAGTACATTAGAGTTTACAAAGTTGAATTCATATGTATTCATGGACTCACTTTCATTCTTCTTGGGTTTATTTCAGGAGTCAAGGTAAATTATAACTGCAGCCTAAAGTTTTAGATCTAAGAAAAAAAAATCCAAACGTATCCCCACTATTCCTTTTTGATTCCACAAAAGATAGCTCTTCAGATTCCTTTTTTGCAGCAGTAGCTGGTTGGACAATTTTTATTCTCAGGAATGAGAGAAAATAAAGTCCTTGGCTCTTTGTTCATGTACAACAGAGCGACAAGAAGGCACGCTCTATAGCTTCCTAGAGTTTCACTTGTGCGGTTATGTAGGTGTAGGGGTCAACGAGTATTTAGAAATCCCCTTGTGGAATGAGGGGGATTTTAAACTAGAAGTAGAAGTAGGGTACTGACATTCTTGGATTTGTTTCTTCAGCATTGCCAGCCCAACAGATCTTTAGTATTTGTTGAAAGAAAGAGTGGTAGCCGACTCCGTGGCAATGTCATATTAGAAGGCCCTGTCTCTCTTGATATATATTTGCTCATCAGCCTTTAGAGATCTTAAAACAAACAAACAAACAAAACTACCCCCTGAAGAAGCACGTGCCAGCATTTTGACTGCAAGAGTGCCCTTTAAATCAAAGTAGGATGTTTCCACTCGACTCTTTTGACCTAGTGCTTGCTTCCCCTGCCAAGGGTGGGGACATGGAGTACACGACATATGAAATGGTCAAAAGCTGGCAGAAGAGTTGACTTAGCAAAAGAGGGGATCACTCCTAGACAATGGAGGGATCCTAGAAATATCCCAGGAACACTGTCCTCAACTTCATAATGGCTTAGCTAAGACATACACATAAATTGGCATTCCTTTATCCAATTCATAATGAATATTGCCAACTGAAAGAAATCAAAATGAAACTGACAGGGGCTACAACCACACTACTGTAAAAATTGTTTTATTTATTTTTAAAAAGGTTTATTATTTGAGAGAAAGGGAACTTGAGCAGGGGAGCATCTGCAGAGGGAGAAGAAGAGAGAGAATCCCCACGCAGACTCCCTGGTGAGTGCAGAACGAGATGCGGGGCTCACTCCCAAGACCCTGAGATCACGACCTGAGCTGAAATCAAGAGTTAACCACTTAACCGACTGAGCCACTCAGGTGCCCCTATAAAAATTGTTTTAGACCGGAAGTTCACTGAATGATCACATCTTGTTGAAAATAGCAAAAATTGTACTGGGTAGAAAAAAATAAACAAAATTAAAATGACAATTGCAAAAACTACACATATTGTTTTTATTAAAAATTGACAGACTCGAATCATCGTGCCAAAATTTAGATCTGCAGAGTTTGACATTAGAAAATTGAACTTCCTAGGAATTATGACCAGAAAATAAAAAATTCATAATGACTAAAGAGAAGATGTCACTGCTATAATCATATATTTTTAAAAAGGGATGAATTAAGTCTTCATTACACAATTGATTCAGAAAAGAATTGATCCTGATGAAAATAACTTCAGCAGACTGGTTTAACAGTTTTGTATAATTGATGGAGAAGTTAAATTGGTTTATAGAAGAAAAAAAAGAAGGGGGCGCCTGGATGGCTCATTCGGTTAAGTGCCTGCCTTTGGCTCAGGTCACGATCTGAGGATCCTGGGATTGAGCCCTGTGTTGGGCTCTCTGCTCAGTGGGGAGTCTGCTTCTCCCTCTGCCTCTGCCCACTGCTCTGCCTGCTTGTGCTTTCTCTCTCTCTCTCTGTCAAATAAATAAAATCTTTTTTAAAAAATTGGTTTATGGAGTAGGTCCGTAAGATGCTTTCAACAGATTCATCAGTGTTGAAATAATTTGTGTAAGACTTTTATATTCATAAACACAGAGTCAGAATATTAAAAAATAATCTTTAGATTGAAATAGTGAAGTCAAAACATTCAGGTCAAAACATCCTGTCTTATCCCTGGTGTTGACCGTAACTTCAGAATTGATACCGTCATAATCTTTCAGTGGAAATTAATGACATTGATGGGTATGTTCTGTGATGGTTTCAGACACGGAACCTGCAGGTCACCCTGGAAGATGGTCACATTGAACTGAACACCAGGGATAGCAACAGCCCGATTTTTAGATCTCCGCAGACATACATGGATGGTTCCCTGCATTATGTATCTGTAATAAGTGACAACTCTGGGTGAGTGTGATGGCACTTTCGCCAGAGCTCTAAAACTTTTATTTAGCTTAATGGAATTTTCTAGTATCTTTTTGGAGAAGTATGTGTCCTTGATGCTAACACTATTTTACTAGTAAGTCTTAGCCTTCTTCCTGGTTCTGTATCAATGTCCTTGTTAAAAAAAAAAAAAAATCAGCCAAAAGGAGGTTGGGTAAACAAACTGTGGTCTATTCAGAATGTGGGAATGAGACCAGAGTAATGAGCACAGGTCTACATTAAAGGTCTACGACTGTATAGAACGACGTGGATGAACCTCGCAGCGTCCTGCCGAGTGAAAGAGGTCACACATAATAGAATTTATCTCCATGATTTCATTTATATAAAATTCAAAAAGAGGCAAAATTAATTTATTTTATCCGAATTCAGGATTCGGGGGTTATATCCTCAGACGGGGAGAAGGGAGCACGAGGCAGGGTTCCTGGGTGCTGGTCGGTTCTTCTTTGGCTGGGGGCTGATGTCGCTGTGTTCACACTGGAAAAAATTCACTGAGCACACAGGATATGTGCACTTTCTGTACATATAGGATACTTTAATAAAAATAAAAAAGAAATACATGGAAAAAATTTTAAATGCTCTTTAAAAATAAATCTAGTTTAACGAGTTACTTTAGGTTGAAGATAAGGAGTCTGAATTGAAGAGCCTAAGCTGGCCACACGGTGGGAAACTTTTCTTCCCTGCCATTCTCACTCTTGTTTTGCCTTCCTCCTCTTCCAGACTCCGGCTGCTCATTGACGACCAGACTCTGAAAAGTAACCAAAGGCTACAAGACTTGTCGGGTTCCCAGCATCCCCTGTATCTGGGCGGGAGTCACTTTGAGGGTTGTATCAGCAACGTTTTCATCCGGAGGTGCGTGCCCTCTTCTGGGTGTGTGGCTGATGAGCGTGGCCTGCCTCCGGGGAGGGCATCTCCTTGCTCTGGTGGTGGAGCTGGATTTGTCACCATGTGCTGCACGAGGCAGTCATTCCTCCAACCTCCAAATGCCTTCTTAGACAAGATACACACATTAGAAACAAACCACCTCCCACAAACACGCGCCTGGGCCCAGCCTCCTTTTGTAGGAGCAGGTGTGGCACATAACCTTGGGAAAGGTCTAGTGAAAGTGAACTTTCAGATTATGTCCCTGAAGATTTCCCATACTGAAATTTTACATCATTTTAATCAAGGTCATGCGGTTTGATTTCTTGCAGCAAGATCAACCCTTCTGCAAACTCACCTCTAAGGTTTCCTGATGTTCACCATCATTCTAGGCCAGCCCCCACTCCTCTCCTCTCTGCATAGTTCATCTTCACGTTTCTAAGTGACACCTGTTCCAAAGAAAGCACCCTCATACTCTGGCTTTGCCCCAGCCCTAACCATTCAAGTCAATGAAATTTCTCAAGCCTTTCTGCCGGCAAGGCACAGTGCTGGATATTTTAGGGAATGCAGAAGTGGGTCACAGCACATCACCCTCGTCTCTGAGCCCGGTGTCTCCTCTAGACATAATGTGCAGGTGGGAGATGAAAGTTCATCTAAAGTGTGACAGCAACGATGTGTAGTTTCAAAGCAAGCTCTCTCTGCCAGTGCATCTTCCTTGAGATTTCAGAGCTGGACAGTGGTTTTCTTTTCCGCTCTCATTCCAGTCAATCAGAGAGTCCTGCAGTCCTGGACTTGGCCAGTAAAACTTTCAAGAGAGACGTGTCCCTGGGAGGCTGCAGTCTAAACCCACCACCTTTCCTCCTGTTGCTTAGAGGTTCTATGAAGTTTAACAAATCCTACACTTTCAATATCAACCAGGTAAGTATAGCCAACACTGGCTTTGCTTCTCCCCCGGGGATTCTCAGAAGTGAATCCTACCTCATGTGAGATGTTGGGCAAGGGGTGGGAGCGGAGGGAGGGGTATAGATCACCTGATCCTTTAGTCGTGGGTGCCTCCAGGAAGTGGGATTGTTGTGTCAGCAACAGTTGGATCATACCAAAATGTGGAAAAGGGTTCCTCTCATTTACTTTGTATCTCGGTGAAAATTCGGCAGTTTTTGCAGACAGAACAAATTGAATCTTGGGTTTCTCAAGTCCCATAGATGATGCCTTGTTCTTTTGACACTTCTGTTGTGTCTCCAATAGGTACGATGAGTTTCTCTAGAATGCAAGAGTCAGGCCCCTTCCCCTCCCCACAGATACCCCTCCACCCTGCCTCTTGTGACAAATGTGTGCGCGCACCCAGGCCTTGCCAAGACCAGTGTGGTTTGACCTTGACCGCACATTAGAAACAGCTGGGGAGCTTTTAAAATCCTAATGCTCCGGTTGCATCCCACCCAATTAGGTCAGATGCTCTTGAGGTGGGTCCAAGAGGCAGGAGTTTGTAAAGCTTCCAGGGGATTCTAATGTGCAGCATTAAGAAAGCCTGAAAGGAAGTCCAATTTCTGATTTGGAGGAGCAGAAGCATCATAATGAATTGGACACAGGGTTAGGACTTAAAGAATTCCTTGCTGTGCCGCAGGTCAACAGTCTGACCTCCCCATGTCTGGAGGTTACAATTAAAAGGATTAATGGATAACGCTGAGCACCTCGTCTGTGCCAGCCATCGCGCTAAGCTCTTTAAGTGGCTTTTCTTCCTAAATCTGCAAGTAACCTTGTGTGGGAAGTCTTATTATTATCCTTCTACACTTCCATATCACCATACTAAAGTGATAGTACCAAGCGAGTGTATGACTAGCCACATGCAGTGTAGAAAGGTAAGCAATTTGCCCAAGCTCCCGCACATAGAAGGTGGAGTTGGAATTCAAAACCAGACAGCCCCCTCCCATAGCCTGTGCCCCCTTAAAGGAAATGCGCTTCTGTTCAGCACACTTTTCACTCACTGTCAACCCCATGCCACTTGCCTGCCAATATTTCCCTGCAGCACAGTGATTCAGAGGAGTTGAATAGATAGCACATGATCAGAAATGTCCCATGCTATTGAGAAGAAATATAGTTCATGGAGGGTAGTCTTTTTTCTGTTATGAGAAGAATATCTTTAGGACGGCTCCATCAGGAATGGAATCACGTATTCACTTTTTTCATTGGAAGGCTGAAAGTTATGGAGAGACTAAATTAACAGAGCGATGGTAGAGATGGAGAGAAGGAAATGGATTCAAAGCTATTTAGAAGATAGAATGTACAGGACCCAGATAATAACTGAATGTGGGTGGCAAGGGAGAGGCAGGAGTTAATATAATTCCGAGGCATCTAGTCCAGGTTATTGGATGGACGGAGGTGCCGTTGATGGAGCTAGGAGAAGGACGAGTATTTGGAGGAAGAGACTGAGTGGAGTGTGTTTTATACTGAGTGACAGGTGCCCGCAGGACATCTACAGGGAGAAAGCTGGCAGAGGACCGCCAGGGGTCTCTGAGTGGGCCTTAGCGGATGGTGGGGGTGGGGGCTGGAGCTATCGATGTGGGAGCCGCCAGTGAACACACTGTTCTGTGCAAGCCCCCAGATTGTGGAATAAGACATTTAATTGTGCCCCTGTTCTGTGCAAGCCCCCAGATTAGGTGGAATAAGACATTAATTCTGCCCCCAAAAGCTCACTGACAGAAAGGAGACAGCAATGATCTGTGGTTAAGGACTAGACTTTGGGGTCAGACTTACTGGGTTTGCGTCAGGCTTGATCACTTACTAGGTTTGTGACCTTGAGTGATTATATAACCTCTCTGTGGGTCTATTCCCTGCAACATAATGAGGATATATAAAGTAATATCTCACAGTGGTGTTGTGAGAGTCAAATGAGGTAATAAACACAAAACATGTAGCAAAGTGCCTGGCACACGGTAAGCATCAGCTGTGATCATTATACACACTAATAACCTAAGTGAAAGGTACAAAACATGCAACAGGCCTAGCGTAGCAGGGATTTTCCTGCCCCAGAGATCAGGAGGTGACACACAAGCTGGGTCTGGAAGATGGGTTGGGTTTAGACAAGTGAGTGTCACTGCTGCGTGAGCAGAAGCCCGAAGCCCAGAGGCAGGCTGTGGGCGTGACTCAGGTACAAGACCCTTCCCATACATTCTCTCTGATCTTCGCTAGTCTCTTTCAGTTCTCACCACACCCCTCTGAGAGCAGAATAAACTACCAACTCTATAGGTCAGGGAACTGAGTCTCAACTTAAAAACAAAAACACACACACAGCATCTTGCCCAAGAGCACCTGGTCAGTAAATAGACTCAGAATTCAAACTTAGGGCTGTAGATCTCAAAGAATAGTCTCTTCGGACCACATCCTGTAGCCTCTATAGGCTTGGAGAGCTTGGTGAACAGGGGAAATTGGGTGGAGAAAGGAGAGTGACGGAGGTAAGCTCAGAATTCCAAGTTTAGGGGTAACTGGGTGGCTCAGGTCATGATCCCAGCATTCTGGGATTGAGCCCCGCCCGCATCGGGCTCCCTGCTCAGCGGGAAGCCTGTTTCTCCCTCTCCCACTCCCCCTGCTTGTGGTCCCTCTCTCGCTGCCTCTCTCTCTGTCAAATAAATAAATAAAATCTTAAAAAAAAAAAAAAAGAAGTATTCCACATTTGAGCCACATCAGGCGTAGGATGGCCTGACGTAATTTTGACATTTTCCTATAGTCAGCATGAAACAGTTGCAAGTACTGCTTTAAGCCATGTTTAAATAAACTGGCAGGAGCCTGTGACGTGGTTTGGTGAGGGAGAGTTCTAGAGACAAGGAGTCAGACTGCCAAAGTACTGCAACAGTCCAGGCAAGAGAGTCAGGAGCCCGACTTTCAGGGCAGAGGGACTAGGACTGAAAAGGAAGGAGTGGCAGTGTCACAGAGATGAAGTAGGACATGGAAGCTAAACTCAGGGAAGAGGCAAGGGAAGTGGGTGTCCACGAGGGCCAGGATGTAGGGCCTGGATGCCTTGAAGAGGTGGGGCCTCTATGAGAAGGAAGAGCTGGTGACAAAAGGTATTTATGAAAACTGTTCATCTTGATGTTACTGCTCTTGATATACAAGGAAGAATCTTTCCGGAAGGGGGTGAGGCCCCCCTGCTGAGAACCCCAGGCAAGAAGCTCCACTAGGATCCACGTTTGGCTGGATTTGAAGTGGTTTTAAGCAATTCATTTAACTTTCTGGCGGGCATGATTGCGCTTCTCCACTCAGCAATGTGTAAGCACAGAACGTTTTAAATAACTGGTATCAGGTTTCCATTCTGAGCACTCTGTCCAGGAATCGGGTCCGGCAGGAAAACCTGATCTTGAAGGAATTTAAAGTTGGGAAGCCTTTAGCTATTAGCTGCAAGTGTAAAAAGGCTTAAACAATAAGAGGATCTATAAAGTCACATAATGGACAGTTCGGGGACAGGTAGGCTTAAGGCCTGGCCCGTCTCAGCTCAGCTCAGCTCCACCCTGCGTAGTTCGGGGCTTCTCATACTCACGGGATAACGCCCAGCACCGGATCCACAGACCAGCTCGGCTTTATTAGTAAAGAAATATGACTCAGAGGCCCCGCCCCCTATATCCCCCCAGGCTCATTGGCCAAGAGCGAGGTCACATGTTCATCCCTCAACCAATCCCCGGCACAGCAAATCCTTGCCCTTCCCTTTGACAGATAAGAGATCCCAGCAGAGCTCTGAGTCTTGCAGGAGTCAGGGACACAGGATCAAAATCTGGGCTCTGCCTAGGCGAGCAAAAGGGAGGAACGGCTGGAGAGTCTCAAGTTTCTACCAATTTTTCCAGTCCCGCCTGACATTTATTACCGTTGTTTTTCAGCATTAAAACTTTGTTCTGTTCAAAAGCTCAATGCATCGTCTAGCTCAGGACACAGTTCTGTGTATGGATCAATTCTGATTAAAGTGGAGACAGGCCGTAGTCCCCCGCAAACACACACGCACCTGCCCTGCCATACACACACCTTCCGGTTCCTGGTCTCTGTTTTTGCAATGCCCTGCTGCAGAAACCCAAGCGAATGGCTCCAGCAGAGGGGCGGCCTGGCAGCCAGCCTGGCAACTCTGCGGCCCGCTGACTGGCTGTGCAGGCCTCGTGCTGCTGGCCCAACGCTGGCTCTCTCGAGGAACACTACGATTATTACACAGCTCCACGGAGGGGAGGGGCTCTGGGTACCCACTGGCCCCAGGTGTGGCAGCTGTCAGGAAAGAGAGCAGACTTGTGTTGAGGATGGGAAGAACGTGCATCCTCCCCAAGGATGAATTCATCTCTATTGAATTAATTTCCTAGGATCAAAGTAAAAACGGAGCAAGGCACTTAGCAAGATAAGTATTCTTTACTCTTTCCCCTGATAATGAGCCGTCCTAAGTTTTTGCTTCTCTGCCTTCCAGCCATTGCAGGACACACCAGTGGCCTCCCCACGGAGCATGGAGATATGGCGAGAGGCCCAGTCCTGCCTACCACCTCCCCGGGCCCAGGCCAGTCACGGAGCCCTCAGGTTTGGGGACAGGCCCACCAGCTACCTGCTATTCACGATTCCCCAGGAGCTGATGAAACCCAGGTATTTTGAATATTCCTGCCTCCACACCGACTTAGAACCTGACTCTGCAATTGTACCCCAGAGCCGGTCAGCCGGCAGGACACCATGCACCTGTCAGTAATGAAGTGGCAACAATACTTCTGTGGAAGGAGGTGCTGGCCTGCACAGGACACAGCAACTGACGGCCCAAGCGTGCTCCATCCTGCAGCTGGAAGGCTGCTCAGGGGCTGGAACAATCCGCTCGGCTCTGGGGTAGAATTGACGGCGTTCTAAAAATACGACTGATATTTCCTTTCAAAGCTGCTATTTATTTCTATGATAAATCACCTTTCTTCTCTACATTCTATAGTCAGAGAAAAATAATTCTTGTAAGTAGACTCAGTGCCAGATAGATCATTTTTAGAGAGCACTTTTGGGCTTCTTGTGCTAACAAGTTGCATCTCTTCTGGGAAGGAGGAGTGAACAGAGATATTAATTAAGTCAGGAAAAAAAGTAGGAAAACAAGGCTTGTCATTTTCATGTGATTTGGAGACATAAATAACAAGGTGCCAAAATGCCTTTATGATTTATGTACAGAAGCAGAATTTCCCAGGGGTCAAAATGGTCTGGTTTTAAGACCGAGCTTTCAATCCCCACTCTGCCACTTGCTGGCTGTGTGACCTCAGGCCATTTGCCAGTTGGGTCTTCTGGGATGCAGATGTCAAGATGGCATTAGATGTTGCAAGAGATGGATTGTTCCTGTGGGAGATAGAGGTGGAGGGAGCAGGGGCTGGTGGGAGGAGCCTTCTGCTGAGACAGGGGCCCAACACCTGTGAACAATGGGGCCGCAGCCAGCAAAGGTCACCCCTTAGAAGAGTCTGGTGTTGGGTATAAATGGCCTGGCTCTAGTTTTGCTGTTGAGCTCAGTCCTTGGGTGGGGATCACCCATTTGCCACCACAGATCTGAGGGCATGGGGGCTGGGGGCTGCCACCCACGGTGCCCCTGCAGCCAGTTCATTCCAAGGGGGTTTGGAGGAGCAAGTCGATGGACACTGTAAGCTGTTGCTCAACTTTTCTAAACCTCAGCTTTTTCTCCATGAACTTGGCATCATCAGTGTTTTCACAAGTTGCTACATCTCTTTGAACCTCAGTTTTCTCATCAGTGAAATGGAGCTGATAATGCTTTCCTTGCAGGGAGGGGATGTAGTAGCTTGCAAGGAGCTGGCCCTCGGAGGCCCATTAATAAGCCAAGTGCATGATTCACAGGCCGATGTGAAGGCTGGAAAAGGGAAGGGTGGAGTTCAGAAGGAGAGCCCTAGGGCAGCCGCTCCCCGTCTCCGTTTGCACCACGGAAAGGCTGGGGATCCCTGATTTGCCAACTGAGACTGAGAAGTGAGGTCCCACTCCGTTATTAACCCTTCCCGGGGCTACCTCTCTGGAGGAAGTCCACTCCCCATCACTGTGCTCTTGGTCAAGCTGACCTTAGGGACAGCAGTGTCTGTGCAGAGGCTGCCCGGCCTCCCCGCCCTCCTGCCCTCCCCCCTCCCTGCAAAGCCCCTTCCTGTCTCGCATCTCATCTCAGAGCACACTCAATGTGGCGAGTTCTCTGGCTTCTTCTGATGATTCAACCCCAGCACCTTCCCTTGCAACACTAAAGTATATGTAACAAATGGGAAAAGGAACATTTTAACGGGGAAGTGGTAAAAAGTAGTCATTAGTAGATATAATTTTTGAAGTCTCAAATATTGTAGCCATCAGAGTGTATTTTCAGGATAACGCAAGTCCAGAATATGGGCTATTCCATTTTCTCATTCTAATTTCTATTCTAGCAATTCGTTGCCTCTCCTTTAAAATGCTGCACCACTATTTTATCCTCTTGATGAATGTATAAAAATGCCACTTCGCTCTCTGCCTTAGTCTCCTCTCCACCAGCAATGAAGAGTCAGAGCTGCGGTATCATACGCTGGGATTTGAATCTACTGGTGTCTTTTTTGGGTGTTAGTCAGTTAGCCTTTTATGAAAGAAAGCTGCTGTAAGAAGTAACTCTGGAAAGCAAATGTCAAGCCTGATAACCAAGCCCACATATGTAAAGTACTTTAATTCTGTAGCAAGTTCGAATATCCTCCTTAAATTGGCTAACCCTCACTCTGCAAACCTCCGCACGCAGCTACACCAAGGGAAATACTGAGCGGTGTCACCATCTGGTTGGTTTAATTCAACAAATATAGATTTCCCTTTCGTTTTGAAGAACATCACCCTCGAGGAAACTCCCTAATCTAAAAAATTCAAGTACCTCAGTGTTTGCTCAGGCTCACAGTATTAAAAAGCAAGGAGAAGTAACGGTGTCATTTTCTCTTCCACTTCCTGATTCCGCCTCTAAGTTTTCCATTTACCATTTAATTCAACTATTCAGTTAACTGTTTCATTCAACTCGACTATTTGTCGAGTGCCTGCTGTGTGTGAGGCACCCACTGGGGCTACAACTTTAAGCAGGAGAGACCTAGGTTCTGCCTTCCATCACCCAAGGAGTGGGGATGACAGCCTACTGATACCTGGATTCCCCACCAGCTTTGCACACTGCCCTTTCAGGCACCGTCAGTGCACCTGTGCGCTGGACACAGCTCAAGAGTGAAACGTCCATCGCTGCATTCCCAGGGCTCACCGCAGTGCCTTACACATGCTACACACTCATTAAATATTAGTTGGATGCATGGGTGGGTGGGTCAATGAGTGAATGTAAGTTCTCGTGCAAAGTAAATCTGGCTTAGCCAGGTGTGCATACGATATGTAACCACCATGCAAAGGAGTATTAACTTCTATTTTCTTCTTTTGCTGCGTGATGCTTGCTTAATTCCTGTGCCATCGTAGGTGGGGTCTTACGGTCCCAGAAACATAAAAGCAGGTGGGAGAGGGTGGATCTGTACTTTTATGCCTCTGGGTTAAATATGTCTTACAGAAAAAGATGCTTATCTGATGCGTAAATCACATCCTTGTTATTCCAGTTCCCCCCCCACACACACACTTCCCCTTACAACTCTCCTCTCCTTGCGTGTACACAAAATCGAATGCTTATTCACTGGGTTAAAAAGGCACAGGCCCCTAGGTGAAATGAGCCAGTAGTCACAGACAGGTGAGTACTATTTAATTCCATTTATATGAGGGACCTAGAGTAATCGAATTCAGAGAGAAAGGAAGGAGAATGGTGGTCCCCAGGGGCTCGGGGCACAGGGAATGCAGAGATGGTGTTTGATGCGTACGGAGTTTCCACTTTGCAAGGTGCAGAGTCCTGGAGACTGGATGCACAGCAATGTGAGTGTACTTAACCCCACTGTACGCTTGAAAAAGGTTGAAATGGCAAATTTTATGTTATGTATATACTTTGCCATGATTTTTTTAAAACGTAGGTCCTTCTAAAACAGTGAGGCGCCTTCTTTCATGCCGTGTGCTGGGATTTACAGCAGCAGCTAGGCTTGACAGAGCTTCCTCATTATTCCCCCCAGTAGTGTAAGAAAATCATATGCAAAACTTTTAATAGCTGGACGCTAGCAGCTTTTAAAAATTCCCAAAGAGATAGGTCATTTAATCAGCACATGCCTTAGTTGATTCATCTGAATAATGGGGGTTGGGTGTTTGCACCTCACCCTCTCTTCCGGCTTCAGGGACTCAGACAAACACTAAAAACACTAAAACCCTCTCTTTTCCTTCTTTGCCTGTTGCTTTTTCCTGACAGGTTACGGTTTGCTGTGGACATGCAGACGGCTTCCTCCAGAGGGCTTGTGTTCTACACGGGCACGAAGAACTCCTATATGGCTCTTTATGTCTCAAAGGGACGGCTGGTCTTCACCTTGGGGGCAGATGGGAAGAAGCTGAAACTCAAAAGCAAGGAGAAGTACAGTGATGGGCAGTGGCACACGGTAAGAGCCGGGCTGCGGGAAGCTCCCACGGCCGCAGAATTCCCTGCCGAGTAGCCTAGAGAGGCGTCTCGGCGTCCTGCCAGCCCCAGAGCTCAGCACTGACAGAGCCTGTGTGCTCAGAGGCACCGAGCACCCTAGCACCTGGGCAGTGGAGACTGCTACGCACACCGTGCAAGGATGTCATGCGTCCCTGCCTCAGTGCCAAGCTGGGCTCTAGTCACTTCTTCTTCAGTCCCCGCCATACCTCCCTGAGCTCTGTCCCCTCCCCCTCCCACCCCTGCTTCCTGGACCATTTATTTCTCTCTGTCAAGACAATGTCCAGGTCTCCAGCGGGGAGGGCCCCTCTCTGAGCCCAAAATGCCTTCTGCCTAACACAAGCTTAAGGATCCACACCCCTCACTTTCCAGATCCTCCCTGAGGGCATCCCAGATTTCGAGAGATGACAGGATAAGAAAGGATAAGAGCTGGGATTCAAGGGAGAGGCAGGGCCCAGATCATACAAGCATTGAAGGCCAAGGTGAGGACTCAGATTTTATTCTGAGTGTCTCTGATGCTTCCGAAGAATCTTCAACTAAATAAGGAGCATTGCGTGAGCAGACGGATATTTTCAAAGCTGTCTGTAGTTGAAGAGATGAAATGGGGTAAGAGTGGCCAGATGGACGCCACCGCCTTTGCTTCAAGAAGACTCGGGGAGCATGGACAGAAGTACACTGTCAGGCATGTGCTCCCCAAACTGAGAGGGCTTGCTGAGGGATCACATGTAGAGCATGAGAGAAAGAGAAGTCCATATCAAGTCCTGTGATTTGGGGCCAGCAATTGGGAGGATAGAGGGGCTGCTACGGAGATGCAGAAAATGGGGAGGAGGGGTGTGTGGCCGGGGAAGGGGCAGTTCAGAGCCAGCAAAGAGCCAGGGTTCTACTGTGAGCATCCTAGGGTTGAGTTGCCTCTCAGACATTCAAGCCCACCATTCTAGATAGTAAAGGCCAGAGGTCGCAGCTGGGAGTACAAGTTGGGGAGTCATTAGTGAACAGTCTCATAGCTGTGAGATGGCCGAGTTCACCCTAGAACCCAGGGATCTTGACTTTTAGCAAAGAGTTGAAAATGTGTGCTCCCTTGTTAGTAAAGTAGCAGCCCCTGGCCCCTTGCTCCAGGAGCCCTGCCGAAGGACTTTTGTTTTTATTTTTTTAACATTTTATCCATTTATATGAGAGAGAACGTGAGGGGGGTGAGAAGAAGAGGGGCAGGGAGAGGGGGAGCCTATAGTGGGGCTCGATCCCAGGACCCTGAGATCATGACCTGAGCTGAAACCCAGAGTCCAGCACTCAACCAACGGAGGCACCCAGGCACACCGAGGAATCCTTCTTTCAAAGCTCACTTTTCTAGCTTACTCTATTCAATATCTAACATAATCTCTCAAAATGGTGATGATGATGACAATACTAGGGAGAGAAATTTCTGATTTTTCTAAAGCTCCTTGAAGAAACAGAAAAACATTGTTTTAAAAAATGTCCTATGACCAGTAATAAAATGCATCACCAATTATCAAAGGTTAAAAAATGGTTAACATATTTTCTTTACTCTTAAGGTGGTGTTTGGGCAAGATGGAGAGAAGGGACACTTGATTGTGGATGGTCTGAGGGTCCGGGAGGGAAGTTTGCCTGGAAATTCTACCATCAACCTCAGAGCACCAGTTTACCTGGGATCGTCTCCCTCAGGGAAGCCAAAGGTAAATAGTTACGCTTCACCAACACACGAAAAGATGTTCAGTATCACTAATAATGAGGGAAATGCAAATCAAAAGCGCAATGAGATATCACCTCACCCCTGTCAGAATGGCTATTATCAAAAGGACAGGAAATAATGAGTGTTGGCGAAGATGTGGGGAAAAGGGAACCATTGTGCCCTGCTGGTGGGAATGTAAATTGGTGCAGCCACTGTGGAAAACAGTATGGAGGTTCCTCAGAAAAAATAAGAGTAAGAATTCCGTACAATCCGGTAATTCCACTGCTGAGTATTTACCCAAAGAAAGTGAAGAAAGACACTAATTCCAGAAGATATATACACCCCTATGTTTATTGTAGCACTATTCACAATAGCCAAGATATGAAAGCAACCCAAGTGTCCACTGATAGATGAATGGATAAAGAAGATATGATACACACACACTCACACACACACACACACACACACACACACACACACAGAGGAATATTACTCAGCCATAAAAAAGAATGAAATCTTGCCATTCATGACAACAGAGCTCGACCTAGAGGATATTTTGTCAAATGAAATAAGTCAGACAAATATGATTTCACTTCCATGTAGAATCTAAAAAACAAAACATGTGAACAAACAAGCAAAAAAGAAATTGACTCATAAATGCAGAGAACAAAGTGGTGGTTGGCAGAAGGGGAGGTGGGGGATGGGTCAAATAGGATAAAGGGATTAAAAGATACAAACTTCCAGTTGTAACATAAATAAGCTATGGGGATGAAAAGTACAGCGTCAGGTACATGGTCAATAATATTGTACCGACTTTGTAGGGTGATGGATGGTAACTGCACTTGGCATGGTGAGCACTTGGTGCAAAAAAATAGTTACGCTTTAGAACCGTATGTAAAAATAATTCACCTTATAATATAATAACGAAGGTGGTCAAAAGGTACAAACTTCCAGTTATAAAATAATTAAGTCCTGGGGATAACATGGTGATCATAGTTAATAATACTGTATTATATATTTGAAAGTTGCTAAGAAAATAAATCATAAAAGTTCTCATCACAAGAAGAAAAAGGTTTGTAACAATGTGTACTGATGGATGTTAACTAGACTTGTTGTGGTAATCATACCACTATATACATATATATGTCATATATGTATGTATATATATATAGAGAGAGAATCACTATGCTGTACATCTGAAAATAATGTTATATTTCAATTATATCTCAATCAAAAACATTTTAATATATAATCCTTATATATAATTATATAAGATATAAGATATTCAAGAATCTCAAAATAAATAATTTTTTAAATACCTAATTAAAGTCCTGAAGCCCAAAGAAAATATTCCCCATTCCCAACCCTTCACTTTTAAGGTTCAGCTTGACACGCAGGCCTGAAGGAGTGAGTCTAGGGCTTCTCCATGGCTTTATAGACATGAATCTGCTGGATTCTCTTCCAGGGAATGCAGAGACGTAGGTTTTAGGTTGTAGATGGAGATTTTTGATTAAGATAATATTTTCTAAGCTTTAGTAATTTGTGTTGCCTTCAGCATCTTTGCCAAACGCAGGTAAAAAAATTACTTAATAGCTTGCTCTTGGTCAACTCACTGCTTAAGGTTTTCTGTTTTGGTTTGGTTTGTTTTTTTGCATGCACTTGTGGGGGGAGGGGCAGAGAGAGGATCTTCGGCTGGCCCCACACTCAGCACAGAGCCAGAGGCAGGGCTCGATCTCACAAACCTGAGATCATGACCTGAGCCGAAATCAAGAGTGGGACACTTAATCAACTGAGCCGTCCAGGTGCCCCAAATCTAAGTTTATTTTTAAAAGATGTTTTTGTCTCCCCATACATGGAAACCCAGTATTTTTTACCATAAAGAGTAGGTAACCAGAAATATAAATGTCTGGAAACAAAGTAGTGTTATTAAAGTCTGGCCAGATAGTGTGGCCTTCCTCCCTTCATTAGGAGAAAAAAGAGTTTGACAAGTGATCGATGTATCTTACATAGTTATAAGTGGCATTTAAGAAATATTAACCAAAACTACAATGTGTTCCTTGTCTTATTCAGAAAGTTAGGGAAGTGAGAAAGGACTAACTTTAGTAAGTGAATATGTGTTTTAATGTTATTTGGTGTCTGAAATAAAATTGTCTCAAGAACCAAACTTAGGAAAACTTTGGGCTAAGGGAAAGTAACAAGTCCATCTGTCCCCAAAAGGCAGGGATGTGTGCTGCATTTGTCAAGTGCAAAGGTTTTGGTATGGCCATGGCTCCGAGGCTGAGCTCCGAGAGGGCCCTGTCCCTCCTCTCTCCTCTGACGCCAGCAGAGCCCCCATCACACCTGCATTACTTGGGGCACCAACACACTGTCTCTCTTCTCCCTGATCTGCCTTTTGCTCCCACACAGTGAAGTAAGATGGGCCTGTCGACAGTCACCTGAATGTGCTGCCCCACACTCAGCCACTCTTGCTGCTTGCTTCGGGGCTGCTGGCCCATTCTGCTGTGATGTTTGCTTGCAGTGTGGGAGGAAGGGCCAAGACTCAAATCTGGGCCTGGAAACGGACATAATTAGAAGAGGAGATTTCAGCCAACTTGGATTCTAGGCAGTCAGGCTGACCTAGCCTCGGCCACCATGTCTCAGCCTGGGCATAGGCTCAGCCTGGCCCACTTGAGTGTTGCACTGGGGTTTGGGCCAAAGCCACAGCAAGTCATAAAGTATTGTTTTGCTTTATTTTATATTATACATATAATATACATATATATTTATAATATACACTATTGTTATATATCATCAGTATATATTAATACTGCACACAATAATATCTATGTATTATACACAATGAATATTATATAATGTGTAATCGATATGTGATATGTTGTGTAATACACATATAATAGGTAACATTAATTGCCAAGGAGAATCCTCAATGTTAATGTCTGCTTTTCTGTACCTCTGTACCTATTTCCGTCTCAGAGAAATCACAGGATGGGGTCAAGAGCACAATACGGGAATTCTTTTGACCTGGATAGGTCACACTCAGCATCCTAGTATACGGGACAACCCGCAGATACTCCATCTCTCCCTTAGCAGACCAAGTTTCTTTCTGCAGCATTCCTCCCACTTGAGGGTGCAAACCACGGGCTACTGTCCTCCAGATCCTTTCAGAAGGCAGGCAACTTCCAATCCACTTCCGCCTCTGAATTCCGAAATCTGCAGTCGGCCGTTAGGGATCCCGTGTTAGGGGATGACCTTCCCTGGAGAGTCTGAGCCTGGTTTCAGATACAGGCTCTTCATTGTGTCAGACGGTAAATCTTAAGAAACAAAAAATGTCGTCGCAGGTCCAGTTGGTAGTTTATTGTTGATACTGACACCAGATGCGTGCCTAATATCACCACGTCTTGAAATGATCACATGCTGCATCTGTTGTGTAGGGTTCCAGGGTCCTAAAAGCATTTATCCTGGAAGGGAGTTTAAGGATTTTATTCAGTGATTCTTCTTTTTTTTTAATGAAAATTTCTTAAAAGTTACAGTCTTTCTCCCCAGAAAAATGCCAATACAGAGAACATCTGGTATATAATTTAAGGGATCTCAGAATCCCCAGAGATGCTTCCTTGGGCCCCAAGTGAGGAGCCCTTATTCCAGGCCCCCTTTAGGGGCTCTACGTGTGCCCCCGGGGCTGTGCATCCTGTCTTATTTTAACTCCACAGCGTTCGTGATGTGTTTTTGCTGCACTGAGCCCAACAATGTAGGAAGCTTTTTTACACTTCATTATTTTTGGAATGTTTTGGCCTCTTTTTCAGTCAGCTGCCCTGCATTAAGCAATCACATTGGCTCATGAAACCTTAGAAGTGGTGTGTACCTGCAAAGAGACGGTGAGATGGGTACACCGTAAGGCGGAAATTTCCCGTTGCAGCCCCATCTGTGAGGACCAGGGTGGGGTCACTGACCAGCACTGGCCTGCAGCCCCCACTGCCCCTGCCCCCTGCACACACACCACTTGGTCTGGTGGTCCCCTCCAACCTCAGCCACCCACCGGACATCTGGTATACAGGTTTTTCTTGGCAGTGTGGGCAGGGAGCCAAATGCAACCATCAGGCGCACCTGACTCGGGCAGGATGATGACTCTCCCCACCTGCCCCCTTCTGCAGACAATTGCCCTGCCCTTGACCTTGGCTGCCCCTGTGTGTCTGGGAGGTGTGGCTTAAGGAAGCTTGCTTTCTCTTCTGCTTGGTTGCAGAGCCTCCCCCAAAACAGCTTCGTGGGATGCCTGAGGAACTTTCAGTTGGATCGGAAACCCCTGGACACCCCTTCTGTGAGCGTTGGTGTGTCCGCCTGCTTGGGTGGCTCTTTGGAGAAAGGCATTTATTTCTCCCAGGAAGGAGGTCATGTCATCCTAGGTAAGGGGCAGTTTGGAAGAGTTTATGTCTTTGAGTCTGAAGAACCCCATCATTTTTCTTGAATTATGATCTCTTAACTATTTTTTTTTCTTTTGAAAGCTAACTCTGTGCTGTTGGGGCCCGAATTTAAGCTGGTCTTCAGCATTCGCCCAAGAAGCCTCACTGGCGTCCTAATACACGTCGGGAGCCAGCCGGGGAGACACTTAAGTGTTTACATGGAGGCTGGAAAGGTGCGTACGGTTTGATGACAGGGCCTATGGGTTTCCGTTAGAGCCATCTTCATTTCCGGAGACCACAGTAGGTGGCGTTGTGAGGGAGTGGGATCCCATCTTGTTTTAAGAGACCTGATTTCAGGGCTAACTTAGTGTTTCCCTTTAGTAAGTCAGTTGGTCATCGTGTTTCCTGTTCGTCATCTTTAAAATTGGGAAAATTCAAACAAGATGGGCTGAATTCCACCTGTACCACTTAGTTATATTGGCCCTAGGGAAGCTACTTAACTTACTTCACACTCACTTTCTTTTTTTTTTTTTTTTTAAAGATTTTATTTATTTATTTGACAGAGATAGAGACAGCCAGCGAGAGAGGGAACACAAGCAGGGGGAGTGGGAGAGGAAGAAGCAGGCCCAGCAGAGGAGCCTGATGTGGGGCTCGATCCCATAATGCCGGGATCACACCCTGAGCCAAAGGCAGACACTTAACTGCTGTGCCACCCAGGCGCCCCCACACTCACTTTCTTTATCTTTAAAATGTGGATAATAATGCTTATATCTTAGGGCTTTTGACAAGAGAATAGAAACTGTCATATCCTCAACAAATGTTCATTTTTCTCTCCTCCCCTTCACCCTCATCACATCTGTACTTTTATTCATAAGGGCAGCACCAAGAGTCATGGCACAGATGTTCTCAACAGCTGTCTACACCATGTCGTGCCCAGGGCCATGGCCTGGTGTCCACTGAGTCACTTTCAGATTTCCCTTATGGTCCCTAGGCCACCCACCAGCGTCTCCGGTCCCTGCGCCAGGTTGGCCCCCTGGTCTGTCCCCCAGGCCTGCCCCCCAGGCTTCCTCTGGCTTGCCATGGAATCGTCTTTCAGTGTAGGCTTCTGCGGCAGCATCCTGCCCATCCCTCATGGGCCTGGTCAATACCCTATGCTCACCACCAAGTTCTATCTCTTTCAAGAACTCTTTTAAAAACCAGATCCAGGGGGCGCCTGGGTAGCGCAGTCGTTAAGCGTCTGCCTTCGGCTCAGGGCATGATCCCGGCGTTCTGGGATCGAGCCCCACATCAGGCTCCTCCGCTATGAGCCTGCTTCTTCCTCTCCCACTCCCCCTGCTTGTGTTCCCTCTCTCGCTGGCTGTCTCTCTGTCAAATAAATAAATAAATCTTTAAAAAAACAAAAAAACCAGATCCTTCCAGGAAGGCCTCAAGGCAAAGAGCCAATCATGATAACGTTAAAGAGCAACAATTCAACTGAGCGAACTTGAAGACCTCGCTGAGGTTATTAACCGAGTCATGAATCAGGCAGCGTACCATCCAGCCAGTAGAAGAGCTCTGAGGAGTTGTACAAAATGGAGGGTTTTTATAGGAATGAGGGTGGGGCAAGGAAGTCATTAGCAAAGGACAAGAAAGGATTCTTCCAGGCAAGGTCACCTTCCATTAGGGGAGGGGCAAGGGGTCTTAGTAGGTGGACTACCTCACCTAACTTTCAGGGGGGGATGGCGAGGGGGTGGGGATAGAGAAGGCCCATGTGACAGATTACAACGTCATGGGTGCTGTTCAGAAAATTCCTGACTGATTATTACTAAGATGACATTTCTGGGGGAGGTTGAAACATCACTTAGGTTAGGTATTCGGCACTGGTTTGGTGACTTGCCTTCGTGGCTCCATTTTGGGCCTGTGTTTTTCCATTTAGCCATAATATGCCGTTTTCCTTCACCTCTACCCTTCCACAGCTTATTAACTGTGAGGGGAAAACTCCCAGAAGAAGATAAAATAGCCCAAACTCCTAAAACACTTTGTATCTGAGATGCAGCCTTGAAGTCTGAGCAAGGCTTCAGATAGGCCAGAGGCACAAGCCCTTGCTGGCCCTGAGAGAACGCTGGCTTTTCAGAGGAGGGGGAGGGGCTCCAGGAGGGCTTCTGGAGAGGAAATAATCACACATACAAAAATCGGGACCCGATGACCTTCATAACGGCAGTGACACTGTTTAGCTGGAAAATGGCCTGAGAATCGGCCGCACTGTCTAGCTACATGCAAATTAAATGCAAATTAGTTACCAGCTCGCTTGTTTTCATCCTCGCATTCGTTCACCTTGCTTCAGCCCTTGGCCCTGGCCCAGAGAGTGGGAACGCGGGACTCCACACGCTAGCACGAGTGCCTGACCCCTGACGCGAGCCCAGTACAAATGCAGTCAGTGAGCGTGCTGAATTCCCTGAGCAAGAGCCGTGTGTAAGGCGTGCATTCATGGACTTATTATAATTGTCCGGGCCTTGCAGCAGGGTGTACGCCTTCCAGATTTCACATCCTTCTAAACAGAGCCACTGTCACATTTCAATAGCTGAGGAGGCTGTTCGGTGCTCACCAGTGCCCTTCGAGTAGAGCCGGACAGAGGAGGGGTTTGGGTTGGGAGGGCCCTGGGTTTGCAGCTGGCTTGCCTGCCTGGGAGGGAGGCAGTGGAGAGATTCATGCCCCTGTGTGATCACCTGGTGTGGGAGGGGCTTACGTCTACAGGGCTTCGGGGCTGGCGGGCGGCAGGGGCTGCAAAGGGAAGAAGCCAGGGAAGTGGGCTCCACCAGCCCTTCTTTTTTTTATAATTTTTTTTTATTGTATTATGTTAGTCACCGTACAGTACATCCCCGGTTTTTGATGTAGTGTTCCATGATTCATTACTTGCGTATAACACCCAGTGCACCATGCAATACGTGCCCTCCTTAATACCCATCACGGGCCTATCCCTTCTGAAGGCAATAGGAAAATGCATGTGTGTTCCAGGTCACGGCCTCTGTGGACAGTGAGGCAGGGGGGATCTTGACATCGGTCACACCAAAGCAGTCTCTGTGTGATGGACGGTGGCACTCAGTGACAGGTATGATGTCTGGCGGCCTATTGTTCACACGCTGAAACGGTCTCCCTTTCCATCTGGACTTGAATGTCCCAAAGGCAGTCTCAGCTCCTGAATCCATTGGTGCCTGACCAGGCTCAGCGCCCCACCCCCAGGGTAACAATGGTGAGAACGCGCCCGTACTCAACCCCAGCTCCATTGATGTCCTCCATCGCCTACAGAGAATTTCTTTTCCTTTTTTTTTCTCTTTCTTTCTTTCTTTCTTTCTTTCTTTCTTTCTTTCTCTCTCTCTTTCTTTTCTTTCTTTCTTTCTTTCTTTCTTCCTTTTTTTTTTTTTAGCTCAGAAAACTGATAAGCTCTGTTTGTTTTCAAGGCAGTGTAACAGTATGATTTAAATTTTGGCTCTGAAATCAAAAAGAACAAAGATCAAATCTCAGTTCCAGCCCCTACCTAACTGACCTTGGGCAAGCCACTTAATTGCTCTTTATCTTACGTTTCCTCCTCTGCACAATGCAGGGAAAAGTAGGTCCCCCTCCCAGGGGAAAGTCAAATGGGATAATGTATATAAATTGCACAACAGTGTCCACTATGTAGTAAGTGCCCAGTAAGTATTTGCTCTTTCTGTTGTTCAAGTTCATTGTTGGGCTGTTTTTTTCAGCCACCATTGAGTACCACTGCGATCGGTGTAGACACACCGCTGGGTGGAGAACAGGCACAGCCTCCCCAAAGCCAGTCTGCTGTTTTATGAATAACCTGTGCGCAGTAGTTTGGAAATCCATTACCCATATTGGCTAAAATGCCTTTTGTGAAAAAGCTAGTCTCTTCCTGTCTAATTGGAATGCTAATGCTATGGTAATTAGTTATGATTGTTAGCATTGGAGGAATTTTATTTGGAGGGTCAAAAGTGACTCAGTTTTCAGAAGTCAGTGTCTCCCTGGAAAGAAGCTAAGATCTCGTGAAATAAACCTGGCCTCTAGAGACGGGGGTCGGAATTCCAACTCGTTCAACTTATAACCAAGCCGTCTTGTCGGGCTCCTCAGTGTTTCAGAGTCAGGGTCTCTTCTCTGGGGAGGAAGAGTGATCATATCTTCCTCACAGATTCATTTTAAGGATTAAATCTTGTGATGTATGTGGAATGCCTAAATGCCACTTGGCGTTGAGAAATTAGCTGAATTTGAGACTAGGTTGGCTGAATTCCTACCAACAGTGCTCCCACGGGAATGAGTTGACCAGAAGCCCATGGTGGCACGGTTGCATGGACATTAAACATCGGGCAGGGCTCTCCTTGGGTGACTGACCTGACCAGCTTCCTTTGCCCCCAGTCACCATGAAACAACACGTCCTGCACCTGGAACTGGATGCAGAGAATAGCTACACAGCTGGACGGCTCCCCTTCCCACTGGCCAGCACTCACGAGCCACTACACATTGGAGGTATCCCAGGTAACTCTCGTCTTGGCTCCGTGGGTTATTAGCTGGGCTGCGGTTGGCTGGATGGTGGAGAGAGTGAGGCCCTTTGCTCCAACACATGGGAAAACCCAACTGCAAGCAACGGGCACATTGTATAGCCCAGGCCACATTACTGCTGCTGCTTCTGTCCCAAGCCTATCATGTAGAAGCCCCTCTTATGGGGCTGCATTACCCTACAAGCCCGATAGCAGCAAGGAATCAGGAAAGGGGCTGAGAAACGGGTCTCTCCTCTCCAGGTGTTTAGCTTTACTGGTGAGTTATTAAGCTTTGGGGGGCCAGAATGGGAGGATCAAGCAGGTTCTGGAATTTTGCCTGGAAGGAGCCTTGTCATACTTCCTTGTTTTATGTTCCTCCAAATAGTTTGCGGCTCTTCCATGACCCACAAAAAGCACTAGAGTTCGGAGTTAATATCTATCGATTTGGGCTGTGGAATCGGCTTCTTCGAAGAACTTGAACAGTAGCCTTGTTGCTGATTCATCACAGCAGGCAGGGGTGTTGGGTGCCAGCTCAAAGGAGGTGGCCATCGGGTAGCCCGAGACTCTCGGACGCTTGAGGTCTAAGACTGTTTTTTAAATTGGGTACGTTCACTTGACAGTATGAATTACCCACTGAATGCCTCTCCTTTTCTCTCGAAGCCGGTTTGAAGACGCTGAGGCTCCCTGCATGGAAATCATTTTTCGGCTGTCTGAAGGACATTCAAGTCAACCACGATCCTATCCCTGTCACTGAAGCCGCGGACATCCAGGGCACTGTCAGTCTGAGTGGCTGTCCTGACCACTAACTCAAACCCAACGCACGGCAAGGGAAGCCCCCTCCAAAAGCACGGTGACCCAACACACCTCCCTCTCTCCCCGCAAGGTCCTTCTTGACTGAAGACACCATCTAGATGGGGTTAATAGCAATCTCATTTTGAATTCTGACCACACATACTCATCATTTTGGCACTCAGCGCTACGTGTGTATTTTATATAAAAATCCCGTTTCTTGAAGATGAACAAATTGTTACACGCTTTTGGTAATCTCCTTTTCCACTAAAAATGAAACGTCTTTTAAAGAACATTATTTTCCACCTGTTAAAAAAATAAATATCTTTCAAAGCACTTTAAAAACACAAAAGTTGTACATGTGTTAAGGGGTTATAATGTATGCGGTTAAACAAAGGCGGTGTACTCTTTAAATGATGATGTTAGCGTCACACCAGTGGCTTGATGGGCATTGTTAATCGTACTGACTCCTCAGCACGTGGTCGGCGTGCTACCTACAACACAGTTTTCTGCAGATAATCATTAAGCACATACCGGCGAGGTACTGTGTGTGCTCGATGTTGGACATGAAATCAGACATAAGAAAATTCCTGCCCTGAAGGAATATGCAGTCCAACTGGGGAGACACACAATATTCATAATAGTAAATAACTAAGCGAATTAATGAACTTCTATTTCCCATTGGTTTCCCACGTACAGTCCGCTACCAACCAAGTCTTGATTGTGATTATCAATTCCTTGAGGGCAAAGACCGTCTAGAAGGGGAGCTGAGGTGGATATAGATCCTGTAATTAAAGCTTTGCGTGGCAAGCTAACAGAAGTTGACAAAGGAGGAATTGCTTCTGGTTTTATCTACAAAATAATGAGCCATGTACTAGACCAATATTATTACCCAGCACCACCCTTCCTCACGAAGAAGACTATGTATTTTTGTGTCTTCTACATGTTATTCGTCCCTCAGAAGAAAAATAACAAATAATCCTAAAATTTGGACATAGTAATCCTACATAGTATCCTCATTGCTCCCTGGCCTCCCCCTCTGAAATGGAGCCACACTCCTTTCAACCCAGTGCGCTTTTATGACCCTCACCCTGCAGGCCTGTGGGCATGCTTTCTAACAACTCTATCTATGCGACCATGGAATATTCTGGAGAGGTAAAGAGGGGCAAGTTCCCCATCACAGAGGGCATTCAACAGAGGCTGGCCGGTGGGCATTAGGGATGCTATGCTGACTCAGACATTGAATTGCACAACCTTAAGTTAGTTGTTTTCTGCAAACATTTGATCTGCCAGTGAAAGCTTCATCAGGCGATTACCACCCACGCACTGAGCCCGCAGGAAGAGCCTCCATTTTACCTGTCTTGGCACCAGCGACACTAAGTGGGCGCTTCTCTCTTCTGGCTTCCTGGTGTTCGTCTAACTGAAAGTGATTTATTAGTGCCGAATATTCCTTAGCACTTCCTAGAGTCATTCCAAAGGGACCACGAATTCCCCGACACCACCATTGTCCTTCCGTCTGGTAGTAGCTTGAAGGACAGCGGCTGCTTTTCCTTAGCTACCATCCCAGCCACCGGGAGGTGGCGAGAGCGTCACAGACAGAATTACGGGTAAGGAAACAGCCCCCGCGCCTCTTCTCACGCAGTACGTGCCATTCTCTGAAAGGAATGTTTACTGCTCCTCAGCTGAACCATCGTGGAAATTATTTGTCAACTGTAGAGTACCTTACAAATATTATCACTGGTGTCTTCCTCCTGGCTCCAAGTCCCTCACGGATGGGCTGCCCTTGGGCTGGGAGGCTCAGGGGAACAGCAGGCTCGCCGGTGGTCGGCTGTGACCAGTTCGTGACAGGTCCACAGTTGGTTTCATTCTGGTCCAGGAGGGTGGGGGAGGGTGAGAAAACCGGACTGTGAGAAAACCAACAGCCCAACACAACTATCTGGACGACAGTCACTTCAGGGCCATCAAGTGACTGTGAAGCAGTCATGTGCCTTCGTGGGCTGCTTCCTTTAGCACCTCCCGGAGCACCTCCTGACCTCATTTCTCAGTGCAAGGGGGTTGAGCTTTTGTCACCCTCACGATCACCCCCTGGCAGGAGACAATGGCCTTGAGCAGAACATGCTGACATTTCCTTCCTCCCAGTTGGGAAGTGGTCTCACTTCCCCACAGAGAACTTGGACACAGTTCCGTTCTGCCCACTCCCCGGCGATGCTGCCCTGCAAAATCCCCAGGCCCAGCTTCTGCCCTCCCAACTGCATTGACTCCTGCCTCTCTCCCAGCTGCCTCGTCTCTGACCTTGGGTGGGTCGTGCCAGCGCAGAGAGGCCAGATTCTTTCTTAGGAATGACGGCATAAAGCTGGTGGAGGCGTAGAACCATTTCTAACTAGCATGATTGTAATTGAATACAACTGGTATCTATGTTCACTATAGAAAAATCAGAATATGCAGAAAAGCATAAAAATCACCCGTAGTTCATCACTCAGAAATCTGTAGGTCTTGGGGCGCCTGGGTGGCACAGCGGTTAAGCGTCTGCCTTCGGCTCAGGGCGTGATCCCGGCGTTATGGGATCGAGCCCCACGTCAGGCTCCTCTCCTGGGAGCCTGCTTCTTCCTCTCCCACTCCCCCTGCTTGTGTTCCCTCTCTCGCTGGCTGTCTCTATCTCTGTTGAATAAAGAAATTAAAAAAAAAAAAAATCTTTAAAAAAAAAAAGAAATCTGTAGGTCTTTAGTACTATGTCTGTATTCTTTTTAAATGCGCATGTATTTCCTTACAAAATTGCAATGATACCGTATATATTTTCATATGGTTTAAAAAACTATATGGTGAATTTTCCCAGGTCCTTGAGGTAGAACATGCCATCAAATGGATTTATCATAATTGGACTTAACCAACCTCCAAGCACTTGACAACTGTGTTGTTTCAACTTTTTTGTGATTATAAGCAACACTAGCATGACTATGTCATGGAAGATAAACTCGTTTGTTTTCTTATTCTTAGAAGTAAAACTACCGGGTCAAAGGGTAGGAACATTTTTATGTTGGTGGCTAACTATGGCCATATTGTTTCCTCAAAGTTATATATCCGCTTACATTCAAATCTTTTTAAATGGGCCTTAGGGTCCGATGCCACGAAATATAAACTCACCAGCATCTGACCCTGGTCTTCAAGACAGGGAGCAGCTGCTGGGGTGCTCCAGGCTCATCGGAGCCCAAATGCCAGCACCTGGAAATGCACTGTCAGCTGATGGGCTCTGATGGGTAATTCGGCACCATGCCTAAGCCTTAAAACACGGGCAGTTCTATCATTTGCCCCTAAGAACTAGTGCTGAGCCACAGAGGGCCAGGTCTGCAGAACGTGTGACTCTCAGAGAACGCCAAACCAGCGCCAGGCCTGGGACCTGCTTCCAGAAAGCAGCAAGACACTCACCCGAGGATCTGAAGAATGTACCGGGCTCTCTGGGCAGCTGCCAAACCTCAGCCACAGGTCCAGCCAGCGGCCACTTCCTCCTCCGTCTTGTAAGTTTGCTTTCTTTGTGATTGAAACTTAAATGAAGATTAGCTGAGGCGAAATGTCTAGGGTTTGAATGGGTAGAAGCTCGAACCCCCATCCCTCTCCTCACCCTGCCCCATCCCCCACAACGGAGAAATCCAAACAGAAACTCTTTTTTCTTAACACGAGTGATAATGGTAATAATAGCACAATAATAGCACCAGTGGTAGGTGACAGATGTGTCATATTTCCGGTTCCCTAATTTGCCAAACAATATAACTTAATTCCTCAGCGCTGAAATGCTAGCTTAATGTCTGCAGGCCTGAGTGTGGAGGGCAGAGACCAAATTGGCATACTTCTGTTCATCATCCTTGGAGTGAGGAACAATTATCCTCCCAGAGGGCAGGGTCCTGAGATGATGAATATTATTTACTGAAAATGGTGTTTTCTCCTTTGTTCATAAGGACTTCTATGGCCTCAGAATGTGAAGAGTACCTTCGCCAGAAGGTTTTATTCCCCATAAATTTTGAATGTGTGGTTTATTTGACTCTACACTGAGTCCTTGATAAAAGGAGAATTGGGAATTTCAGAGGAGGAAGGCCTGGCACTTTCTGCAGCACTTCGGTCTCCACGAGTGCACACAGCACAGCATACACTTAGCGATTAAACCGTCCCCTGCTCAAAAGGCTTTTGCTAATTCATCAGTAATTTTAATCATTTCACACCCGGGGCACATGCGTTCCCGGACGGATCTAACGCAGCTGGGTATCCGGTGATGTGGCTGGCACGTTGTCCATTCAAAAGACAAATCTCAGTAGGTACTCACTATTCCTATAGGAAATAAGCATCCTCGGAAGTAGTCTGTGCTCTGAAAAATAAGTGAGCGTACCTAGCATTCAACTACAGTGCCGTCAACAGAGCATAGGATCCTTAACGTCGTGTTTTTGCAATGTCCTTGGTGAGGGGGAGGCTTCTCTCGCGGGCTCAGGTGCCGTGGGACTTCTGAGTTGCTTCCTGCACCAAAATGTCCAGCTGCTGCGGAGACAGCTCCGACAAGTCCAGATCCCAGTGGGGTTTGTCTCCTGTTCTACTCTTCCCCATAATCCATCTCTTCCCACTTCCTCACCATTAGAGGGAAGCCCCTTGGGAAAACTACCCCCCACCTTCAGCAAAAACCTTTCCTCTTGGAAGTCATTTGAATCTGAGCCACTCTTTGCTCTCTTGGGCCTACAATTTCAATGGAGTTTCAGGCATGCAAGCTTTCTGTCAGGTGGTTTAGAATATTCTGGAAGTTTGAAGGACAAAAAATTATATCCCTTACTTCACAAGGCTTCTCAGTTCAATGAGATGATGAGTATAAACTGTTTAAGCAAGTCGTTCTGGGTGTTAGCCCCTATTAACAATGTAAAACCGGGAACAGACGTATCAGCAGTTGGATGCTTCCTTATGCTTTTAGTTTTTTCTAGGAAAGGAATTCAAACGTCTGGAAGTATGGAAGCCAGAAACCTAATGAGGAAGTTTCCTATTCTACTTGTGGCTTATGTTTATCACTTTTCCTGATTTGCCCTTCCAGGGAGAGAGTGGAGGAAGTCAGCATGCCCCTGTGTTTATAGCACTGCTGTATACACAAGCCAGATATATTTCAGAGGAAGAAAAAACCTTTGCAGTAGATGCAGCCTGCTCATGTCCCTTCACTCTCACCCCTGCAGGGCTGGTCGCCCTGATTTCCAAATGCCAGCACCCCCATTTCTTTGAGGCCTTCCTTTGATTGCCGAAGTCAGCTATGTCCCCTTGTGCAGCCAGCTGAGCAGGGATTAATGTCCCTTACTCATGGCTCTTGGGACTTGGTGTCTTTTCCCCACCCCTGATGGAAGCATGTGTTCTATACTGGTTCCCCAAGTTTCTCCAGCAGGATTCCTTTCCAGTCGCCCACAGTGGAAACTGGCTTGGAGAGCTCACTTCATGGCTGCCTTCCCTTCTGTGTCTTCCTCGTTCCCTTTCCTCCCTCGTTACTGGTGTTTTTGTCACCTCCCAAATAAACTACCTATACTCAAATCCTTGCTCAGGCTCGGCTTCAAGGGGCCCCAAACTTTAGACATCCTCTAAAGAGTAGATCTTGTCCTAAGTTTTCTTTTTTTAAGATTTTATTTATTTGACAGAGCATGAGAGAGCACAAGCAGGGGGAGCAGCAGAGGGAGAGGGAGAAGTAGGCTCCCCACTGAGCAGGGAGCCTGACGTGGGGCTCGATCCCAGGACCCTGGGATCATGACCTGAGCCAAAGGCAGATGCTTAACCGACTGAGCCACCCAGCTGCCACACAGATGTTGTCCTAAGTTTTGACCATACTCTGTGTGTTTTCTGGCTGTGCTCTCTGTGAGTGCAAAGAGCCCACAGAACAGATGCCCTAAAACTCGAACCACAGTCATTACAATGCCAAGACAGCACTGAGACAGAAAAAGATGACTGGGACCCACAAAGATTCACCTCCCTACTCCCCTACAAGCTTTGTGAGAAATGATAATGCATTTGGAGAAGCCCAATCCTGGCAGGAGTGAGGGGTACCAGTCAAGAGCCCCTGCATGAGGAGGAAGCTTAAGGAACATTTAGTTTTGCCTCGATCTCAGATGTTGCTCAAATGTCCCAGTTTCTCCAGTTCAGCCAGCAAGGTCTTTCTTGCTTTTTCAATAGGTAATGAGCAGGTAATTGGCCTTGCTATCCATAAGTCACAATCCTACGTCCTAGGAGATAATGAACGTTTAAAGACTCATGAATAATATAGCCCCTGCCCTGGAGATTCTGATTCCCAAGGGAGGATTAGGGCCCAAAAATTGGATTTTTAATAAATATAGCAGGGGATTCTCATAATCAAACAAATGGGGGAAATACAGAATTATGGAACAAGTACTTGCATTAAATAGGACCCCATATTTCACTCCATTATGATTCTACAAATAGGTAGGTTTGCCTAGAAAATAATCCTATTACTGGCATCCAAACCAGTTATCCTTCAAATCAAGAATCTGTATTTAAAGAAGGGTCTAGTGTAGTTTTATAGTAGAATGATGAAAATTAACCTTCTGAGCTAAGCTGGGGGACTTCTATCTGTGTCTCACAGGAAGTGTCAGCCCACAGTGCTGCCCAATGGTGGAAGCCATTTTTTTTCCTCTCCTCTCAACTAGGAAATAACTCTTCCTGTCAAAAGAGAATGGGAGCCATCTAAGCTAAGTTGTGTGTAATTCGGAAATAAAAAATGTAGGCACAAACACTACAGGCAGAGGCAAGAGCATGACAGAAGAGAGTAAGCATGGCTTAGGGGAATTGATAGAACCCCGGGTAGCTTGTGTGGGCAGAGCGTGACCACAAGGAGGCAGGTGCAGGTCAGGAGAGGGTGTTGGGGGTGGGGTGGAGCCAAGTCCTGGGGCATGGTGACCCCTGCTAGCATCTGTGAGGCACAGGACTATGTAAGAAAGAGGTAGCGGGCTAGGGGCATTTCAGTGGAGTGACAAGGCTAGAAGTCAGAGTCTGGGAGACCCAAGAGGGAGAACGGGAGGTGAGGAAGTATCAGCAGTTCATGGAAATTATTCTTTCAGGTAGCTTGATTGTGATGAAAGGGAGAAAGAACTTGGGGGGGACATATAATTGAGGTGGATTGCTTTGTTTTGATTTAAGAAGGCAGAATAGTGTTTTATGTGCTGGCAAAGAGTCACTTTGTAAGGAGAAGTTAAAGGTGAAGGGCAGAGGGAGGCTATTTGCTGCTGCTCCAGAGCTGGGGGCGGGGCGGGGGGATGGTTTTTTCATTCATTCATCCCTTCCCTTGGAGGGAGTGGCCTTGATAAAAGGAGGGAGTGCTCTTCCCTTGAGCCTAGAGGAGAAGAGGTGAGAGTGGGTGGAAAGAGGGTGCTGTATGCGCGTGGGGAACTTAGAGAGCTTCTATTTTCCCAGAGAATTAGTAGATAGGTGGTCTGGGGGAAGAGGCTTGAGGACAAGATACAAAATGTCAAGGAGTGTTGTGGGTGTGCTGAGGATCAGCTTGCCGGGTACATACATGAGGGTGACTGAGGGGAGCTTGGGGCTTCTCGTGGGACATGCTTTTAGGTAGGTTTTGGTGGCACTGACTCGTATAATTAATACTTAGATGGGTAGAGAAATGAAAAACTTTCAGATCCTTTTTTTCCCTTCAATTTTTATTTTCCATTTTCTGGATGCCAAGAGTTGAGTTCTTGGCCCTCTTCCGTTCCCAGCCTGGTTGGCTTATCTCGTCCAGTGGTTCCTGATCTGCCCTGTGCAGCAGAAGCACGTGGGCAGTTCTTTTCAAGACCAATGTCTGTACCCCAGACATCCCCAGAGATCTGATCTTGCATGAGGCAAGACAGTAAGTCATTTTTAAAGCAGCCGAGTGATTCTAATGTACAGCGGGGACCCAGATCCCCCGATGTCAGCCATGTTCAGGGAAGAGTCCTTCCCAGTTGCTGGGTGAGCAACAACCGGGATTTTAGAAGAGGGGGCCCCTGAAACTCTTTTGAACTTTGTTTTACATGTTTCCTTAACTGTAGCTTTCATTTCATTATAGCTTCATATAGCTTTCATCTTATAGTGTCCTTTCCAACAAAACCTTTTGAATTTCTACCAAGTCTTGAGGTTGAAGAACTCCTTTCAATATTGTTCTAGGTAGACGGGGAGGGGTGGATGGGCACGTAGATCGCAGTAATACATCGATACCTGGATCCAGATGACTACATCTGACCCGTACAGTCACGAGTCTCTCTCAGGAAGAGAGCATCTCTTGTGGGATGGAAGGTACTTCCACCTGACTGAAATGTGGGTGCCGCTCATTATGCTAGCAAGACCCCTTCTGGAAAGAAAGTAGCGAAAGGCACCAGGAACAAGACAGATGTTCCTGGCTCCCATGTAGTTGGTAGTGGGTCCTAAAGACTACGCTCACTCACGCTCACTCACGCTCACTCACGCTCACTCACGCTCACTCACGCTCACTCTCACTCTTGCTCACTCATGCTCACTCTCACTCTCGCTCACTCTCGCTCACTCTCGCTCACTCTTACTCTCACTCAAGCGCACACGCACGCACGCCTGCACTCTCTCTCTCTATCTCTGTATCTCCCTCTCCCCAACCGGCAACAAAGAGTGGGTGTTCCAGATAAGGTGGTGGGGAAACGGAAACAGGTGGTGTGTGACAGGTCTCACCAGTGGAGAGTGTGCCCAATGTGCCCTTTGCAGTGATGTATCAGTAGTGGGACGTGGAGGACCACCAAATCGTCCCCTTGCCTCAGACCAGGGACACAGTCCAGGAACTCCACAGCCCTCTGAATAAAATCAGCTGCTGGGGACCATGTGTCTGCCACATCCACTGGGGGCTGCCACGTCCACCAATCTCACCTAGCCCAGCATATGGTTGAAGCTTCCGGGATAACAGCTCCTAAGGTCTCTCTACTGTGGTACCCTTTACAACCCCCTGTCATGTCTCTTCTCTCCTCTGAGTTTCTTCACAGGCTGACCCTTGCTGTGAGTCAGGGAAGGGGAAGCTGACCCTTGCCTTCCTCTGATCTTGACAATGATTTGCTGCCTGCTGTAGGCATTTTTTGCAAAGTAGCACATTAAAAGGTCCACATTTTCCTCAGGGCCACAGAGAGCCCATAGGAGCTGCCACCATGGCACCTCCCCCCCCGCCCCAGAGCTGGAACGATTGATGCTGGACACGGGATGGAGACAGTGGGGAGCGGGAGGCTTTACAAGTGGACTTGCCAGGTTTCTCATGGCTGAGTCTGGAGCCCCACACGTGATGACAGGAGGCACTCCACTGGTGTCATTAAGCCATGTCTCCCCTGGCTTCATCCCAATCTCACCCAGGAGTCACACAGCAAGCAAGCTGCACGCGGCATGCTGCCCTGTCTGACCCCACCTGTCACTCTTGGCCACAGGAGGTCAGTCTTCAGTGAGGGTCCAGAAAGCAGAGATACGGGGGGTTCTGTAACAACTGAGGATCCAGTGAGCTCAGGAAGCCTGTGGGGGGTGGGGGGTGCCAGCTGCCGTGATGACGTACACTGAAGGCCATGGAAGCCCTTTCTCCAGGGTCAGCTAGAGCATGTTTGGTTGTTGCTGCTGTTTATGTTTGTTTTGTTGTTGAGCTCTCACTCATCTCTCAGCCACTACAGTGGGTCCCTTGGGATTTCATGCCCTCGGTGTAAAATGGAAATGTAGAGGAAAGAGTGTGGGTTTTGGACTCAGCCGATGGGCTGGAGACCCACTTCTGATGCAGCTTGGTGCTATAATCTTGGGCAGGTTTTCAAACCCAGCAAAAAGAGGAAAAAAGAAAAAGAAAAAGAAAAATCAGCTGCCCCCCCACCAGCCCTAAGATAAAAAGGGCAAAAGACTCCTTAAGACTCACATGGGGGCACCTGGGTGGCTCAGTCGGTTAAGTGTCTGCCTTTGGCTTGGATTATGATCCCAGGGTCCTCCCATCAAGCCCCACATGGGGCTCCTTGCTCCTCAGGGAGCCTGCTTCTTCCTCCCCCTATGCCTGCCCATCCACCGGCTTGTGCTCTCTCTCTCTCTCTCTCTCTCTGCCAAATAAATAAATAAAACCTTTAAAAACAAATGACTCACACGGGACCCAGCCTACTTCAGGGGATTTAAGTCAAAGCTGTGCCTGGTACGGAGAGGGTGCCTTTGCCTGCTAAGTCCTTTGTGCTCTACACACCAAGGGAAGCCACGCGAGACTCAGGGACAGCACTGTGATCTTTTCCAGAAACCCATCTGACTCTGGGTGCCACTGGCCCCATCTTACCGACCAAGAAGCTCCGGCTCTGCAAGCTAAAGCAATTTGCAGAGACTCAAAGCCGGGTGCTCTGATTCGGAGCACAGGTATCTCCCTGCTCCGTGCTGGCACTGGGGCCCAGAAGAGGACACAAACTGGAAAGACCAAGCTGCAGGGCACATAAGGAAAGGCAGTAGGGACTAGGTTTGAAAAGACTGTGGCCTTTGGTAAAGAACATCTCTCTGCATCTGGTCCTGACCTACTTCTGATCTTTGACCGAGACGAGCTGGGGCTGCAGCAGATGATGGCTGTGTCGATCCGCCCATGGGTGATCTTCTAAGTGTATTATCCATGTGGTTCTGCATTGTCAGTTCCACAAATCCAAGAGCTAACATCATTTGGTCTAAAGACACGGCAGAATAATTACAAGGTGAATAAAGCCCTCACGTCAAAGGAAAGGGAAATTTAAAGCAGAGGCAACTAATTACTGTCCAGGGCAGGCTTTCACTGGCCTCAGACTTCATTTTCTTCTTTTAGTAATTTCATTTACACACTCACAAAAATGGAGAGAAATCTAAAATAAAAGTAAACCTGGTTACATAGCAAGAAAATGGGTGGCACTCTGAGCTTCCTATGTCCTGCTTCCTCCCATTAGATTCTTTTATGTAAATTGCTTCCTCCCTGTGCCTCAGGCATAATAAATATTCATTGAAGGAAGGAAAGAAAGAAATTGCACAAGTGGGAGATGAACTAAAATGTAAAGATTCCCAAACCCCGCTCTCAATAGCATCATGTATTCTATTACTAAAGGTTAACGGGAAATTGATCCATTCATCAATCAGTGGAAGGCTTTCAGAAACGGCTTGGCTCTTCAACTATTTGGTCAAAACGAAGGGAACCACTTCCTCTTCCGGGTCCAATGTTTCCCCAGGCGAGTGGATTCAGTTCCCCCTATGGATTCATCAAAGTGACACCATCACCTACATGCAAAGCAACTCCCTGCATTTAAAAGAATTGAAAAGAGAAAAGAAAGCCCTGGATCCCGAGAGGAGCTGCTTTCCAACAAGGAGAATCAGATGCTGCAGGAGCGCTGCAACCCAAGAGCTTCTCAACCGAAACAACTCCGGCTTCTGCAACGAGAGCTCAGAATCCGGCCGCTAAGTCGAACAGAACAAAAACACACGTGCCTTTTACAGAGCACACGGCAGGTACCAGGCACGGTGCTAACTTCTTGGCTCCACAATCTCATTTAATCTCAACAACTACCTCAGGAGCAGGTATTTTTCCTCCGTTTAGCACAGGAGGAAACTGAGACTCAGGGAGTAAGCCCCAAGGTTAGCCCAAGGCTCTGCAGCCCCAGCTCGTCCCAGTGAAAGATCAGAGGCAGCTCGGTCCTCATAGGACTACGATTCACACTGTATTAACCCTGTGCGTCTGATGCTCCAACCTGGGGCGAGGGCAGGCTTGCTGATCTGGAGGGACTGCGTCTCCCAGGGTTAGCTAATTCGCAGAGATGGTGAAGGGCCCTGCATATGCCCCCCCCCCAAATCCAGAGCCCATGCCCCAGCACCTCCTCTGTGGCTCTCACACTCAGGGCCATTATTCCCCTGGGTCGGGTGCCAGATAGCTAGGGAGAAGCCCTATGGCCCCCAAGTCCATTGAAATTGTTCACATCAGACACTCCCAACCTTCCTTACCCTGCCTTACACGTTTCTTCCACAGAAACCACAAGAAAGGCTCTTGCCCCCACTGTACCCTTTGCTCCTGTCCCCCCTCTGACCCTGATGCCTCCTCCTGGGCTCCCCCGCCCCCCACGGCATGGTGTGCCCCCTCCTATTGGGATCCATGAGTATCATAAGCTATATTTTCAATGGCAATTGTCTCCTGATCTGATCTCACCATACCTGAAAAATAATAAGACCTACATTTTAATACACACACGTAGGGGCACCCCTGGACTAACCTGAGTCCTGAAAGCTGAGACACGAGAGGGAAACATCCCTTTTTTTTATTTGTAGGATTGGTGTGTTCAAAGACAAAATAAGGCCTTCAGGACTATATTCCAAGGACATGAAGGACCACTAGTCCAACCCACTAGCCCTCCTCGACCCCCACAACAGGCTTCCATTTCCCGCTGAGTTTCAGTGGCATTGCGGTGACAGGGAAGGAAAGTGTCAGAATATCTGGGGGGCCTTGATTTGTACATCCAACAAGAGTGGGTTAGAAAAGGATGAGAACATGAGACTAAAACAAAGTCCTCCTTCCCCTCTGGTGGGTGGGCATTCTTCCTCCAGAAAGTGTTCTTCCCTGCTAGATGGAGTCTTTTAACTTAGGGGTACAGTTAGCTACCTAGGGACAGCTGGCCAAATTAGCATACTTAGAACAGATCATTAAGCCAAAGGCTTCAGTTGAAAATAGTAATTAATCACCAAAATAACTTTATTTAGCCTGTTTCCCGCCTCACTGTTCTGGGCTGACACACACAGGACGGTCCACTTCCTGGAGCTGATCTCAGCCCAATCCCACATTTAGGAAAAGCAGCGAGTGCACGGGTGAGCTCGAGGGCCTCAGTACAGCCCTTGCCCTGCTCCCCCTCTCTGGCTCCAAGTGACTTCTGCACGTGAATAGAAAATCCACAGAGCACTCCAACACCCGAGCACTAAAACATCACCCAAACACCACATCTGCTTTCAAAGGCATGCTTTTCAAAGGAGTCTTAGTCACCCAAGATAGAGCTAGCTTTCCGCCCTCTGAGTCACAACGTTAATAGGGCTTTGCTGTCCTCGGTGGACACTGGGTACTCAGCTTCCATTATGTGTACCTAAGTAATTGGCGGAGGGTCTTTTGGGAAGGATGGAGCGCCACATTCGACCGCAGGAGAGGCCTACACCAGATCTCGCATCTGCGGGGCTTCCAAAACAGGATAGAGCGTAGTGGGCCAGAGAAATTGGTTGGCATTATTCTTTCTGGTAACAGATTACTCCCTATCTGTACAAGGGGGTGGTGTTACTTTTGTAAATCCTGGCCTGCCCCCAGAGCCCCACCTGAGATCCCTTCTCTGGGCACATGCTTACTTCTGCGCAGAACCCCAGACTTACATACGTCCAACTTTGTAGCTGCACTTGAATACCAGCTAGGCACCTTGAGCTGAAATACGCCTGAATCTAAATACTGCTTATTCACCCCAGACGATTCATCTCCCGAATGTCCCAATTTCAGTAAATAGTATCACTGTCTATCTCGGGGCTCAAGCCAAAACCCTATGACTCATCGTTGGTCCCTTCAGCCTGCCGTTTTGGTTTCTCCTCCTACATGCACCTCAGATCCGTCCACATGTTTGCATCTTCACTGTGCCCCCAAATCGGGCTGTCAATCTTTCTCCCCGGCTACTATGGTAGCCTCCTCACCGGGCACCTTGTATCAGCTCTAGCTCCTTATAAATCATTCTTCCCATCGTGGCCAGAGTGATTTTGGTAACACACCAGACAGATACATCCATCAAGAGAATTCTCTATTAAGAAAGAAAGGTTAGAGCTCCTTATTACAATGAATGTTTTAGTCATTTATTTCAATCAGGCCTGAAGGGAGAAATCTGAAGCCTTGATACTTTCTTACAAAAAAAAAAAAAAAAAAAAAAAAAAAAAAAGATAAAAAGAATTCATGTCCCTAAGGAATTATAAACAGTGGGCTGAGTGCAATTTTCTATGCCAATCAATTAATATGTTGCTTTAGGATTGATGGTTTCATTCTAAAGGAGATGGTATATTACACTTTTAAAGTCCTGATGTCTCTCAAATAATTCTTATAGACTGGCCAAGACATGTTCATAATAACCAAATACAAACCAAGTCAATCTGACACAATGGGGCCTTTACCCCAACGTGGGTTAGGATTATATTCTAAAGATTTCCAAGTCAAATATCCTACTAATATTGTGAGCCTTTCTCCTAACAATTAATTAGTTGTAAAAGGCTTTATAGCTCTGGACCTCGTCTTCTCAAGGCAACGGAGTCATCAGACTCTTACCTTCCCAAGCTTCTTTGCTAACAACCGATTATTAGAGGCCTGCAAGTTTCTGATATCAGTATCACCTTTAATAACTCTATTTTTACAGCCCTATCAAAATTATAGGTCTCACCGTTTTCCATTTCTATGTTAAAGAATGTGGAATTGACAAGTCCCCATGACCACCTGTCCCTCTCCTGCTTAGAACCATTGTGTAGCTTCTCTTTGCTTCTGAAACTCCTCCTCTTCCTGAAGTCAAGGCCCTGGAAGGGTGCCCTCTGGTCACCTCATGAGTCCTCTCTCCCCCCTGCCCCGGTGCCCCTCTGGCCACCCACCATCCCCTGACTTCATCACAGACCCCAGTGCCTCAATGCGCTTCCCTGGTTCTTTCCATAAGGGATCCTCCCTGCCTCCAGTTAAAATCCCTTCTGGAATACTTGTGTTGGTTAAGAGCGTGCTCAGCTACAAGCCACAGAAAACCAGACTAGCTAGAGCATTGAGAGAGAGAGAGAGAGAGAAGGAGAATTTCTTCTTCCCACGTGAGCCGTCTTGAGACGTAGTCAGCGGCTCAGCTCCGCATCACCTCAGCTCATCAAGGACTCAGCCCTTCGCCACTCTGTCAGGTTTTCATCTCACGCTTGCTGTTTCATGATCTGAAGAAGCTGTTGCCAGTCCAAATGGCTCACTCATTTTGTTTGAGGCGGCAGAAACGGGGGGAAGGCAAAAGGCTCTCTCCTCCCCGGGCAGGAACAGAGACCCCACTTACCCTCCGCAGCCCCTTGAATCTCACTGAGTCTCGTGTCTGCTTTTATACCTGTTGCTGGCCAAGGTGATCCTCACTGATCTAGACCAGCCGTGATTCACCCCTGGGGCTGGGGTAGGGGCTCTGCTCTCACAATCAAGAAACCCCCACCTGCCCTCTGAATGCACTAGGTTCTGCTAGAACAAAAAGGTGGGGGTGGGGAGTGGAGTGACACTGGGCAGTTTCTGCCGCAGCCCCGCCTCTTTACTTTCTATACTGTCACCCTCTTCATGTCCTTTACTGAGGCAACTGTGATCCGGAAGGCCTTGAATATTTATTGACCTATGTATTGCCTATGTCCCCCACCGGAAGGGAAGCTGCATGAGAGCAGGGACCTTGCCAGTCTTGTTCACAACACATCCCCAGTGCCTGGCAACCAATATATGTTTCTTAGGGTAGATAAATAAAAATTCCTGCTACCGTGTGTATGACCGATCACTACACATCAGCTGTTTTGCATATGTGAGTGCATTTAATACTCATTACAGCTCCATGTGTTCCTTAATGGTCTTCCATCCAACAGATGGGAAGAACTAAGGCTTAGGGAAGGATTTACACCCATGAAGGCTTCACAGTGAGTGATGCAGGCTTGGTTTGAGCTCCAGGATCCAACTTCCAGACCTAAGTGAGTCTTAGGCCACCAAGTGCCATCATTCCCTCAAGGTAGCGGTTGCCCACTGCCCAATGCACATCCTCTCAGCCACCTCTGTTTTCAGAGCAGCTGTGGGAGACCTTTCCTTGCCAGCTCTCTTCCTTTGTGCCGGTAGGGTGAAGGACCTCTGTGCCCCAACACGCCAGAGCCCACTTGTCCCATCCAGCTGGAGGTGCAGCAAGTTACCTCCAGGAGAGGTCCTCCCCCAATGGGACATGGTTCTCCAGCCTCTACTTTAGGGGGACAGTTCTGGCCTTCTGCAGGCTCCTCAGAGTACCAGTGGAGAGCCCTCCCCCCCACCCCATGCCTAATTCCAATTGCCCCCTATTTGAGGCAGCATAGTGTCCCCAAAGATGTCCTTCCTTGAACCCCAGAGCCTGTGAATGTTGCCTTTTCTGGCAAAAGAGATTTTGCAGATGGGATTGAGTGAAGGACCTGGAGTTGAGGAGAGTATCCAGGGTAATCCTGACTGACCCAGTCTAATCTCACGGGTCCTTAAAAACAGAGTTTTTCCCAGCTGTGCTCAGAATGAGCCTTGGTGACAGAAAAAGGATTCAGGGAGATGTGATGTTGCCAGCTTTGAAGATGGGGGAAAGGGCCACAAGCCAAGGGATGACAGCAGCTTCTAGAAATGAAAAGGAAGGAAGAAGAATCATCCCCTAGAGCTTCCAGGAAGGAACACAGCCTTGCCAAGACCTTGATTTTAGCCCACTGAGACCTGAGTTGGACTTCCGCTCTGCAGAACTGTCAGATAATGCAGTTAAACTGTGTTATGTTGTGTTGTGTTAATAGTTCACCACAAACTCCAACTGATAACAAATACACTTCATCCTCTTAAGAATAAGCACTTACACTGGTTTTTTCCTTCTTCCCTGTCTCTCTTCACTCCCTAACTCCTACTTCCCAGGATAATAATTCCAAATAGCCAAGTGCTTGTCTCCAGCATTGTTTATGGGACACCCAAACTAGAAAATGGATATACTTTCTACTGCCCTTCATATTTCTCATATTCCGCACCCGTATACCTAGTCTTCAATGAGTCTGGAATGAATTCAAGGGCAGTTAAATTCTTGAAACTGCAGTCTTCAAGGCAAATTTTAAGTTGCAATAAACCTATACCTTTCTCAAATGAATAATTAACATGGTCTTGGCTTCTGGTAATTTTAGATTATGTGATCATTTTTTAATTATATATTTTATTGATTATTTCTAAATGTAGTCATCATGATTTATGCTATTTGGAAGGAATTTAATACCTTAAACTTTATTAAGATGACATGGGGCTCAGTTATTTTAATGACCTAAGATCTTTGGAAAATGTATTAGTCTGTATTACCTTATGATGGACTTGATACTGTTAAGGAAAAAATATTACCGGTATTATTACCTGTCATTACTACCTCTATTAGTATCACTAATACTAATCAGTGTTAGTATCACTACATGTATTAAACTGATACTGGTAAGGAAATATTACCTATGTCACATCTATAATATCATCTGGATTATAAAAAACACTATCAGAGCACCCATGTGGCTCAGTTGGTTAAGCATCTGACTCTTGATTTCGGCTCAGGTCATGATCTCAGGGTCGTGGGATGCAGCCCCACATCGGGCTCCACGTTGGACATGGAGCCTGCTTAAGATTCTCTCTCTCTCCCTCTGCCCCTCCTCCCACCCCTCCCCCCACTTGTGCGCACGCACGCTCTCTCTCTCTCTCTCAAAAACACCCAAAAAAACCCCACTATCATCAAAATTTTCCTACAGGGAGCTTTGCAGGTCCGACTAAGTATGTCTATGCAATACATAATGGTCCAATTATTCACCTTCCTTCCATTTTCAAATCCTCAAGAGGATGTTGGTGCCTCTTTAAAGGTATTCTAACCCCGACGAGGGGGTTGTGCAGTAATTCATCAGGCAGCGTGGATTCGGAGACACGGTGGCGGAGCTGCTGGTGTGCAGCAAGAGCTGTGCACCTGAGCCCCTAGCCCCTTGATGTTTCTTTTCTAATAACTACTCGTCCTGCTAAAGACCAAAAAAGGGCAGGTCATACTCTCCGGAAGGATTACTAGCAAAGGGCTATCGGAAGCCGTGACAGGAAACCTGGTTCCAGCTCAGAAATCCTCTTGTGTCCATCTATCCGCTGTACCGGAGGGAGGTCTATAAATAGCAGGCCGGGCAGCAGCAAGCTGGCCTCACTCTCATGCCTCTGTGACCCGGGACTCTTGCACTTGATTCCGCAGGCAGGCGGTGGCGGGGCAGCTGTGGCGGGGCGCGCTCTGGCCAACAGCTGCTCTGTGTTAGTGAGGACGGATTTCCCGGGGTGGGGGGGGAGCCCTCGACGTGGCCCAGCCTCCCTCGCTGCAGCACCCAACCCTCCCTCGCCCCGCTCATTACAGCGCGGCTGTGGAAAGCGTGGGCTCTACAACCAAAGGTTGTCTAAAGGAGACGTAGGGTCTGCATGGAAAACAAGTAAGTACGCATAGAAATAGCCCCGTCTCCGCAGCCCCCATCCAGGGTCACCAGGCTCCGATGCAGGCAGCGAGCTTCCAAGCCTGCTGTCAAGCCTCGGGTAACTGCAGGCCTCCCCCCGATTGGATTCAAGAGCAAGGCGAGAAGCAGGGAAATCCCCAGGCTTTCAAATGCTCTGCGCCAAGACAGTGCATAGACCAGTGATGAGGCCTTGTTATGAGTAAGAGTTAGGACTTACGTAATCTTGTGTCGGGAAGGGAAAGACAGGGAAGGAGAGGTGGACGGAGGGAGGGAGGAGGAAAGCAGGGAGGGAGGCTCTGCTCCTGAATGTGGAAAAAACTTTGAAATATGTGCAGCTTCTTTTCATTCTCTCGATTGTGTTCTGGAACCCGCCCAGGGTCCATAACCGTGGCAATCTTATGTGAGTCAGGTTGGGCTCCCCTTACCACCTTTCCTCCTTCTCCAAATCAGCCTGTCCTGCATCCCAGGATCTGGCCTCCAGGCCCTGATGTCTGCCTGCCGACCTCAGAGTGGTGATGGACAGAAACAGAAGTGGTGGCATCAGGCTAAGATGGTGCCCCTCTCAGAGAAGGCAGTTTCTGTCCTCAGGCAAAGCGACACAGACCAGCCTTACTCTGATCCTGGGCCCACGCCAGGTGCGGCTCCACTTCCCGCCTGGCCGACCCATCCCTCCCCTCTCCCACCTTGGCGATGGCTGTGCTCTCTTACCCTCATGCAGGGCTCTGCTTCAGTGTCCCCTCCTCAGAAAGTACTCTCCTGTCTACACCACCCAAAATTGCACCCCGTCTATCTGCTGTCCCTTACCCTCTATTTGTAAGGGTATTATTTATTATCATATTTAGTAAGATGCTTTACTTTCCTTCTACTTATTAACTGCCTAATTTTATATCAGATATTCCTGCGCTATAAAGGTCTACTTGTAGCCACCCTGGAATATAAAGAATAGAAGCTCTGTATAACAACCCGCATGCTCTTTGCACGGGGAGAGAACCGTGTTTCCCATGCTTTCCCGTAAGAGAGAGACCACACGCGTTACACAGGCAAATGACTCCCCATGTCCATGTCCCCCTCCTTAGAAAGTAAGAATGTTCCTGGCAGCTTAAGTCCCCAACCCATGGACAGCTTGGAGTTAAATACAAATAGTGTCTTGAGTAACTTACTCCTCCTTATAGTTAGAACTCTGAAGAAGAACTCTGATTTCAAAGGGATGATTGGATCTGCAGAACAGACTACTTTTAAACACATACAGTTTTAAAGGAGTGGGTTTCTCCATCAGGAAGTGAGACTTTGACCAAGAATAAAGAGCAATGTGTGCAGTGACTTTGAATCTCCAGTCATTCTCAGGCCAAGTGAGCGTCAGAGCCCTGGAGGACAGGCAGGAGAAGGAGTTCGAAATGGGAAACTGAGACGCAAGAGGAGTCCCTTTCAGAAGTTTCTGCGTCTCCTCCTCCATCCAGTGAGACCCCTCTCCCTGGGCCCAGCTGCCAACGCCAGTAATATTCCTTTTTCCCCACCACTCACTTGCCCTCTTCACCCTCTGTGCATTAGGAAAGAAGAATTCATCCAAGCACTTGTAAAATGATCCAATTTAAGACATTAGGTCTCCTGGGAGTTATATTTTAAATGGGAGATGTAAAATCCATCCTTAGAAATGAAGCTCAAATACCACCTTCTTGCCAGCTCTCCCTACCCCCCAGGGACCGTGTCCATGCCTTCCGGTTGGGGCTCCCATAACACTTGTAATTTCTCCATCTTGCATGTGCCACATTTTATAGTAGGTTGTGTACTTGTGCGTTCAATAGAGACAAGGGATATGCCCACCTGCAAGCTAGCAGAGTTCTCAGCATAGAGCAGATGCGTCATGAACATTGACTAAAGGAAGGAACCAATGAGTAAGTGTGCAAATCTTCCCTGTGGGACTAGCGCGCTTCTGAGCCAGCATTGGTGTCTTACTAACCTTTCAGTCTGAAAGGCAATATGTCCCAGCCGAGGTAGGACTCCGCAGCCAGACTGCCTGACTAAAACTCCAAATTCTGTCACTTAGTCTTAAGTGTGCCTCAGTTTCCTCTTCTGTAAAATGCAGATAATGGTACCTACCTCATAGGGTGTAGCAATCATTAAAAGGGTTAACATTTGTAAAGCACTTTAGCTGGGACCTACCAGGTACCATGTGAGTATTAGCTATTCATATTCTTGTTATTGCTTGAATTCTTAGTAGCTATGTAGCAGAGATTCAGTAAATGGGTGTCTTGGGCATTGGTCACAGATGGTCAAGGGACAGAGTTACACCTCCTCCCCTCTCCTGCAGTCACAACACAGATGCCACTCACGCCACGGGTGCAGACGGCAGGCTCTGGGCATGGGCATAGCCGGAGAGACAGATGGGGAGAATACCAAAGACAAATTCCACCAACCACTAACTTCATGTCTGGGTTCCTTCCTCTGCCTAGTAGTGAATGTTTTATGGTTTCTTTATGCCATTTTTTGAAATAGTGCACATATCAGTGGAATTCGTACCAAATTTCCTTAGGTGACTACCTCAAGTGACTGATTCCTTTAACCAAGAACGCTTAGTCTTTGCATAGACAAAGTGGATGGTTAAACACATTCATGTTTATAACCCTTCCCTGAGTCTTCATCTTTATCTTCAAGAAGGGAACATCTTCAAAGCAAACACATGGCCACTCTCGACTGAATTGCACCCTGGAAATTACTATTCAAGTGACCCGTCAGATAGAGGCAAAAGTATCCTGGCAGTACAGTGATCTATGGGCAATTTGTTTTCAATTGTATATTTGTAAAGCAAATACTGAGTTTCAGACTGATTGTGGGAACTTAGCAAAAAAGGGTCTGAAAAATGTTTACAACAAAACATTTCAAGGTAAATAAGAATATAAAGGTAAATGTTAAGGTAAATCAAATATAGAACATTATCAAAAGCAAATTTCTCAAATGTTCTTGTTTGAATCACCTAAACTAGATATGAGGTCAGAGAAGTACTAATTAACTTGTGCCTGTTGGTTACAATGAAAATAACTATAGGCATGTATGAAGGCATTCTGTTTGGTTCTTTGTTTTTTGTACTTTTCATTTTACCTGCTATATTTTAATTATTTGTGGTCTGTATGCCCTCCCCCCTCCCGCACGCATACACATGAATGTATGGTCCATATGAAAATGCTTTATTTTTTATTTTGTGCCCTTTTCCATTGGCACCGGCCACATAGTAGGTACTCAATAAAAAATGGTTACATGAATGACAAAATTACAAGTCTTTTGAAACAAACTGCACTCTCCAAGTGAAACTCAGACACTTAATAAAATTCTGGAGGATCACAAAATCCCCCAGTCTCTAAAACTTGGCCCTTTTCCAGAGCAGATACAAGGTACTAAAGGAAAATTCTGAGGGGGAAGAGAAGCCAGTGATTATCCCAGTAACATAGCTCGAGAAAATCAGAGGACTAACTACTCAGTGAAAGGAAAGGGTAACCTTTGCCTTAACACAGAGAAAAGGAAACTGGAATAAAAATAGAAACATCTGAGAATTTGTCTTTTTCCAGAAGATGTTCTAGGAAGAAAAAGAGTGTGGACTATGTTTTCAGGTGCAGATTATTTGGTTTGTACCCGACATATTATGTGGCCGACTCTTCAAAAGGAATGGTCTGCTGATTATGCTACTAACTGCCGTAAAAGGAAATATGGTTACCGGATGTGTGGTCAAAGTATGAGTTTAAGTGAGTTTGCCCTTTCACCAGCGCAATGGGTGTGGCCTTGGCCTTATGACTTAACTGCTCTGTCTCAGTTTCCTCATCTATAAAAAGGGGATGATGACAACCCTTACCCCTCATGGAGTTCTGATGATTACACGAGAACATTTATGAAGTAGTGACTGACGTATTATGATACCTCAATAAACGTGAACTGCTGGAACGATCATCAGCAAATCCTACCAGCACAGGGCTCACACCATTTGGAGATGTTGTTTTACAAGAGTATCCTTCTTTCCCAAATTGTGAACGAGGAAGGACCAGTCGCTCTTTCCCAAATGTGCTATGCTTCTCTCAGCACGGGGCCCTTGCACTTACGGACCATTCTGCCAGCTTCCCCACCTGCTCCCTCATTAGAGCATCAGCTCCTTGCAGGTGTGGGTGATGTTTATTCATTCCTGTATCTCCAGTCTGGCAGAATGCCCAGCTTATAGTGGGGGCTCAAGGAATACTGTATTACAAAAAGGATAACTATTTATTAACAATGTTAACATTTTGCTAGTATCTGAAATAGCTATTTTACCCATGAACATGACTCTTGCCTAATTCTGCTTGGAAAACATTCATAATAAACACTGTCACAGCAATCTGAACTTCTTTAAAAAGATACAGTCAAGCAAAAAGTCCAAATACCATGTCACATGGTAAGTTTAGGACAATGGCATTTTCAAGGCCAGGACAAAACTAGTCATTTAGGCTTAAAGTTCAGAGACTCAGAAAATGTTAAGACTTGCTTCTGACCAATATGGAGCCACAAGGACTGAATTTACTGTCCCTGAGACAAACAGAATTTGTGAAACAAAATGGGAAGCAATTCGACATCAGGCAACAAAGAATTATGGTCTTGGAGGGACAGGAAAAAAATGAGGTGAGCTAGGATTGCCTTGAGGGTGTTTCCAGGCCACAGCACAGGACAGGAAATCCAGGTAGACATTGGCAGAGTCTGTGAGTTGAAGAGGTGAAGCTGAGTCAGGTGAGACCAATGCGCCAAGAGTTCACAGGACAGAGTCCAGAAGAGGAGATGCCTGTCCAGTGAGGAAAAACACCAATGATCCAAAGAGGAGTCCCCTCAAGTATTCAGCTAAGTACTGCTTAGTGCTTGCAAGTGAGATAAGTAGCCGAGGCCAGGGAAAAACCTCCTCTTTAAAGGATGAGAGGTAACAGTGCTCAGCGCTCAAAAAGGTCCAGGAATAGCCTCTGTTGCCATCAGCCAGACAGAAAACCTCATGATTCTCAGGCCATTGGTAAAGTACAATAGTCTTTGGCTGAATAGTGAGGAATAATTATTAACCTTGGACTGAGCACTCCTCCAGACCCACCTAACAAATCTTAAAAGCAAGACCTAAAAAGATCAATTTATTTTTAAGTAACTTCTTTGCATTCCAGAACAATATTTATAGAAATACAAAAATATCCAGCACCCAAGAAGATAAAATCCACAATGTCTGGAATCCAAAAAAAAAAAAAAAAAAAAAAAAAAAAATACCAGGCAGGCAAAAAGCAGGAAAATGTTCTGATAAGGAGACTCATGATAAGGAGAAAATCAATCCATTGAACTAAGTCAGAACTGACACCAATGTTAGAGTTAGCAGACAATGATATTAAAATGGTTATAACATGGGGTGCCTGGCTGGCTCAGTCAGAAGAGCATGTGACTCTAAATCTCAGGGTTGTGAGTTCGAGCCCCATGTCAGGTATAGAGATTACTAAGAAAACCAAATTTGAAAAATTTAAAAAAATTGTTATAACACTATTCTATATGTTCAAAAAAAATTAAAGTAGATGCATGGAAAATATCAAAGATCAAATCTGGGGCGTTCGGGTAGCTCAGTAGTTTGAGCGACTGACTCCTGGTTTGGGCTCAGGTTGTGGTCTCATGGTCATGAGATTAAGCCCCGCATTAGGCTCCATGCTCAGCACAGAGTCTGCCTGAGATTCTCTCTCCCTCACCCTCTGCCCCTCCCCACTCCAAGCTCTCTCTCTCTCTAAAAATAAATAAATAAATAAATAAATAAATAAATAAATAAATAAATCTTTTTAAAAAAAATCCATGTCAAACATCTGGACATGAAAACTATAATGTGTGAGATGTTAAGGACAGTTAATATTATTAATGGCTGTAGGAGTGCTGACAAAACTGACTCTATCTTTAGCCCTTCATCTTGTTCCTGTCTGTGCAGGAATTTCCCTCGGGGACTACATGTTCCCGGCCCCTTGGAAGTTCATACATGCCCTGACCAGAGAGCAGGAAGCCTTGTTCTGATTGTCCGTCGGCTATAGATGCCTCCACTTTAAATAACCACCCTTACCCTATAAAATCTGTGGGCGAGGTCTGGACTTCGTGGAGAAGAGCTGCATAACACTGAGTTGTTGTCCACGAGATTGCCCCGTCAGTAAGTTAACCTGAATAAAACTGTATAAATGGTATCCAGTGTCATTTTTTGGTCTCAAAGTGCCTTGTCAGTCTGGAGGATACTTTACTGTCCCTCCTCCACTTTCCAATGGCAAATTAGATATTGCAGATGGAAAAATTAGTGACCTTGAAGATCAAAGACATAGAAATAGAAGTCATCCAAAATGAAACAAAGAAGAGAGAATTTTTGTAACAGAGCATCTGTGTGCTGTGAGACAATTTCAACAGGGCTAATATACATACATATATATATATATATTTGCAGTGCTTGAAAGAGGACAAATACAGAAGTATAGGAAAAAAGTCTGAAGAAATAATGGCTGAAAATTTCCAAACTGGGTAGAACTATAAACCCACAAATCCAATAAGATCAGTGAACTCCAAATGCAAGAAACATAAATAAGGCAACATCAAGGCACCTCATAATTAAATTGCTCAGGGGGGTGCCTGGGTGGCTCAGTCAGTTAAACATTCAACTCTTGGTTTCTGCTCAGGTCATGATCTCACAGTTCTGAGATTAAGCCCCAAGTTGTGCTCCATGCTCAGCGGGGAGTCTGCTTGTCTCCCTCTCTCTCTGCCCTTCCCCCTGCTGTCACATTCTCAAATAAATAAATCTTTTAAAAAAATGTTTGATAATAAAAAAATTTTAAAGTTTGATAATAAAGAGAGAAAGAGAAATCCTAAAAGTAGCCAAATGGGGAAAAATACACATACGGAGGAACAAACGTAAGGATGACAGCACATTTTTTTTGCTGGAAACAATGCAAGTGAGAAGACATTGCAACAATATCTCTCAGTGTACTGAAAGATTGCTTGATGTGGCAAGCATTACCCTGATTCCAAAACCTAAGGTAGAAATTACAAGAAAACTACAGAACAATATTGCTTATAAAGTTGGCTCCATTCATTCAGACAATATGATTGTTTACGTAGTCAATGTGAGGGAATCTACAAAGACACTAAAACTAATAAATGAGTTTACCAATGTCATGGGATATAAGATAAATACACAAAATTCAACTGTATTTCTATTAGCAGTGAACAATTGGAAATTGAAATTTTAAAAAACAATACCATTTATGGTACATCAAATATATGAAATGCTTAGAGATATATCTGACACAAGATATGAAAATCTTTAACATTGAAAACTACAAAACATTGTTGACAGGAATTATAATATATATAATATATATCATATTATAGACATATAATATATATCATATTATAGACATATATATCATATTATAGACATATAATATATATCATATTATAGACATGTAATATATACCATATATAACAAATAAATGAAGAGATAGAGCATCTTCGTGGGTCACAGGAATCAGTATTAAGATTTCATTCTCCCCAAGTTGAGCTATAGATTCAACTCACTGTCAATTGAAATACCAGAAGGCTGGGTTTTTGTAGAAATTGACAAGCTGTTTCCAAAATGCAAGGGGATAGTCTAAATAATCTTGAAAAAAAAGTGCAAAGTTGTAGGACTAATGTGACCTGATTTCAAGACTAATTATAAAGCCACACTGGTCAAAAGAGGTGGTATGGGTGTAAAGACAGACAAATGGTGAAATGGAAGGAAATAGTCCAGAATTAGACCTACAAACCTGGGCCACAGCTTTTTGCAAAAGCACAAAGGCATGCAGTGGAGAAAGGATAGTCTCTTGAACAAAGGGTGCTAGAATGATTAGATATCCGTATGCAAAAAAAAAAAAAAAGGACTTTGATTCATAGCTGTACATAATATACAAAAATTTACTCAAAATGCATTATAGATCTAAATGTGAAAGTTAAAATTATACAACTTCTATAAGAAAAAAGCCTTTTGACCTTGGGTTACACAAAGATTTCATAGATACAACACTAACAGTACAGCCCCCCCAAATAATAAATTGATAAGTTAGATTTCATCAAAATGAAAAACTCCTGCTCTTGCAAAAAAAAAAAAAAAGCCAAAAAGACCACAGCCCGGGTGAAAATATTTGCAAATCATATATCTGATGAATGAATTGTATCCAGAATATATAAAGAACTCTCAAAACGATATTATAAGAAAACGAACAATGCAACAGAAACTTTGGGCAAAAGATTTGAACAGACACTTGACCAAAGAAGATAGACTGATAACAAGTACATGAAAAGATGCTCAACATCATTATCCATTAGGGAAATACGAATTCAAACCGCAGTGAGAAACCACTGCAAACCCATGAGAATGACTAAAATCAGAAACTTAACCATGGTGAGGATGTGGAAGACCCAGAGCTCTCCTAGACTGCTGCTGGGAATGGAAAATGATGCAGACACTTTAGGAGACAACTGACAAACTCTCTAAAACTTAAGCATATACCTATCCTACGATCCAGCCATTCGCTTCTTCCTCTTTAATCAAGAGGAAAGGAAATATATGTCTATGAACAAATCCATGTGTATGAATGCTCATGGCGGCTTTATTTGTAAGTGAGAAACTAGAGAGAACCCAAATTTCTATCCACAAATCAATTAACGGTGCTATCTTTGTGCAACGGAATGCTACTCAACAACAAAGAGGAATGAACTATTTACATGCTCCGACTTGGGTGAATCTGAACGTGATTATGCTGAGTGAAAGAAGCCAAGAAGTACATACTGTAAGATCCCATCTACATGGAATTCTAGAACATGCAAACTAATTTATAATGGCAGAAAACAGATAAGTAGTTGCCTAAGAATAGGTTGGGGCCTGGAGGGGTTGGGGGCAGAGATGACAAAGGAGCAAACTTTTGGGGGCTATGGATATGCTTACCATCTGGTTTGATGGTGATGGTTTCACTGGTTCGTACATATGTCTAAACTTATCAGATAGTACATTTTTAATGTGCAATATGTTATATGTCAGTTATATCTAAATCAAGATTTAAAAAAAAGATTAAGCTAAAAATTAAATACAAATAATGCTCCTACCTTTTAGCCCTTGACCTTGGTCAAGATGACGTCGCCTGTATAATTCTCTCCAGAGGAAGCGACATCACCTTCACTTCTGGAAGGAAGCCAAGGGGTGAACAAATGCTTTAATCATAATAATCGCTGTGGTTCTAGCCCCTGGCTTATAGGCAGTGTGTGTAACAATAATAGTTCGTGCCTATAGTTATATGGGTCTAAAAATTTACTACCCAAAGAACTGTAAAAATGTGATTTTCCAATAAGTTATATTTAAGAGGTGATATCTCTGAAGCACTGCACGTGGCAAGAGCATGTATTTCTTTCAAATACACAGAAGAAAACCAAGGAATAACTTAATAAACCCCACCCCGCAAAGGGTCCCGAGAGCAACGATGCTTCCAGGGACTCAGGATCGGACATATGCCTGGAGCCACCTACCTTGAAATGCTGAGCAAGGCAAAATCAAAATGGCAGGTAAATGCATGCCTCTGGTGGAAAAGCCACCTGTAGACTGGGGACTAGAAGGAAGGCAATTTAACCCATGCAAACATAGCTGAACGAAAACCAGAGATTAAACAGAACCGCTGTAGCTCACACCAAATATTTAGTTGCTGCGATTTTCACTTTTACTGCCAAGTTCAATTCACAAAAACGATAATATTTATTTAACATCTGTTATGTGCCAACAGTGTGGTGTCATCTTTAAGACTGTTAAGCATTAGAATAAATTACAGGAGGCAATGAAATCTTCCTAAGAAGTCTTTATCATTTGGATACAGAATATGGCTACACAGCATGAGAGACGTGCAGATCTTTCAAGAGACAAAGAAATGGGAAACATTATCAGCCAACGAACCTCCTTGTCCTTTTTATGTGTAAGTTTTCATGGCCATCACGCTTTATATAAAACATCAATGGGCCACCACGGCAATCCCCCACGTGTGGCCCAATAATTCATAAACAACATAGAGGTTATATAGAGTATCCAGTAAACATGCTTGAACAAGGGGCTGTGGGGATGAATGTGGGGGAATGTATTTGGGAGTTCTTTCCCACAAATGAAGTCCTATGGTCATCTGTTCATGAAACAGACTACTGAGTTCCTACACTGTCCTGGGTGTGGACTAATGGCGGACAAAACAGACATATGGTCTCTGCTTTCGTGAAGGCTATGGGGAGAGGGTAGGTCAAAAAATAAATATGTCATCATGCATTGTAATAAACAAAAAAGAGGTGCGTCTACTAGGTGGCAGAGAAAGCTTGCAATACGGCCCAGCTGTAATTTTAGTTCTCTCCAGAAACAGCAAAGACACTGCTCCACTGCCCCTTTAATTGTGCTTTTGATGTGTTTTCAAATTAGCAGTAATTATGTGCACCTGACATTTCTGTGCTCCGAGTGCAGCGACCTGTTTGACAGGCGTACCCTGCTTCTCCCTCCACGTAACCGCTGAGTAATGCACAGGCGGGCCAGCCCGCGCACGGCACTCAGAGACCACCAGCGGCTGACCACTTCCAGCAGACAGGCTGCGCTCCTGGGTGCTCGGGGCAGAAAAGACTGCCCGGGCTGCATTCGTCTTTTTAATGCCACCTACACATCCAGGTGAGCCACAGTCACCTACGTGGGTTCTGAGCAACGCTGAGGAAGAAAACAGAGTTTTGTTCCAAGAGTGGCAGAATTTGGAATTTATTTTCGGGTTCCTTTCTTGTCCCTCCTGAACACCTAGTTCCTCCTGTAGCTACATTCAGTGTCACTGGGAAGAACAACCCCACCATTAGCTCAGAGAGGCTCCTGTCTTGCTCCTAAGAAATTCCAAGTTTCTTTTGTGGTAAGTGGCCTATTGAGATTGCATGAGTGGTAAGAAGAATCACTTATATCATTGCATGTTTTGATCATGCATCTCATTGCACTGGTTAAGTTGAGCTTTGATGTTACAACAGTGCCTCATTTGAGGACGCAATAAAAGGCCTTCCACTATGAAATAGACAAGCCTTTCTCAAGTGCCATTCTTAAAAATCTCTGCTAATATGTGAACAAATACCAGATGTTAAAGCATTTCCATGGTCTCCCACAGGGGCTTAGGTGAAGAGACATGTGTTAATGTCAGGTTAGCAGAAAAGGTCTACGATCGTGTCGGCACGTATGAGACATGTACTAGAAACGCCTACTGCATTTGTAATGACTATTATAAAGTTAGCAGCCCCTTTTTGACATCAAAGAATTTAGTAGACCCCCACTTATAGTTCTTACACTTTTATTTGGTTGAGAACATGTAAAAACGACCAAAAAAGTCACTCAGAATATCAGTTGAAGCTTATATAAAGAGCAAAATGTAGCCCTCCAGCCGTGAGGTTTGGACTCTCATCTTCCATCATCTTTGAGCTACTGTGAGTGAAATAGCAGATCAAAGTTCTCTTTTCATTAATATTTCAATAATGTCACAATTTCAATACCATTCTTGGTAATTATTCAAAGACACTACACATATTATAAACCAAATACCCATCTTTTAAAAACGATACAGCAGTTTAATTATATCAAGAAATACAGTGGGAAAGGATATCGTTTGGCATTAGAGGTTTGGGGAGTTCATAGGACATCACCAACGATCAACCAGAAAGCTTCATATTAATCATAAATGAACTGTTAAAATTAACAAAGCTTTCATATCTGAGATGCAGCTGGAGAAATTCATTTTGGAAAGCATTTAGAAGTACCAGGCACAGGAGGCTCTGAAACAACATGAAACTATAGCAAGAAAATAGCAAGAAATGAGTGAAAGCTAAAAACAGGGTAAACAATCAGTGCAAAAGGTGTTCCATTACTTTTATGATCAGCCCTTCGATACTTCAACCAAAGATACAAAAAAGAAAAATGTATAAATATGCCTTCCCTCAATAACGATCACTTTATTTGGTGCAATGGCTTTCATTTGTTTACAATAATATGATAGAGAAGACAATTATGGAGGTGAAATCGATTGTAGTCACCAAAGGAAACCAGTCTGTATCTCGGAGCCCACCAGTGTGGTCAGCAGGTGTGTTACAAGCACTTAGGGAATCTGTTATAACTTCAAACGGAAATCCAAGAGAGCACTTTGCATTTGTCCAGAAATCTGGAGGAACAAAGAGAAATGAAGCCCAGGGTCTTCTTTAGCCTAGGTTAACACTGTGGGCCCCCATCCTGACCCTCTCCATGTCTGGAGCTCGTCCCCACACACTGATTCCTCAGGGAAAATATTATCAGCCAGCCCAGTGTCAAGGCTTTAAAAAAGCCTCATCACTATGCAACCAGTTGGCACGCGTAGCCTTACCGTGTGTTGGATGGCTGTTTCTACCGCGTATGATGCTCGGCAGAAAATCTAGTGGCCGCAGAAGCTATGAAATGTCAATTATAGTAGACCTCTACTTTGGCTATACTTAGCCATCACCTGACAGCTTTGAAACATGCTGATCCCTGGACTGCTCCCCACCCCGACAGTCTGATTTCATTAGTCTGGAGGCGGGAGGGCAGCCTGGGAATCAGGACTTATTCTTTCTTTTTCTTTTTACATAATTATAGATTCACTGGAGGTTGCAAAGTTTTCCCTAATAACTACATTGTACATAAATGTAGTTACAATATTAAATCTGGGAAATTGGCGTTGATACAATGTGTGTGCAGATTCTGTGCCATTTTCTCACACATGTAGATTCCTGCAACCACCACTGGAGTTAAGATACAGAATGTTTCATCACCAAAAAGATCATCCTTGTACTCACACCTTTATACTATCATCAGTCCCCTTGCCCCTACCATTCCAACAAACACTATTCTGTTCTCCATCTCTCTAATTTTGTCATTTCAGGAAGGTTATATTAATGGAATTATACAATATGTAGCCTTTTGAGATTGGCTTTTTCACTCAGTATAATGTTCTTGTGATCCATCCAAGTCATTGTGTGTTTCAGTAGTTCCTTCCTGTTTATTGCTAGGTAGTATTGCACGGTGTGGGTGTACCACAGTTTGTTTACTGTACCAATTATGGGACATGTTGATTGTTTACAGTTTGGGGCTATTACAAATAAAGCTGTCAGGAAAGGAAAACAAAAGCAAAAATAAACTATTGGAACTATGTCAAAATAAAAAGCTTCTGCACAGCTAAGGAAACCATCAACAAAACAAAAAGGCAACCTACTGAATGGGAGAAAATATTTGCAAATGTATAATGAAGGGTTAATATCCAAAATATATAAAGAATTATCAACCCAACACCAAACAACCAAACTGATTAGAAAATGAGGAGAGGACCTGTATAGACTTTTCCCAGAGAAGACATCCAGATGGCCAGCTGACACACTAACGGTGCTCAGCATCCCTCACCATCAAGGAAATACAAATCAAAGCCACAGTGAGATAGACCTCACACCTGTCAGGATGGCTAAAATAAGAAAAGATAAGAAATAACATGTGCTGGGGTACCTGGGTGGCTCAGCATGTTAAGCGTCTGCCTTCAGCTCAGGTCATGATCTCAGGGTCCTGGGATCGAGCCCCACATTGGGCTCTCCACTCAGTGGTGAGTTTGCTTCTCCTTCTCCCTCCCTGTCTCCCTCTGTGAGCTCTCTTGCTCTCTCTCAATTAAATAAATAAAATTTAAAAACTATACTTAAAAAAAAAGAAATAACAAGTGCTGACAAAGATGTAGAGAAAATGGAACCCTTGTGTGCTGTTGGTGGGAATGTAAACTGGTGAAGCCACTATGGAAAACAGTATGGAGGTTCCTCAAAATATTAGGAATAGAACTACCATATGACCCAATAATTCCTCTACTGGGTATTTATGCACAGAAAATGAAAATACTAATTTGGAAAGATTTAGGCACCCAATGCTTATTGCAATATTATTTATAATAGCCAAAATATGGAAACAACCTAAGTGTCCATCAATAGGTGAATGGATAAGGAAGATGTGGTGTGTATAAAATATTATTCGGCTACAAAAAGGGATGAGATCATGCCACTTGTGAAAACGTGGATGGACCTGGAGGATATTATGCTAAACGAAACAAGTCAGACTGAGAAAGACAAATATGATACGATTTCACTCATATGTGGAATCTAAAAAAAAAAACAAAACAAAACTGAATAAAAAAACACAGAATCAGACCTATAAACACAGAGAACAAACTGGTGGTTGTCAGAGGGGAGGAGGGGAGGAGGGTGGGCAAAATGGCTGAAGGGGAGTGGGAGATTCAGGGGAAGAAAAGGCACAGCATAAAGAATATAGTCAATGACACTGTAATAGGGATGTATGGTGACAGATGGCAGCTACATTTGTGGTGAGCACAGCGTGATGTATAAACTTGTTGAATCACTATGTTGTTCATCTGAAACTAACGTAACATTGTGTCAACTATACTCAAAAATAAAGCTACCATGAACTTTTGTATAAAATGTTTTTGTGTGAACATAAGTTTTCATTTCTCTGGGATTCATGTTAGGAGGGTAATTGTTAGGTCATATGTTAAGTGTATGTTTAGTTTTTTTAAGAAATTACCAAACTATTTTCCAAAGTAGCTGTACCCGTTCACATTCCCACCAGGAGCGTGTAAGAGATCCAGTTCCTCTGCATTCATGTCAGCGTTCGGGATTATCACTATGTTTTATTTTAGTCCTTCTGATGGGTGTATGGTGATATCTCATTGTGGTTTAATTTTCATTCCTTTCCTGGCTAGTGATGTCGAGTATCTTTTCATGTGCTTGTTTACCATCTGCATATCCTCCTCGGTGAAATGTCTCTTGATGTCTTTTGCTCATTTTCTAATTGGATTTGGGCATAAGTGAGGTGGCATTGAAAAGTTTCCCCAGGGGTGCCTGGGTGGCTCAGTTGGTTAAGCGTCCAACTCTTGATTTCAGCTCACATCATGATCTTAAGGTTGTGGCACGGAGTCCTGAGTGCTTGGGCTCCGCGCTCAGCAAGGACTCTGCTCCTGCTTCTCCCTCTCCCTTTGCCCATCCCTGCTGCTCACACACACGTGCTCTCTCTTTCTCTATAAAATAAATAAATTTCAAAGGTTCCCCAGATGCTACTCATATGCAGCTAAGTTTGGGAAGCTCTGCCTTGTGATAACCTCTCTGTGTAGGTAAACACTAAACTTAAGCCGTTGCACCAGTGCTAACATTAAAATAGGTTTTTGTGGGCAGGACTGGCTAATTAAACATGCCTGAAGTCCAAGGCAAGGGAACTGGAAGTGTTTTCTGGGAGCTCAGGTTGTTTGCATATACTCACCTCAGAGCTGGAAGAGTGTCTGAGAACTCCAGAGGATAATTCTGGAAATGTGGACCAGAGTCCTTCTACCTCACAGTCATGGGGTGTGCGCACATGCATGTGTGTATGTGTGCACATGTGTGTAAATGGCCATTCCCAAGTCCCTAACCCCAGAATTGCTGGATCAGAGGTTTTGAGGCTGGGGTCTAGAAGTATGCATACACACAGCAGGTGTTTCCTATGCTCTCAAAAACTTGAGGTCTGTCAACTCAAGGAAGACTAGGGGCCTCACTGTCTACTGCTGGAGTTTATCTGCAGGGCAGGGGTGGATGCTCTTCTATTTGTTTTTTTAAGATTTTATTTATTTATTTGACAGCGAGCATGGGGGTGGGGGCAAAGGGAGAAGCAGACTCCCTGCTGAGCAGGGACCCTGAGGTCATGACTGAGCCCAAGGCAGACACTTAACTGACTGAGCCACCCAGGTGCCCCGTGGGTGCCCATTTATTAAGAAAATCATTTCACGAGAAATGTCCTTGTGCCACTTTGGGGGCATAGAGACTTGTGTTCTCCTTCAGAACATAGGGAACAGGGGTGCCTAGGTGCTCAGTCGGTTAAGTGGCTGACTCTTGCTTTTAGCTCAGGTCATGACCTCAGGGACGTGAGATTGAGCCCCGTGTCGGGCTCCCCGCTCAGTGGGGAGTCTGCTTGAGATTCGCTCTCTCCCTCTCCTTCTACCCCTCCCCCCACTTGCACATGCATGCTCGCTCTCTCTCAAATAAATAAATAAATCTTTAAAAAAAAGGGGGGGGAGAACAGAGAGAGCTAGGACCGTGTGCTTGCCTACTTGCAAACCGGTCTTCTAGAAGTAGTTCTTGCACATCATACCTCTATGTTAAGAAGTAATCGTGCATAGTAACCTCTAATGATAATAATAACTAACCTTTATGGAGCACTAATTATGCGCTAGACTTCTCCCACACCCTAGCTCCCTCAATTCTTCTAAAAACACAGAAAGGGGCTATTATATTCTCCATCTTGTTGAAGAGGAAACTGAGGCTCGAGGCGGTCTGGTTCTTTGTCCAAGGTCATAAAGCTAGGAGATGACTAAACTGTTTTTCCTTCCGGAATTTTGTCCTTGGTTGACCCAAACTCCAGTTTTTTATTTGTTTGTTTTAGAGGACCTACTTGAACCTCATTTTAAAAAAAGAGTATACGAGGGGCGCCTGGGTGGCTCAGTCGTTATGCGTCTGCCTTCGGCTCAGGGCGTGATCCCGGCATTCTGGGATCGAGCCCCATGTCAGGCTCCTCCGTTGGGAGCCTGCTTCTTCCTCTCCCACTTCCCTGCTTGTGTTCCCTCTCTCGCTGGCTGTGTCTATCTCTGTCAAATAAATAAATAAAATCTTTAAAAAAAAAAAAAGAGTATACGAATATATTTACATGGCCCTGACTAGCCTAACCGGTCACCATGTGTGCAATCGGCATCAATGCCACACTGAAGCTGTCTTTCTAACTCTCTGGAGTGGTTCTGCGACCGGAACTGTAGAGTCACGCTGCTTCTAAATAGAGAGAGGGCAGCTCTTGGGAGCGCTGGAAGTAGTCACCTACCTCACAGGGTTAACAACTATTTCCATCCTGCTATTCAGGAGCCTATAATAAAGGGCAGAGAAGCCATGCTCCTTTTTTTTTTAATTATTATTTTTTAAGATTTTATTTATTTATTTGGGAGAGAGAGCATGCATGAGAAACAGAGAAAGCACGAGCAAGGGAAGGGGCAGAGGGAGAAGCAGACTCCCCACTGAGCAGGGAGCCCTACACGGGGCTCGATCCCAGGACGTTGGGGTCATGACCTGAGCCAAAGGCAGATGCTTAAACAAATGAGCCACCAGGCGCCCCAAGCCGTGCCCTTTAAATACACACTTGGGGTCCTGGCCTCCATTTACACAGCCACCTTTACAAGGCCGGTCCAGGTGGAAGCTCTTTTGTGCTCCAGCCAAGGTTCTGAATCATCTTCAATAATTGCCTCAGTTCTCTGAGCAGCGTTGACATAACTGATGTTTCATAATATGCCTGGTCTCATTGTTCATAATTCCTGGTTGCCTGCCATCTCAAGTCTCTGAGCCACAGGTAGGTTGACATACGGACCCATGGGTGTGATGAGCTGGTTTCCTCTTTTCCCTCCCTGGGCTCTACACAAGGCTTCCTCCAAAGCTCCTTGCCTTTGGAGAGGAAAACAGGCTCCACAGAAAACAGAGCCTGAGGTGAAGCTTGGGTTGTTTACAAGGCTCTACCCGGGGCAGAAGAGTGAGGGGAAAGGGCCGGGTGTTAGGGAGAGAATGGGAGCAAATGCAGGGTGATGAGTGACCATGGGCCACAAAAACCACACCCAAGGCTGGGCCAGCAGGACTCCGTGGGGAGGCCAAACGGGACCACCACAGTTTGGAATCATCAGTCATCAGGGAGGAATGGAGAAGAGCTTACCCGCCGGTTCCCTCCATCTCCTGACTCTCCTTGTTTGTTCAGAGCTGGTCCCACTGGGACTCAGCCATCCCTCCGTTCTGGCCCCTCCAAGCAGCGGTGTGGCAGCCATCGTCTGTGCCCCCAGCAAGGTGGCAAGGTGCTTCATGGGAGCACTGGGAGGAGCCAGTGCCCCTGCAGGTCTCCTCAGTAGGGCCCGCGCTGCCAAGCTTCCATGGCTTCTGTGCCGTAGCCCTCGGCCCTCACACTGGGGAGGCTGTGTCTGCAGAGAGTGGCTGAAATAAGGCCACAGTGGGAAGCTAGGGCTCCTTGTGAACAAGCTGCCAGGGCCCACGAGGCAGATGGTGCCAAGCCAGTCTGGGGAGGCAGAGAACTCCAGTCCAATACAAAAATCCTTTCCAATTCTAATGTAATATTTGAGTATCAGTTAGTGTTCTTGGTTGCAAGCCACGGGAACATACTTTGGTTTTCCTAAGCCAGAAAGGAATTTATTGGGTGTACATGTAAGAGCTTTAAGGGACTAAAGAGTGGGTCTTATAGACCAAGCAGTGAGAGCTGCAATGAGCACTACGTAGCAGGAACTGTGACCCCACACCCCTGTCATGGTGGCAGAACCCTCCCTCTACCACAGCTTAACATCACTGCCTCCCCATAAGACCACACACCATCAGGCATGCCCCCAAATAATAGAAGTGGCTTGATGCTTGTTATGACTTGAATAGTGTCCTCCCTCCCAAATTCATATGTTGAAGTTTTAACCCCCAGTGCCTCAAAATGTGATCTTATTTGGAGACAGGGTCTTTGCAGAGGTAATGAAGTTAAAATGAGGTCATTAAAAAAAATGAGGTCATTAGGGTGGGCTCTAATTGAATATGACTAATGTCTTTGTAAGAAGGAAAAATTTGACCCTGGAGACATGCATAGAGGGAAGGCAATGTGAAGAGCTATAAGGAGAAGATGGCCATCTACAAGCCAAGGAGAAAGGCCTGGAACAGGTCCCTCTCTCATCACCCTCGGGAAGAACTAGCCCTGTTGTCACCTTGAGTCTGGACTCTGGCTTCCAGAACCATGACACAAGAAATTTCAGTTGTAGAAGCCACTGAGTTTGTGGTTCGTTTTTTTTAATGGCAGCCCTAGCAAACTCATAATGCTGGAGAGCCAAGAGAAGAGAAACCCCTCAGGAGTCTGTTGAACTCTTTGCAGATTGTTAAACGCTTTGATGTCCATCATTCTACCTGGCAGGGCTGCCCTCATGGCAGGAGACCTGTACAGTCACGCCAGGCTCTGCTCTCAGAAGCACCTGGCACTTGGTTTAATGGTCTGCTGTTGCCATCTTAAAAGTCTTAATAGTTTTTAAGGAGGGGCTAGCCCCGTGTTTTCATTTTGCACCGGGCCCTACAAATTTTATAGGTGATCCCATCACCTGGTTATCAGAACAATCTTGTCAGGTAAACAGGGACTTTCTTATTATCTGCGTTGTTGGGTGGAAAAACTGAAGCTGAAAGAGGGTGAGCAGCTCAATCAAGGTGGACAGAACTACCCGGGTTTGATCAGGGACTGAGCTTTCCGATGCACTGACCTCTGTGTTCCATCCAATTTTGAGATTCTGCAACTCTAGTACTCATGTAAAAACTGAGGAAATTTGGAGCTAAAACCTTGACACAGTTGTCCTACCTTCCCTCCATGATCTCGACTAACACGGGACATGTGAAGCCAGGCTCAGTACCTACTCCCGGGCCCTCGATGTCCCTGGCCTCCTAGTTAAGAAGTTCCTCTACCAGCCTCAACTGATAGTACCATCTTTTTTTGCTGGTCCTCTCCAGCCTACTTTTATTTATCTATTAGACACCATATCTCTGAAGAACCAGAGTTCTTGCTGGTCTCCCGGCTGGGGTTCAGACAGAAACGGCTGACCTCAGGCCACTGGATCGTGCTCTTGGTCAAGGACCTAGAGAAATACCTTCAAGATTCAATTGATGACCCTCTTCCTTGATTCTAGATATCCAGCCTCTCGGCTTTCCCGAGAGAAGCCAACCCTTCTCATCTGTGTACATGGAGTTTCATCATCTCTCCCGGTCTATCTTCTCTTTGTCCTCTCTCTGTCCTTACTTGACTGGTGCTCTTCCAGCAGGCTAATGAACTTGGTCCCTTGACACTCCTCTGATGTTCCTACCTTTTCCCACAGCCCTGTTCTACTATAGTTTTCTAATAGTCAATCCATTCTTCACAGCTCTGTCCCCAGCATCACCAACATACCCTGGAGGTTTTCAAGTCAGTTATATAACCAATGTCCTAAAGAAACAATGAATAAAGTTGCACTTAATTTACTCTTGGATTCCAAGCAAACAGATAATTTTCCAAACCCACAAAAATTTTGGGAAGAGGTAGAAGGAGGGGTTTGGATTTTTAAAAAATTTTCTTTACCACAGAATGGAACATCATTAGGGTGAGGTGTCCTGTAATTATATTTCGTTGTTGTTTATTCATCCCCTGAGGTAGACATGAGCTGGTGCCGCCATTCCTTTCTTTGGAAAGAACTTTCTCCCCATTCTGTATGGGTGTGGGGGGGCTGTTAGGGCTGCTCTACCCCCCGCTGCTGCCTCCCCACGGGACCTACGCTGGCCAATCAGAGTGTTCTATCTCATAGTGATTGCGTCAGGAATTGCCATGTGACTCAAGGAGCACCAATCAGAATCATCCTTGGCAATGGGTATGTAGAAGCTGAAGAGAGAAGGTCTCTCTTCCTGTCGGAGTGAGCGAGCATGGAGACCAGTGCTCAAAGAAAAAAACCTTGAAGTGGGGAGTGGGATCTAGATTCAGAGACGACTGCTTGAGAGGATCTTTCATGTTGGTTGTTAGTTCATAAAGTCACAGAAATCGAGTTGACCAGCAGTCAATTTAGAGTTCTAAGCGTTGAGGGTGTTAGAGAAAATGGAAATCTGGTAAACCAGGGCCTTGAATTGCTCACACCCTAGAGTGATGGCTCAAAGAGGAGAATAGTAGCAGTCTCGGGACTTTTTCTTTCTTTCTCCTTTTAACGTGTGAGGACTTTGGGGTCATTACAATGTTGGGAGATGCTTTTAGCATTGGAAAGGAGGAATGCTAGACTCTTGCAACATATAGGAAAGTCCTGCCGAGTGGGAGTTGTCCTGTTACCTGCTCTCTCATTGCAGGAGAAAAAAATGCCAGCCTGTGAAGAAGAGTAGAGTCCTGGTGTCTCCGAACGAACACGTGTATCAAGCCCTGCATAAAACCAGAGATCCAACCTCAGGCTGCACCTTTTCCATTTAAGCCCGTTTGACAGAAAGAATTTACCATTTCACATATTAGGGAGTAACAAGTGATCTGGTTCTCTGCAGTTCGCTCTCATAAGTCTCTGGTCTTCCTCACATTAAATTAGCCCTTCATATTAAATCGGGTGAACCTTCCATCTACCCACAAATGTGACCGTGTCGTTCCCATGCCTAAATTCCTCATCGGCTGCTCATTGCCTGTGCACTCCTTAGCAAGGCATGGAAAGGTCTTGTGCCCTGACTCTGACCCACCTCCCCAGCCTCCGCCCTTGACACTCCTACACTCTAGCATAACTGTGCTGTTTGCAGATTTCAGCTGCTTCAATTGTCCATGCCATTGTTCATGCTGATCCCTTAACCAGGGATGTGTTTCCTGCCTCTCTTTTCCAGATTCAGCTCATTATCATAACCCTTCCAGGAAGCCTTCCAGGAACCCCCAGCTGGACTATTGCCCCTCTCTGTGCTCCCATAGCACACAGCATATACCTCTATCTTCTGACCGTTTAATATTAGAGTATCTGTTGGTGTGTCTGTCTCATCCACTAGACTGGAAGATTCTCAGATTCAGGAGTTGTACTTTCTTCAGTCTTGTCTTCCATAGCACCCAGCGTACAGCGGCTGGCACATAGTAGTCCTTGAAAAAAAATGTCATTGGACTGAACTGGACCTTGTAAAATATGATAGTCTTTCTGATATATCCGGTAACTAAGTCATCCTGGACAACACCTGGGTTAACCTGCAATTTATGTAATGTGTCATTCTTGGTGTGAACTGCTAGTGTACCTGTGACCACTTGTATTATTACCAGATCCCCAAGACCAGGTTCTTGAGTCTCAATGTCATAGAAATGAACACTGAACTTGAAAGAAAGAAAGCAGGCAGAGTTTATTAGAGATAGCTTGTACACAAAGGAGCCAGCAAGAAAGAGGAATGTCACTCTCCAAAGGGGTAGCGTGCCAGGCTTATAAAGGCACTTTTCCCAAAGGGTGAGGGGCTGGGAATGGCCAAGCATCCTTCAGTCCCATGGTCATTATCTTGTGGTCCTTACTCTTCAGTGGACACAAGACAATCACAGGATGCCTTTCTCCATGGTTGACATGCTTTTAGGGCTCCTGGAAAATAGAACTACTGGTACAAGCAGGCTTTAAATTGTTACTTCTAATTTTGCCCAGACAACCATGACCCCCTAAGGGCTGTTATCTCGCATTTGATCGCTTTCCCAGAATGAGGGATTTGTCTCTAAGTGTATGGAAACTTTTAACCCCTGCCTCTGACCAGTGGCTTTATTGGAGTTAAGTCTTTTTTGCTTATCCTACTGTCTCAGTATGACACTTCTATGAAAAAGAGTTCTATACAGGCAAATAATTCTGAAATTTTCTTGAATCACTTAACTGAATAAAGGAAACCAATAGAACTGCTATCTTAAGTGTAGAGGAATGAAAGCTTTTTTTTTTTTTTTAAACACAAGGCAAGGTTTGTTAGCTTCCCAGGCAAGTATGGTGGGGTGGGGGTCTGGAAACAGTACCATTGCTTGTAAACAGAAGTGAGGGTCTGCCCACTGGAGGCCATTTCCTTTTCAGAGAGGTAAGGGAAGTAAGGTTGCTCCCGAGCCCAGAAAACTGTTGTTTTTTGGTCTGGTTTTGGAAATGACGAAACCAGTCCCTGTGGTATCTGGGCATCCAGTTCCCTATCTGGGGATATAATCTGGGTTCTCATTTTCCCTTTGCAGTCTTCCAGATCTCCTTGTTTTCGCTGTTTCTGTCTCCGGGAAGATGGCAGGGTGAAGAGGGTGAAGAGAAGTGAAGAAATGTGTATTTTTAGCCATGACACAGCTGAATGTTCTGAGTCTTCTTTTACAACCACATTTAAAAATAAATGTCAAGAGTTAGGCTTTAAGTGATTTCTTAGTGTCCACATCCTCTTCCCTCCTTAATGGGGGCCTGTCTTCTCCTGACTGGTTACCCTCTGTATAGTGTTGCTTTCAACTCCAGATATATAAATCACTAGCCAGTGGAATGCATACAGTTTTTTAAAATGTTATGTAAAATGCCTTCTATTTTAAAATCTAAATATACACATTTATCCTCAGTTTAATAATACCACTGTTCGTATCCAACAATATAAAAATGCCTTACCATCAAAATCACATACTAGGTCATGCTTTCAACTCATTTATTCATGAAATATTTCTGCAACATACACTGAGGCTAAGAAATCAGGCCATGTACATAAACATAAACAATACGTGATCTGCTTTCTAGGAGTTTCCATCTAGACCACTCTTTGCATGGGGCTGTGTGAGGTTTGCTGACATTAGACCTGCCTGGGGTTCCAGGTAAAATGCAGAGTCTGGACCCCACCTCAGTTTTAATGACTCTGATCATGTGTGAGATCATATATCTACTTGTCTTCAAAATACCTTCTAAATGTAAGTGATATTCTTTCTCACTTTCAGGAAGAGATGATGATGGTCACATCAAACTCCTAAGGGTGTATGTGTGTATACTCCCTCAGTCAGGCCTCCAGAAAATACTAGGTTTTTAGTTTACCAGGTACGACTTACCTGCTATGTGCAATGAGACCTATAGTTGAACCTCACTTCAACCCTTACTGGCTGCATGGTGTTAGGAAAATTATCCAACTTCTTGGATATTTATTTTCACATCTGTAAACCTGGGATAAAGCCCACCTCACAGTATAACTTTGAGAATTAGAATAGAACAACATATGTAAAGTCTTAATCTAGCAGCAGACATGTAGTGATGGCAGCCAACGGCCATTTCTGATTTATGGGTACTTTTCAAGATGAGGGTTTATTTTTCATAACAAACTATGTTTTTCTGCCCCAATATGTGAAATCAAAGAAGCAAACCATGAACCCCCTTCTTCTCTGTCTTGCGCCCTGTGGTTTAGAATGATTTTTAAAAATTTTATATTAACTTCTTTATTGACTCATGATTTACATACTGAAAAATTCACCATTTACAGTGTACAACCCAATGGTTTTTCATATATTTACAAAGTTGTGCAATCATCACCACTACATAATTTTAGAACATTTTCAAGATGAGTTTTGTGTGCATGTGTGTGTTAGGAAAGCAGCTCTTTTAATAGAATCTTTTAAAGGAAATATAAAATATTATACACTGCAGCAGATATATCTTCCTTTACCTACACTGGGAGACTACAAATACTTTCTTTTTAAAGATATTATTCTTTTCATCCTTTGAATTCCTTCTGGAATGGTCTTCAAAATTTTATTCCCATTGTTATTATTATGCTAAGATATCCCATTGATATCTGCAATTGTGATGGATCTCCTTTTGAAGATAGATGTGAAAGGGGTAAAAAATGATGATTAGCTCCCCTTGATGACTAATGGGGACACTCAAACTGGCTAATACGATTTGGGACTCAAAAATCAAGAACTGGCTATAAATAAGTGAGACGGCTATTCTGGTGTGGTCCACATGCTAATTCTAAAGGTGTAAAGAGTCAACAAATTATTAAAAATCAGCATCGATCAGTTTATGAAGTATAGATTTTTTGTGCTCATGTAAGGAGTAAATCCCAGAATTAAACAGATTCTTACAAACTTTGTACCAAGGTCTACTATGGTACTTACCATGTTGTGCTCTCAATGTGTATCTGGCTACAGGTCTCATCTGAAGTAATGAGAGGGCTTGTATATATGTCTAAATATTGCAGGCACTCACCCCTGTTCCAACACAGTGGGAAAACTCACTGAGTTCCCTGTGAAAAAAACAGAGATTCAGGACACTCAGCTCCAGGATGTCCAAATATTTGCACAGATAATACTTGTATGGATTACCTGAGCTGCTAGAAAACTTTTTCTTCAACTAGTTCCTAAGTTACCGTGGGGAATTCAATGGTGCTGAGTTATGGGTTGGAACAACTGGTTTGCTATCTGAACCCCAGAGCAAAACGCAAGAGACTTATAAATAAGGCATTATCTTATATTAGCAATGCATCCTTCCTTGCAAAGGTAAGAGCTGACTGCAAAACATCTTATATGCACAGGACACAGAAGATGCATTTTTAAAATCTTCATGCCAAATATTCATTTATTTCCTTGTCCAACCCTTCAGGTCATGTCAAAAACATATTAATGGATTATTAAGGCAGAGAGCATTCAGATCCAAATGAAGAAGTCTGAAACCTGGATATTTTTACTTTCTACATTTTATACATTTAGAAGAAAATCTGCACTTCCTCCTCAGGCTGCATTAATAACAGCAAAAATGTATTGTTTACAGTAGAAATGGTTTAAATTAATCATCTCCATATGATGCATCTGGCTTTTTAATTGCACAGGCTTTTTTGTAGCTGGATATTTCAAGATAATACCGTTGACAAGTAGATATATGAACAGAAGGATCAATTGGCTTTACTTTATATTAGAACACTAATTGTATGGGTTCAGATAATATCTTGCCATTACAGCTCACGAAACACATGTCCACTATTTTATTTACTTGCCTTGAAGGTACCAACTGTCTTCATATTACAAATGGGGGAACTAAGCCTAAAAGAGGTTAAGTAGAATTACCCTAGGTCACAAATTTCATGCACTGCAGAATCGTATTCTCTGATTTAGATTCTGGGCACAATCTCCTTCCCCCTGTACTCCCAACTCACCCCTTCGGTAGCTCGTCCTCACCATACAACTTACAAACAGGTGTTGAGAACTATTACGTGCTCTAGACAGTCCTAGGGAATCTGACTACACTTTAAGGTTTGGAAATAAATGCACTCTGAGAAGCAAATGTCAAGGCTGCTGCTTCCACCCAAAATAGATTCACATATGTGGTTAGGTGAACAGAAAGGTGTCTCTTCCTTTCTCCTTCAGTTGGGGGGAAGCCTGATGGTTAGAAGAATTGGGATATGACATTTGTTATTAGTTAATGTAGGAAAGGTTTAATAACATCTTAGCATAATAAGGCTAGGATTGTTAGCAAGAAATAAGGTAAAGTTACACGGATAGAAGGAAAATAATTTTTTTAGATAAAAATGAAAATTCCAGATCAAAATTAATCATAGTGGCAAGATAAGTTTGATTTTTTTTTTAAAGATTCTATCTGTTTATTTGAGAGAGAGTACGTGTGAACAGGGGGAGGGGCAGAGGGAGAGGAAGAAGCAGGCTCCCTGCTAACCAGGGAGCCCGACTCGGGACTCGATCCCAGGACCCTGAGATCTTGACCTGAACCAAAGGCAGAGGCTTAACCCACCGAGCCACCCAGGTGACCTGATAAGTTTGGTTTTAGGTACACCAGGAGAAAATCCACCAAATGAAACCTCCTTTTGCTGTCTTTCCCTGCCCTCATCCATAGGCCCAGAGCCCATTTGCTTCCCACCCCAGGGACTCAGCAGACCCAGACCTTGAAACCAGAGACAACCTCTTCCTTTACAGGGCAGCAGTCAGTGGACAGAGAAGTCATGGGCACTCGCCAGAGGCTGCAGAATGTGCGACTCATGAGAAGGCACTAAGGGAGAGGGAGGCTGGGTTATTTCTGTAAGGAGCAGGGAGGGTGGTAGGTCTAAGGTGCAGCAACTGTCAGCGAAAAGCCAGGAGGCAGGTTAAAGGCAAGGGATACAGAAGGAAACGGAAAGGAATGGGAAGGGAGAAAGGGAAAGAGAGGGAGAATCTCTGTGAAGTCCAAGAGAAGAGCTTTACTCCCATTCAAGCACACCACAATCCAGCTCACTGCTTGAGCTTCCCGGGGGAGGTAAACTGGAGGAAGGAGATGATGCCTTCCCCAGTCGTGCCCCTGAATTTACCCAGCAGCAGAGCAATGATCTCACCTCTAGTAAACACCTGCTTAAACCTGTACTATGTCCACTGGGGATTTAGTTGGGGAAAAAGCAGATGAAAAGGCATCCAGTCTGAAGGGGATGGTTTCCTGCCTCGTGGTCACCACTGTGGTCTGCAGGGCAGTGGAAGTGTCCTGTTGCAGGCATCCAGCCTGCTGGAGAAACAGCCAGGTGGATCCCCTTGGGTCCACCACGTGCTCCTCTCCTTAGAGGGCAGCCAGTGGCCCACCTGTGAGTAAAAAAGGAAGGAACCTGCTTTATAGTTTTACATGTCAACACATGACCAATGTGATTTCTAATTAAAAGCAGTTAACTCAATCTTCCCTCACCGTCAGTCGAGTGACAGGCTGAGTTTGCAAAGTTAGCATAACGTGAAAATGCAGTGACATTAATTTCCCAGTTCTCCCCCATTTCAGAATTCCAGACATTCTGGGAACCTGTGTTTATTTCAACTGATGGTGCGGGTTTACAGAAAGATGTATCAAGGCATGGTTACTAGCATTACTAAAAAATGTTAATATGACCTAAGGCACATACAACAAGATTTCTTAAGGTAGTATATTCTCTAAATGCATTTAAAATGTAACTCCAAAAACTCAAAACATGTTTAGGAAGACAAGAGTGAGGAATATTGTTAGTTCTCCCTCTGACATCCATTTTCCACCTTCCTTTTTTTTTTTTTTTAAAGATTTTATTTATTTATTCGACAGAGAAAACAGCCAGTGAGAGAGGGAACACAAGCAGGGGGGAGTGGGAGAGGAAGAAGCAGGCTCCTAGCAGAGGAGCCTGATGTGGGGCTCGATCCCAGAAGGCCGGGATCACGCCCTGAGCCTGATGTGGGGCTCGATCCCAGAAGGCCGGGATCACGCCCTGAGCCTGATGTGGGGCTCGATCCCAGAAGGCCGGGATCACGCCCTGAGCCTGATGTGGGGCTCGATCCCAGAAGGCCGGGATCACGCCCTGAGCCTGATGTGGGGCTCAATCCCAGGACTCCGGGATCACGCCCTGAGCCGAAGGCAGAAGCTTAACCGCTGTGCCACCCAGGCGCCCCCTCCACCTTCCTTTTCTTAGTGGACCTGGAATTTTCCAGCCCTGGAGTTTGGGTGGAATTGGTTCCACCTCCCAGATCCTGGAGCAGGCTCTGATTGGCTTAATCCAGTCATAATGAACCACCTCCTTCTAATCACATTCATTGGTTCAAGAAAGAGCACCTGGGGGGGCCTGAGTGGCTCAGTCCGTAGAGCACTGGACTCTTGATTTCAGTTTAGGTCATGATCTCACTGTTCTGGAATGGAGTCCCTTATCGGGCTCCGTGCTCAGCTGGAGTCTGCCTCTCTCCCTCTCCCTCTGCCCCGCCCCCTGCTCGCTCTCTCTCAAATAAATAAATCTTAAAAAAAAAAAAAAAGAATGAGAACCTGAAAGCCACTGAAAGACACTGAGATTCAATTAGGGGATTTTGGTTTAAGCGTTGAAAACGTAATGCCTTACTAGTGGATGTGAAAAAGCAAGCAGGTAGCCCCGGAAAACTTCCAGCTGTTTGGGTACCAAGATGGAAGGGCCTGAAAATAGCCCCACCAAGCACCAAAGTGGCAGAGCCGCAGGGTAGAAAGGTGGGGAAACTGGGTCCAAGTCACAGTTCTGCAGCCCTGGCCCAGCCTCTTTTTGGGAAATCCACTTCATGAACCAATAAATTTGCTTTTCTGAGCCATTTGGGTCAGATTTTTCTGTTACTTGCAACCAAGACATCTTAACTTACAAAAAAATCTACCATGTAGAAAGACACATCTAAAACTTCACAAATCATTTAGATTTGGAGTTTCATTTTCACAACGAAAGCTCACGAAGAACCACAAAATACTGGTAATACCCACAAGAAGTATGTAGAAAGGAAATTGTTTTTTGCCTCCGTTTGAGAGCTTTTCTTTTCCTCCCCCTCTCTCTTCCTCCTCTTTGCTCCTCCCTCCTGCCAAAGGGAACACTAGGTAAATCCTATTAGGTTGCAGCCAAGGGCACCACTGAAGACTGCCTTAGTGCAGTGACACGGTGCTGAGAATCTTACCATTTCGAGTGCGTGGCGTCCTAACGTGTTGGTAATCTAGATTTTCCTTCCTTTTGTAGGTAATATACACAATGACCTCTTAAACACCCATCATCTGCCGTTGTTATCTAGTGAAGAAAACACGAGCAGCCTTCATTCCCTGCCTGCCAGGTAAACCTTGGGCAGGTGTCAGTGCCAACTACAGCTGTCGCACGTCTAATTACTGGGTCACATATTGCCTCGCTTCTGGGTTTTGAGCCCCTTTTTGAATCCTCTTTGTATCCGTCGTTGCAGAGCAAATATTTGAAAATGTCCATTGAAGATGCTGCTGGTAATCTAATTGTGGCATTTAGTTAGATCCAATTTGGCACCTGTCTGGTGTGAATTACACGGCAGAGCTATCCTCTATCCATATCACCTATTATGGGGTGCTGGGCAGTTGTGCTGGATCTTGCCCCAACTGCTCAACAGCTAAATTTCATTAAGTCTGTGTAACCATTTGTACTAGGTTTCTGAGACAGATTGCTTTGATTTCGCTCACTCCTCCCCCACCCCCATTCTGAGCTGCAGGGCCCCAGATCCAACTTGTTAATGCCCACGGGGCCATCAAGTCTTTGATGGACATGGAGAACTGGGCTTGGCTGCCTTCTCCAGGTAGGGGAGTACAGGCTATCTGCTAGGTTTGGTATTGCCCTCTTAGCTTCTCTCCCTTGTTGACTACATTGTTTCAGGAATAGGGGGTAGATGTTTCCACAGATCCAAAGTTCAGGCAGCTTACAAGCACTGGGCATGTTGTCAGCTCTGGTTACCACTGGCAATGTATGGCCAGGGAACACTCTCTGGCAAGAGCCCCATGGGCTAGTACAGTACCTCAGATGTGCGTTAGATGGCCCAGGAAAAGATGCAGACACACACATAAATGTATTAAAGAACACAGGGACTCCTCTGTCATTCCGGATTCACTTGGTGCTGGCTTCACAGAACTTAGAACCCTTAACACCCATTCGCACAATTAACATTTTTCAGACCCTAAGGCAATACAACTTATCTCTTGCTCAATGTCCTAAAACCAAAGGTTACAGCCTATGAATGTCACGTAGATCTGTGGCACTGATGATATTGGAATCTATTTTTTATTTTTTATTTTTTATTATTTTTATGTTTGAATCTAACACTATTTTACATCCAAGAGTACTTGGATAAAAAATCTGGCAAACCTATGAAGTCCTCTCAGATCACATGAATGCAGTGATCCCTGTATTATAAAGTATTGTTTCCCCGAGGTGAGAATCATCCATTTTCTTGCTTCTTTTGATGTTCCAATTTGTGGGTCCAGATGTACACAAGGATTAGCATGGTGTTCTAACAAATGACAGCTAAAGAATGACAGCGATTCACATTACTCTTAAATTTGTATATATGAATGTTGGAAATACCCCATGGATTTAGATATTCTTGTAAGGGATGGCACAAATCACAGAATAAGTGATAGCAACTTGTATGATGAAATAAAATTATTTTTGAAATATTTTCTGTGCTAGTTTATCCTATTGACCTCATTATAATGCTGGATCTGAATGGGCTATCTCTAAACCCGAATATCACTTTAATTTTTGAAAACTTTCAGCTGTAATTGCTTCAGCAGAGCAATTTCTCCAAACTGAACTAATAAACCACACTATAAGAACCACAGTGACTTAAGAAAGGTGGTCTGATTTGACATTAAGAATATAATCTTGATTGTCAGAACATATTTAGTGATTTTGCTAAAATAAAGGTGAAAAATACAAATTTATGGGAACACATAAACGTTACTTGTGAATTGTCTCCCTAATATTACCCACGCAGATATTACCAGCCCATCATTAGAACAGTCAGGCGTATGCAATAATGACTGAGTTCTGTCATCTTTGACATTTTACTGATATTTGGTCATATAATAAACCATAGCTTTATACTTATTTTTCTGTTTCACTGGTATGAAAGCATAATTGTCAGGGTAATAATAGAAAACACTTGAAGAGCTTAATTTAGAAACTTTAAATATTTAGGTATATGCCACATTGGCCTCCATTTGTCCTCTTGCCCCATCGGGCAAAAATGTTGGTGGCGGCCGGAGAGGGTGCGTACCAGGATCCAGGATCCTCTCGGCTCCAGCTCCTCAGCGCTGGACTCCGGCATCTGGCCCGCAGGTGCCCTCGCGCCCCGCCCCCTCCTCCCACCTCCTCGGGGATTGGCTACCTTGGGCTAGGGGGCCGACCCCAAGGTCACGATAAAGTTGGGGGTCGCGGTCGCCGCCGGTACCTAGTTTCTGGCGCTACTGGCCACGTTAGCGTGCGACCGGTGAGGCCAGGTGGTCTCCAGCCGCGCGCCCTCGCTGCGCCCCAGGCGGAGTTCCCTGTCCCCCTCTCAAACTCACTCGCTTCCCCGCGACCCCCGGGTCCGGCTTTTTTGGAGGAAAGAGTCAAAGTCCGGGCCTCGGTGCCTCGCGAGCGTCCGAGCAGGCTCGGCGCGCTGGCCCAGGGCGGCGGGGCGAGGGGTGCAGGGTGGGGACCCGGGCCGGGAGGGACCCGGGAGGCGCGCGGGGGCTGCAGGAAGCAGGGGCGGCGGCCGCTCGGGCCCCGTCTCGGCGGGGTGAGAGACACCCGGAAACGGATTCCACTTGGGTGCCCGCCCGAGGGGGCGTCTCGGAGGGAGCGGGAGGAGCAGGCGGGCGGCCGGCTGCTGAGTAATCCCCGCGGCGNGCTCCGGGCAGGTAGAGCCGGGCTCCGAGCGCGGGGGCCGCAGCAGCTGCCGCCCCACCTCGCCTCGGCCCTGCGCACAGCCTCGCGCGCCCATGGCGGGCTCGGAGCAGCAGCGGCCGCGGCGGCAGGACGACGGAGACTCGGCCGCGGCGGCGGCGGCGCCCCTGCAGGACGCGGAGCTGGCCCTGGCTGGCATCAACATGCTGCTTAACAACGGCTTCAGGGAGTCGGACCAGCTTTTCAAACAATACAGGTGACCGACGCGCCCTGCTCCCGCGCCCGGGCCACGCGCCCCTCCGGGCGGGCTCACGCGCCGCGATCTGCCGCGGGCCCCAGAAGCCGCCTCCCCCTCCCGTCGGTCACTAAACCCTGGCCTCGGTGCCCAGGTCGCCTCCCTCGGCCTGCGCTGCAGCCGGCGCTTCTGCGCCTTTGTCAGATCGCCCCTCCACCCCCGTTCCGTTGTCCTTTCGCTCCGCGGGACCCGCCACCCGTCCTCCCCGCGCTCCCGCAGTCTCCCCTCACTTTCTTGTCCCCCAGCCCCCGAGAGGGGCGCCCGGCTCTTGTTCGCTTCTCTCTCACGGGTCCGGAGCCCGTTGGTTTTGGGACCTGGGACCGGATGCGATGGGAGGCAGCTGGGAGCCTCAGACTCGCGGTGTGGTGCCCGAGCAGCCTTTGTGACACGGAACACACCAGCTGCATCGTGCCGGTTTCTTGTGCCTCGCATTACTTTGCATCGTCGTGCATTCCAAACGCTTTGCTTGTTTGAAAACACATATGCGTAATTGCCTGGTAGTGCGGGAATGAAAAAGAAGACTCAACCTTGCTCACCTCTCTCTCTCTGCCTGTCTTCTGGAACTCAGTCCTCAAAATGAGTTCCTAATGCCTTTCCAGCGAGTGTACTTATTATGACTTCTCTAACTTGAAGAAAATGGAGGGATTGTAAATATGTCAGGGTGGAGGGAAGAACACGTGTGCTCAGTTAATTGCTTTTTAAAAATTAGTCTTTTACAAAATGAATCGAAAGGACTGAAACCTGGTTGTCTTTCTTCTGGGAGTGGGAGGAGCCTTCAGTTTCACCGGGGACCAGAAGCATCTGCTTTCTGGTTTAGGAAACAAGTTTGTGATTTGCCCTCGCAGGGTTAAGGAGTCTCCAGGATGTTGATTGGCAACTTCCCTGTAGGTGGCTAAGGGACATATGCTTCACACTTTTTCAGACCTGGGTGGTTTGGTAGGAATGCCCGGACCGTTGTGCATCTGTGATTAAGAGCCACAGTCTGTAAGGAAATGAGAGGAGGGATAGGGGGAGGTAGAGACGCCTCACGTTTTCTGACTTCAGAGATTGGTGGTTCCAGGGTTGGAGCTTTCACTTTCCAATGGCAAAGCAAATATCTCACAACTATGAACTCTTCCCTAAAGACAGTTTACTCTTAAATGAGTTTTTTAAAATAAAAAAATCAGAGTGGAAACATCTTAGCTTTACTCAGGCCATTTTATTTTTAAAGGCTACCAGGCAGATTTCAGTCTGAGAATGTACTTCATGAAAAAAACCACATATGCGTGTTTGATACAGTGCTCTGATTTTTTTGTTCTTTAAGATTACCAGTTTGTGTTGTATGAGAGAGAAGGCTGGAGAAAGCTTGAGTCAAATTTACTCTTTAGTTGCTGATCAAGATACAGTGCTTGCTTATTTCAATACTTTGTTTTAAAAATGTTATCTTGTTTAAACATTTTTTCCTAAACTGCTTTCATGTACTTAAATAGTGCCTTGTGATTTCTGTATATTGAAAGCATCAAATAAGGCAAAAATACTGTTATCTTGACAATTTTATGTGCTTTTAATAGAGGGCCGATTATGAGTGATAGAATTATTTTCTCGTAGAAACAGATGGACCTAAAAAGGAGGTTCTCTGTGGGTGAGTGTGTTGAGGGTAGAAGAGGATTTACAGTATGTAGACAGGAGCTGTGTGTGTGTGTGTGTGTGTGTGTGTGTGTATGTTTACAAGATTCATTTTATTTTAGAGCGGACAGGTGGGGGGAGGGGCAGAGGGAGAAGGAGAGGACTCCCCACTGAGCCCGGTTGCCCAAGACAGGGGCTCAGTCACACAACCCTGAGGTCACAGCCTGAGCTGAAATCAAGAGTCTGCCACTCAACGGACTGAGCCCTCCAGGTGCACCTACTTGTGTTTTGAAAATAAAAACCGAAACTATTGTAATATCTGTTTTCTGCCAGGCACAGTGCTGGCATATTCTCACATATTCTCACTATTCTAGTGACAACAAAAGGGTGAGCTGTATTTTTATCATGACAATTTTATCACGAGGGGCTTGATTCTCTGTTAGCATGGACCAGGACACAAGCACAACGGTTCTAAATCAGGGCTCTTTTCATTATCTCAATCTGCCTGTCTCACTAAAATTATTATACAGTTGACCCTTGACCAACATGGGTTTGAACCGCATGGATCTACTTCCACGTGGATTTTTTAAAAATAGCACTCTTAAGTGTATTTTTGCTTCCTTGTGATTTTCTTTTTTAAAGATTTTGTCAGGGGCGCCTGGGTGGCACAGCAGTTAAGCGTCTGCCTTCGGCTCAGGGCGTGATCCTGGCGTTCTGGGATCGAGCCCCCACATCAGGGTCCTCTGCTATGAGCCTGCTTCTTCCTCTCCCACTCCCCCTGCTTGTGTTCCCTCTCTCGCTGGCTGTCTCTATCTCTGTCAAATAAATAAATAAAATCTTTAAAAATAAAAAATAAAGATTTTGTCAGCACAAGCAGGGGGAGCAGCAGGTAGCGGGAGAAGCAGGTTCCCCACTGAGTCAGGAGCACGATGTGGGGCTCAATCCCAGGACCCCGGGATCATGACCTGAGCCCAAGGCAGACACTTAACTGACTGAGCCACCAAGTGCCCCTTCCTTGTGATTTTCTTAATTTTTCCTCTAGTTTATTATAGGAATACGGTATATAATACAACAAACAAAATACCATCGGTAAGGCTTCTGGTCAATGGTTGGCTACTAGCAGTTTTTGGGGAGTCAAAATTTACATATGGTTGATGCCCCTGACCCTCCACACTGTAAAAGGGTCAACTGTATTTTGTGATTTGCCTCCTGACCTTATTTTCCAATAATTTAAACTTTTTAAGGGGTAGACAGTGGTAGCATTACGCCATGAGCTTTCCCTTGATCCATCTAATTTGTTCGTGATGTGGAATGGCCTTGCCTTCTTGCCACCTCCCAAGTGTACTGCTGATCCATATTTTGGCAAACATAATTGTGTAGAGGTGTGGCTGTGGACCAGAATCCTGTAACCAGGGTTACAATTGTAGTTTTGCTTCTTTTGTAGCTGCTGGCTTTGGTTACTCAGAATTTGCTCCCTCGTTTATAAAATGGGAGTAGTGTACATCATCGTGTGGTTAGGATTAACAGAAATAATCCATGGTGGCCGGCGCAGCGGAAGCCCTCTGTTAATGCTAGCTAACTTTATCCTGGATGCCTTCGCCACTATTGTGCATTCTTGATGGCATAGTTTGAGTAGAAGGAAAAAACATTCTGTGTGCAGGTAGATTTATACTTAAGGTTAGCCTCACCTACGGCATATGAGAGATTTAGATCCTGTTATGTATTGGGAAACTTGTCTTCTGTTCCAGAGTTGAACAGTTTCCTGCAGGAAAACTTAGCAGTGACTTTATTGTAAGTACTCCAGGAACACTTCTACTCTGTTTACAGAGGAGAACACTGTTTGGTTTTCTCCTTTCTTAGGATTGTTTTGTCACAGAAGACCATCCTTTCCCTACTAGTAAACCTTCCAGAAGCTTATCCCCATAGTTTAATAATAGAAACATATTTTGTATCTAGTGTAACAATAACATTTTTATTAAAGCAAGAAGGTCATTTTCTCATGCCACCTTACTAGTATGATAAAATTTCATCAACAGCTACAGAATGAGGAGAAATGGTTACTTCATAGAAACCTATCTTGAAGGCCATCCTGGATTAATGGAAAGCCTGAATTGTGTAATTTAGATATACTACATATAGGAATTAAAAATATATGCACAATAGAATCTTTTGAGCTGTAAGAGGCTCCATAGTTGGGATTTCAGAATATAACTGCCACTTCTATCGTAACTATGGTTTTAATGTAATAAGGTGCCCTATTGTTGGGGCTGAGACCCCATCATGCACTTGAGGGTGTGTGGCCAGAGGTTGAGACAGACAGATGGATGTTGCTGTGGGGCCTTTCTGCTTTGTGTCTACTGACTACCTGAAATCCAATTCCTGCTGTCGGCCTTTGGGCTTAGTGATCTAACGCAGCAGCGCTCCCTCCCTCATCCCCCCACCCCCGTTCATGATGTTCGTGCATGTGACGGAGGTGCAGAGCTTTAGGTCCTTGGACACATGATGAATTGGGGATAGTTTGTTGTGGTGTCCGCACAGTTGACAGGGGTGTGAGGCTGGGAGACGTGCCCAGGGCCCGCTGTGACCTGCGGGAGTGTAACCCAGCGGGAAGGAAACTTTTGTGGAGGAAATGCTGTCCCAGCGGCATGATGGGGGAGGGGTTGGGAGGGCTATGTGACAGGTGGTGGGGTGGAAGTGAAGTCCAGGAGACAGTGAAAACCCCACACGGAGCTGCGAAATGGGTGAGTGCTGCAAGCTGATCGATGTGATTAGGTTGTCCCGTTGGGTGATGGATTCCGCACTTGGCATTTTCTCAGATTACTGGTCGCCCGTGTTTCCTGTGAGTCAGTGCTGCTTTTCAGGGTTGCTTTGCTGCTGGGCGTCCAGTCAGCTCACGTTCTACGACCACCGTGTTCCTCACTGTGGCCCTCACGTCCATAATTAACTCTTGGCGCTTTTTTCTCTTTTTGGTTTGCGATATTGCTTTTTTAATTGGAGGACTACAGGGAGGGGTGAAGCACACTGAGCTAGGAGGAAGACAGGAGACATCTGGAGCTCCTGGCCAGAATGAAATTTGTTGTTCTTATTTCCCAGGCTGGACGTTTATCTCCCTCCTCTCCTTGGTGCCGCCATCACCTCCTCCTGCTTTAACTCCTGGTTTTCTTTCTGACCTTAAAATGTGTGCAGTTCTTCCCCTGCCAACACTACCACCAATTTCTGGCTGTAGATGTTATTAAAAAGTCATATTAAAAAAATCCTTGTCAACTGAAACAAGGATAGAATGGTTATAAAGAATGTTCATTGTGGATCCATATGCATAAATAAATATGGATTTGCTATAGAATTAGTAAATAGTTGGTATTAAGGATTATGTTTTTCTTTTCCTTTTTAAATTACAAAAATGGCAAAAAAAATTAAAAACAAAAGGCAAGAAAAATTCATGGTAGGTTATATGTTTGTTTAAAATGAAAGTATGGATTCTAAATCATTTAACACAATTTATGGCACATTTGTCAAAGCCTTATGACCTGTGTCTTATTCATGAGCATGTGGATTACCGAGCCAGCCTTGTCGTGGAGATGGCCCAGTATAATCCAGGCATTGCAGACAGTGTCCCATGGGCCAAATCTGGCCCGCTGTCTGTTTTTGTAAATAAAGTTTTATTGGGACACAGGCACTCTCACTTGATTATGTCTTTTCTGGGGCTGTTGTGTAATACAGCAACAGTAATGAATAGCTGCGACAAATCATGTGGCCTACAAAGGCTAAAATATTTACTCTCTGGTCCTTTACAGAAAAAAAAAAATTGACTCCTGGCGCAAACCAGAGTTTTGTCTGGAAAAACTCAAAAGGCATGCGTAAGAGACCTGGGCCAGTAGGTGCCCGAGCCTCTTTGCCCAAAGCTGTGGCAGGTGCTTTAGAGAATGGGAAGAGCTTATAGGCCGCCTGTGTTTTCCCCATGATCTGGCTGTTCCCAGATAGCAGCATGTCTGTGTCTTGCTGCTGGAGTTTATGGAGAGTCCATAGATTCAGAAATGGAAGAAAAGGAGAAGCAATGAAAAGCAGAAATGGTTTAAGGGAACTGGCAGGAAAGACAGGAAACTCCTCTGTTGCCTCTTTCCATCCTTCTCAACTTAGGGCTGTGTTTGTTTAAAAAAAAAAAAAAGCTCCTATATTTTTTCCCCCCAATTATTGTGCTTTCTAGAAAGGTCCTGATTAAATATTCATTACAGATTCATTTTCTTTAATTGGGATTCTATTAAAAATGCAACTGCCTATGGACTAATTGGAGAGTTTATGTATAGGAAATTAACAGGAAAGAAAGTGAATATACTGTGGGCATGTGCGTATGTGTGTACCCACGATCACACAAAGGTAAAGATGTAAACCTTTAAAAGAATCTGTGTGCTCGGAGTCCTGCATGCTGCATTGACGAGCAGTTCTGGGAGATTGCCTTCGTCCCTACCCTAGTTAGAGGACTTGTACAGAGTGAAACGAAGTTTTGGTGAAGGTAAGAAAACACAAAGGAAGAGAGCAAGACTACTAAAGCATAGAACAACGCTTCCTGTTCTAGTTACACGAAACCACTTGGAGATCCCCAAACACATCATCATATTTCAGGGGCCTAGACCTTTTTTCTCGGGCTGCTTTAGCTCCATTTTTTTGCACCCCAGGCTCCTTTGCCAGGGTCACTCTCCTCCTTCCCCAGCAACAGCAGTGGGACTTTTAAAAGGCTAATGCTGAGAAGGGCTTGAGGAGAAGATTATAAAGGATGTACAGAGAGTAGATGGCTGTGCAGCAAAGAATTTTCCTGTTATTTCAAAACTGCTCAGTGCCAGGGCTGCAGTTGGTTGGGGAGGGGGGGACTCAGCTCTCTTACACCTTTTCCACTACTTACTCTGTTCCCTGAATTCTTAGTATGCTGTTCAACCAGTACATAGGTCCAATTTTGGATTAAATTGCCTTTGTGGGCAAACCTGGGGACATAGTCACCACCGAAAGCCTTTTAATTATGGGGGAAATGCATTTGAGTTTTTGAATAAGTGACTTTGCATGTTTGGGGTTTTTTTGTTTTTGTTTTTTGAGATGTAATTGACATAGATGGTAGTTTTAGGTATGCAACATAAATGATTTGTGACTATAGTGAAATAATCACTACAATAAGTCTAGCTGACATCCCTCACCATACATAGTTACAAAGATATATTTTTGTATAAAACGATCCATAAATTTGCTGCCTCAGAAGAGAAAGTTCCGACTTCCTGGCAACTGATGTGGAGATTGAAATAGGGGCTTTTCGTTCGTGTGTAAAGGTGGTTGATGGTTTGCTGTCTCAGTCCTTTTCCTCAGCTGCTTTCTCCATCTCTTCCTTCTTGCTCAAGGATTTCAGAACAGAAGAAATATATATATACAACAGGTAGTTACTCCTGTCTTACAGAAAGATGATCCGTTATTACAGAGAAAACCTCTACACTGTGTCTTCCGTGTGTGGGACACAAAGGTGAGAAGCAGGTCCTTCAGGGTGGTATTGCTTAATCTCTTTCTGTCTACCTCAAAAATGGTCACTTTAACACTTAGTCTTGCCCGCAGCTGTAATATCTGAAATCACTGGCTTAGGGGACTGACTTTTCCTAATACAAATCCAAGTAAGCACATCATGGTAAATAGTTGGTGCTTACTGGATGCCGGGCTACACACCAGCATTCCTGGAATGCTAGTCTTTATTTTATCCCGCTGCAGCTCTGTGAGGGGGTGCTCTTGTTCTCTCCCTCTCACCGGGGGTGGAGGGAAGCACAGTTACATTGGATGACCTGTGCAAGGTTTCCCAGTGCGGTGGAACTGCTGGGTGCGACCCCAGAGCCTGTGCGTTTCCCCACTACGCTCCACTACCTCTCTTCTGTAACCCCTACAATATGAGAAGTTGACCTGTGTGCTGCTGAAGCCATTTTGCGGTGAGATCCCAGCAATAGGCAAACCATACACTCACACCCAGGGGCCACCCCATAAGCCTCAGGGAGTCAGTCTCCAGGGAGTGAGTCTCCCAGAGCTTTAGGCACTTGGTGTCTCCCAGTTTTCTGTAGGATAAGGGTCCCGGCTTGGCATAGGATGTCCTGTGATCTGACCTGTCTGCTTCCCTGACTCTTCCCTCATCCCCTCCCCACTCGTTGTGCTGGGGTATCTTCTATCAGTTAACTTGTTCTGACTTATCCGTGGTGGTAGGAGGCCTCAGTGGCCCTGCAGGCTCTTTCCCTTTCGCCAGCGCTGGTGATATCTGCACGCTGTTTACATGGCTGCCTGTCTGTATGAGCAAGCGGAGATTGTAGAGATAGGCGGATTTCCTGATCAGGGGTTCCTGGCCTTCCTGAGGTCCCTGGAGTAATGTGAGGTCCAAGAGGTCTTCGGGGCATATCAGCACCCCTTTATTTGCCCGTCAGCAAGTATAACCCAGGGCCAGTGCCCTTGAGGAGCTCTGAAAGCTTGGTTATTCATCCCCTCTCCCCATACTGATGTGTGAGGCGTCTCTTGGTCCGGTGGAGGTGCTCCAGTGTGCCCCGTGAATTGATGCTCTGCTTCTCAGAACCAGGTAACAGAACTCCTCTCTGGCCTTTCAGCCTCTTCCATTTGGTGCATCCAGGCTGCCCAGTGATTAGGGTGGGGCAGTGGGGAGCAAGCTGCCATTGAGCACATGCTAGTCCTGACAGGTGCAATCAAAGGGAATGCGGAGTGCTCTGAGGAAGTCTGCTGCTTCTCGGGTGGCCGTGGGTCTCAGCCGTGCATGCCCCGGCAGTAGCAACTCAGGAATCACAGTCCTTTGAGTGAGCTGTCCTCTGCTCAGTGTTGTGTGTGGTTGACAGGCAACCTACCCTAACTGGCCAGTCTTTGTGGTCTTTTATCAGTCATCTATAAGGCTCTGGGCTACCTCTGGGTGGTGGTGGCATGACACGTTCTGGTGTTCTTTGTCTCTGTCACATAAGAAGACAGAAACCTAGCTTCCCCACTCCAAAATCCCTGTGCTGAATTTCAGGAAGAACTGTCATTGGAAGAACCTGGTGGCTGGGAAGGAAAACTTTCTAGAGCAGGGGCTCTCAACTGTATCAGATTTAATGCCCTCTTTTTATAATAAATATGTTGTAATTCCCCTCCTGTGATCCTAAAATAAAATTGGTAGGTGACATGACCTGTTCACACAATGTCTAAAGGTCCATATTATAAAGAAGTAAAAAATGTATAAACTACATATATTTCAAAATGTAAATGCTCACTATGCCTTTATCAGATGATAAAGTAGTTAGGTGCTGGCACGTGTGTGTAATGAATAAATTTGAATTTAAGAAAAGATCAGAAGCCATTCCATAGTAGAAAAATGAGAGAGAGCACTTTGAAATAAAAGAAGTAACAGACCAGACTTCTCTGTATATGCTAAGTGGTGAAATACCTTAATTGAAGCAGGGATAATATACCAAGGCCACACACTGTTGAAGTTGAGCAGATGAGGAAGGGTGACATTTTTGCAATGAGCCAGGCTGCCTGTGTCAGGGTAGCATCAGAATGATTAGTTTCGTGCATTAGAACATGGGATGTGTGCTGACATTGTGTCTTAGAAAATAGGACTCCCATCTTTAAATCCCTCGCCAAGCCAAGTACTTTGAAGACCAAAACCTTTAACAGAAGTGTGGGATTAGAGGATGAATTTAAGAAGCTTACAGGGAAGTTGGGGTAGGGGTGGGGGTAATGGGCATCCCCTGAGGACAGTATCAGAGTAGGGTGGAAAAATAAGAATAAAACCCCAAATCATTCCTATATGTAATCTTTTTGATAAATTTCAGTGTGTAACAAATTCTTAATACAGAATGGCAAAAGTGAAATATATTAATGAAAGTAAGTGATCTCCAGGATTCTCTGGCTCTTCGGAAGTGTTTGGCTTTCAGTGTACTTCCAGGGGCATTCAGAACCCCTGCTCCATTTTGGCCCGCGGTGGCTGCCCATGTGGGCTAGGGTGGCCGTTGCGGGCTGGGGGTGGGGGGCAATGCCACACGCGGTGCTGCTGCCGCTGACATAATTCTCTAAAACTGTGAACGAATCTCCATAAAGGGTGTGTTTCAACAGTGCCGGCATGACTTCGTGCTTCTTGTGCCCATGGAAGTAGGGTTCAGAAGTTGTGCAGCATGTGCACACAATGCAGGCTGTCTCACGTCCACGGCCCCTTGCACTGCTGTTATCACAGCATCCCCAGATGGCCCCACGGATTCCCAGAACCCCTCCATGGATAGGCACTGAGCTCGGGGGCTGGGGGGAGGGGGTGTGCACATGAGGCTCAAGACAGGTTTGGGTTCTGCAGCTGGAATCCTGGGGCTTCAGGGAGCAGCACAGGGGTGAGTTCTTTGCTGACAGCAGGAGAGGGGCTGCCCAGGCTGGTATGGCTTCCTCTAGAGGAGCGTGGTGGAGAAGGCGGGGCCTCCATTGCCTCTGTGACCACGGGCGCCAGGACAGAGCCCAGGGGTGGGGCTTCTCCAGTGCTGGGCCCCCGGGGTGACTGTTCTCACACACAGGCTTTTCCAGAGCGCTCGCTCGCTCTCGCTCTCTCTCTCTCTCTCTTTCTCTCTCTCACACACACAAACACACACACACGCATGCATGCATGTGCACCTGTTTCAGGGCCCAGAGAGCTCTAGGAAGGGATCTTAGCACTGGTTCTTCTGTCTCCCACCATGTGGATGTGCAGAACCCCTGGAACCCCTTCACAGTGGGGCCAGCTTGCAGGACCTGTGTCTTTCCAGCCTTAGGTGACTTTATTTCAGAGCCCTAGTCTGTCTGCCCTGTCCTCACCCAGGTCTTCCTAACGTTTAATCTCCAGGTCTAAACCAGCCCATGGTTCACATCCTTCCTAGGAAGCGAGCAAACTTTTTGCTAAGTAGGACACACACACACACACACACACACACACACACACACACACGCGTGCACGTGCCACATCCCCGGGAGTCAGGATGCAGTTACCCCAAAGTTTCATAGCCACAGAGACCACAAAAGTGATTCTTCTAGAGTGGGAGGAAATAGGGCAGAGTGCTTCACGACGATTTTCTGTTCCTTTGTACTTAGAAGCAGCAAGTAGGAAACACCCACACATACCATTTAGTGGTATGCCATTTAGATAGGGTGCCTCGATACACAGATGAAGAGTTCTCCCCAGTCCCACCCGCAACTGTGATGTCAGCTGCATCCCATAATACGTGGTAGTTCAACCTGTTCATACGTGCTGGATCGCACTATCCTGTTCCTCGCTGGGCGTGGCTCTGGGAACCTGGAGTCTGGGCGTGATGCATCCGTCTCCCAGCTCCGACAGCTCATGATCCGCTGCCTTTCCCCGCCTTGGCCTTCTGGCTGTCTAGATAGAGGCCTTTGGCTTTGTGCTTTGTGCTTTCTTGCCTCCTCTGCGGCAGCCCTCCAGGCTTTAGTGCGTGTAGATTATTCATCCATAAAGTAACTGTCACCAGATAAACAGATTTTTAAATGTATCATTTTCTCTTTATCACAAGTAAAAATTGTGGCGCTACCCTAACAGGACAGGAAACGAGGGAAAATGATGTTTTGTATCTGAATCCGAGTTGAATTTGCTAAATGTCGGAGATGAAGGTTTTGAGAAACAATTGGATTAAACTAAGATCATGCTGCATGACCTCTTTAGGATTGTTCCTGGTATAATGAGTCACTGTCAAGCCTTCAAGTGCCCCCCCCCTTTTGAACAGTGAATTGCAAAGTCTCAAGTTATGTATTGTCAGTTGGTCTCTGGTGCAAGAAAAGACTTCACCTTTGCATCTTGTAAATCATGCTTGCTCTCTTCTTTATGTCTATAAGAAACAGGTTGAATGCACCTGCATACTTGTGACTCTTGAACTGTTCAAGGCAAGAATGGGGCTGCTTTTTTGGAGCCCCGCAATTGTTGGAGTAATTGGGTTTCTCCCTTTCCTCCACATTATAGCAAAGTCTGTGTCAGTTTAATTGCCCAGGAAAGTTTTGTTTCTGTCTGGAATGCCATTTGCTTCAGCTGTCAACCACGTAGATCCGAATGGTTTTCGGACTGATGATTGACGTGACAGTCATTACTTTGAATTATCAAAATTACACGTTAAGCTAGGAATTATTCCTCTTGATGTAGCACAGGAAAAAAGAAAAGAGGCCATGGGAAAGGGGAAATGGCTGTCTAAAGTCGTTTAGCCAAGTGTCAAGACCTGTCATGTTGGAATTCTTAGAGATTCCTGTTCTGGTGACATTGCTATCACAAAAATGGCAAGAAACGAGAGGATGGTTTGTGTGTTTCTCTGTAGCCCTTGTGTGGCATCTCAGATGTGGGCTTGGCTGATAAGAGAGAGTAGTTGTGTCTAACTGGAAACTGTAAGCTTTTCTCTTGATAGGAGAATATTGAGTTTTATCTGAGTAAAATAAAACCGGACCTCCTCGGACAGCTTTCTGTGCAAGCCTAAATTGATAGTTAAGGACACTTAGGAATGATGAAGGAAACACAAATGAAATTTTCTTGACCTATGGCTCTACTAAAAACTGAAAGAAAATATAGGTGCCTTGGTGAGAGGCCCGTACTTCCGTATGAAGTTCGGAGTTGCTTACTAAGAACTAGTTTACTAAAACTTTATTATGAAGAAAAAGTCTCTAGTTTTCACTTCTTAACTGAGTAACAGAGAAATCTAAAATTTCTAACTGATTATGTAAAATATTTGAATTGCTTGTATAATTAGCTGAGTGTTTAATCCTCAATTAGAGTATTCATGCAGTTTGTAGATTATTGCCACACATAATAAAGGGACTGTATTATAACTTAAAGATGAGAAAATAAAACATTTTAAGCAATTTTGTTACTATAAGAATAACCCCTGTTGAAGGATAGGTTGGAAAGGGTTTTAGGTAATTGATAAAATGTGTCTGGGTGATTGCTTTTGGTATAGCATGGAGAAGATTGAGTTATTTATTTAAAATAGAGAAGGAACTAATACTAATGAGTTAGGAAGATATTCGATGCACATTAATGATGGAATTAGGAAAACTGAAAAAAGTTGACTTGATTTAGCCTGAGGAGTTATTTTCAGAATATATCAGTAACTCTAAATGAGCATCAGGCCTTGAGCAATAAATGAATCTGAATTAGCAAAGCTAGAGAGGAATCAGAATGAAGTTAGACGTATTACGGTCTCGTAATCATACAAGTCTTGGTCTTCGCTTGCATTGCTGCTGTGCAGGCAAAGCGCGACGGTGAATGGTAATCAGGTGGTAATCAGTCAATTGTAATCAAGGGGGTAATGAATGCTTGCTGTTAATGTGCACTGTCTCATGTGCATTTCTTCCTTAATCCCAAGTCTCTCCAGGGCCCTGAGGGTAAAGTAGTGTTATCACTTTGCATGTGACCATGTGAAGGCTTACGGAACCCAAGTTAAAAAGATTGTGAGTGGAAGATCTGGCCCCCATCCCCAGAGTATGCTGTTTCCCTTGCGTCCTCCAAAAGAACCTTCTTTTTATTCTGTGTAGCATTACCTAGCATATTGCAGGTCCCCTGTCTAGCTTGATGGTCTCCTGCACATTCGGCCTTCTGGTGCTCCCAGGCTCAGCTCATGTCACTGCTTGAAACAAGGTTATGCACACCAGAAGTCTAGAAGGCCCTCTTGACACCTCCTTCTGACTCACCTTTTATGTGTATCTCTTTCCATTCACTTCTCTTCATCCCCCCTCCACCACCACCTAGTTAGTCCAAGCCACCTCTGACTTAGATCTCTACAGTAGCCCAGTCTATCTTCCTCATATCCCCTCTTCCTTCTCCACCCCTACCATGGTGGTCTTTTCATGTGTGAGTCTAACTATGTTGCCTCTGTGGTAGGCTGAGAAATGGTCCCCCCCCCAAAGAATACCTAGGTCTTATTAAGGAGGGCACGTGATATAATGAGCACTAAGTATTCTATAAGACTAATGAATCACTGACGTCTACCTCAGAAACCAATAATACATTATATGTTAATTCGTTGAATTTAAATTAAAAAAAAAATAGAATACCCATGTCTGAATCCCTGGAACCTCAGAGTGTTACTTCTATAGCCTCCTCCAAGAAGAAGTCTTTGCTGGTGTGATGAAGTAGAGATTTAAGATGGGAAGGTCATCCAGGTGGATCTCCAGTCCACCCGGATTCCATCGATGCACTCACACATATCCTCGTAAGAGGGAGCAAGGGGAGCTTTTACGCACAGAAGGCTGTATGAAAACAGAGCAGAGAGAAAAATTTAGAGATGCTGGTCTTAAGATTGGAGTTGGTGGGCCCCCTGAGCCCAGGAATGCAGCAGTAATCAGAAGCAGGAGTAGTCAGGGAATGGATTCTCCCCTAAAGCCTCTGTGCCGGGGGATGGGGGTGGCAGGTGGCAGTGCAGCCCTGCTACCAGCTTCGTTCAGCCCAGTGAACCTGGGTTCAGGCTTCTGGTCCCCAGAAGTGGGAGAGAGATTTCTGTTGTGTTAAGCCACCAAGTTTGTGGTGATTCAGCCCCAGGAAACTAGTACAGCCTACCACTGCTCTCAGGATTAGGAACTCTGTGGTGTGGCTTGGCACTGCGTGGTTTGTCCCTTGACCATCTGCAGACTTATCTTTTTATTTTCTTGTATTTTAAAATAATTTCACTGTGTTCCTTAGAGGCTATAGCTGTACAAAGCCAAGTAAGCTCATATGGCAAAGTAGACTCCTAGGTCTTTTTTTCATGTGATGCTTTATATAAAAATGCAAAAGTAAAATAGCTTTAAATTGACAGTGATTTTGGTCTTAAGCTTTAGAATCTATATTAACCTGTGTTTAAAAGTGTGAGTACTTTGGCCAGTTGTATCCTCTTAGAGCCTTCTCTTGCATTGCTGTGCTCCTTCCTTACTCTTTGACCTTTAACCATCTTACTTGTCTTTCAGATTCTGGAAGGTTCTCTAAGAATCCTGTTCTTTTCCTCTGGTCTTTTTATCTCGATTTATAATTACACAGAGATAGCATTTGCTTTGCTTGGTTCTGATATGCATGGGTTTCAGTTACCAGAGTTAAAGAAGACCAGATAACAGGGTTTGAGTTTCAGTTATGCCTGTGTTTGAACTGTGAGTGACGGTATTTACAAGCTGCCAGCTCCACAGTCTGCCAGTCACCACAGGTGCGACAGACACACATCATGATCAGTGACCACATCACTTCTTTCAGGGTCTGCCCGTGATTGGTCACCGTGCTTCCCTTCGGTTCCCACACAGACTGCAAAGTGTGTCCTTGTGTGGACTCTCTGTCTCATAGGGTTAAACTCACATGACATTTTACGAAAACGGGTAAGCAGAAGAGGGACTTGGCCAACAAAGATGAAAGGGGCAGCAAAAAGTGGTAATGTTGAAGTTGAAATGTGAGTCAAACAAATGGAGCTATAGAAGGAAAAGCTAATGTGAGAATATCCCTGCCACCTTTCAAGAGATGACATGTGCAGCCATGGGTGCCTAGTGAAGGCATTTTTTTTTAAAGATTTTATTTATTTGTTAGAGATAGAGCATGAGCTATGGGGAGGGACAAAGGGGGAGAGGGAGAAGCTGAGCAGGAAGCCCGACATGGGGCCTATCCCAGGACCCTGAGATCATGACCTGAGCCAAAGGCAGACATAACCAACTGAGCCACCCAGGTGTCCCTACTGAAGACATTCTTATTGACACAAAGGAGGAAAGCAATGTAAGGAAAAAGGTGAAGATGTCCCAGAGTTGGTGATGCAGGCAAAAAATTTCACATTAAAGGCTCAGGTATTTCACAACAAAGACTGAAATGTCGGACACGGACTGACAGTAAGAAGTACGACAGTTCACCAAGGCGTAGCAAAAATGCTCTCTGTGCATGATAAGTTACATGCAAGGCAAGTGCTGTTCCGATATTCTTTTTTTTTTTTTTTTTTTTTTTTTTTTTTTTTTTTTTTTTTTTTTTTTTTTTTTTTTTTTTTTTAGAANGAGAGAGACAGCCAGCGAGAGAGGGAACACAAGCAGGGGGAGTGGGAGAGGAAGAAGCAGGCTCACAGCAGGAGCCTGATGCGGGGCTCGATCCCACAACGCCGGGATCACGCCCTGAGCTGAAGGCAGACGGTTAACCGCTGTGCCACCCAGGCGCCCCTGTTCCGATATTCTTGATAGGTTTTAGAAGTAATTTACAGCCTATCAAATTAGTTTTACTGTTTATTCATTTCTGTATATATTTATAACTGACAGTTTTAAATGTTTTAAAATTATTCTTCAGTTATAAAACATAGGGAAAAATGTACCATTTTAACCATGTCAAGCGTACAGCTTCGTGGTATTAAGTACAATTATGTTTACAACTGTAACCACGGTCCATCTCCAGAACTTTTTCTATCTTCTAAACTGAAACTCTGTATCCATTAAACACTAACTCGCTGTTCCTTTCTCCCCTCACCCACGGCAGCCACCATTCTACTTCTTGTCTCCCTGATTTTGACTACTGTAGGTACCTTGTATAAATGGAATCATACTGTATTTGTCCTTTTGTGACTGGCTTATTTCACTTAGCATGATATCCTCAACGGTCCTCCATGTTGTAGCAAGTATCAGAATTTCCTTACTTGTTAAGGCTGAATAATATTTCATTGTATGTATGGACTTCATTTTGTGTATCCATTCATCCATTGACGGACACTTGGGCTGCCTCTACCTTTTGATTATTGTGAATAATGCTGCTAAAATATCGGCGTACAAATGTCTGAGGTCCTGATTTGTTCTTTTGGGTATACACCCAGAAGTAGAATTTCTGGATCATATAATTCTATTTCTGGGACTGCCGTGCTGTTTTTCATAGTGGCTGCGCCATTCTACATCCCCACCGACAGTGCCCAAGGACTCTAATTTCTCTGCATCTTTGCCAACACTTGTTCTTTCTTTTTTTTTTTGGTAATAGCCATCTTAGTGGGTGTAAGGTGGTATCTCATTGTAGCTTTGGTGTGCATTTTCCTAATGATTCTGATGTTGAGCTTCTTTTCAAGTGCTTGTTGGTCACTTGTACATCTTCTCTGGAGAAATATCTATTCAAGTCCTTCGCCCATTTTTTAATCCAGCTGTTTGGTTTTTTGTTGAATTATAGGAATTCTTTATATATTCTGGATATTAATCCTTATCAGCTATGATTTGCGCATATTTTCTCCTACTCAATGGGTTGCAGCTGCCTTTTCACTCTGTTGATAGTGGGCCTTGATGGAGGAATGTTTAATTGACATGGTCTGGTTTATTTTTTTTCTTTAATTATCTGTGCTTTTGCTGTCAGATCCCAGAAATCCTTGCTAAACCTAATAACATGAAGCTCTCCCCCAGTGTTTTTCTTCTAAGAGTTTTATAGTTTTAGCTCTTAAACTTCTATCCATTTTTAGGTAATTTCTGTGTATGGTGTAAGCCATTCAACTACATTTTTTTTTTTTTTTTGCATTTGGATATCTAGTTTTCTCAGTACTGATTTTTTGCAAAGATTCTTTTCTGTTTTAATGGTCTTGTCACCCTTGTTGGCAATCACTTGACCATATATGGGAGGGTTTATCTCTGGGCTGTTTTAGTCCATTGGTCTATATGCCTGTCATTGTGCCAGTACCATGCTATTTTGATTACTGCAGCTTAGTAGTAAGTTTTGGAATCAGAAGTGTGAGACCTCCAACTTTATTCTTTTTCAAGATCATTTTGGCTATTCAGGATCCACTGGTTTTTCCTTATGAATTTTAAGATGGGTTTTTCTATTCGAAAAAACATCATTGGGACTTTGATAGAGATTGCATTGAATCTGTAGCTAGCTTTGGGTAGTATTGACATCCTAGCAGTATAATCCATGACACAGGACACCTTTCCATTAATTGGTGTCTTCAATTTCTTTCAGGAATGTTTTGTAGGTTTTGGTATGTAAGTCTTGACCTCCTTGATTAAGTTTATTCCTAAATATTTTATTCTTTTTGATGCCATGGTAAGTGGAATTATTTTTGTAATTTGCTTTTCAGACTGTTCATTGTTAGTATATAGAAATGCAACTGACTTTTATGTGTTGATTTGGTATCCTGCTACTCTGCAGAATTTGTTTATTCTAACATTTTTTGTGGTATTTTGGGGATTTTCTACACATAGGATCATGTTATATGTGAATAGAGATAATTTCACTTATCCCCATTTCAGATGCCTTCCAGTACTATGTGAATATGTTGTTCAGTCTTTAACCACTGGGTATAATATTCGTGGTGGGTTTAATGTTTTGATAAAAGAAAAAATGTAAAGGTCACAGCACAATTGTAATTTTTTCCATTTATTATGAAGATAATTTTGCATAGTTTCGGCTTGCATGGTCCTTTTCGGGATCCTGCGTGAACATGCAAACAAGCACTGCCTGCATTCCCCTGCATAACACTTGCCTCCAAGAGACCGTGCTCCTTGGTTGAAGAACATTGTGGGATTTGCTCGCGATTGTGTCCCCGGCACCTAGCCTCATGTCTGGTATGTAGTAAGTGCTTAGTCACTAAATGCTGTGGGAATGATCCTTATTTTCAAGCGTGACTTTCCCAGGGGTCCTGGCTTTCTAGTGTGCGGCCCCTGTGTGGTAGATTTGTCTGGGCTCTTGCCCAGGAGTGTTGCCGAACATCCAATAAATTCTTTCACTAGGAGGATTAGATATATTAGATAAGGATGGATTTCTTTCACTTATTTTAAGGCTTGCATTTATCAGACATTCTGTGTGGGGTTCATGGGTTATTGTCACACTTTGGTATTATCCGTTTAGCACTCAGACACGGTATAGGATTTGTTGGAAATACAAAATTCGGTACAAATGTACGACGGTAGTAAAGTGTAGTCGGTGGCAGGGCTGCTCTGTGAACTCCCGAGCGCTTCAGGGCGGGCGGAAAGGGACTGCGGCATTTTGGGTTGCTCGCAGCTGTGGAGGGCAGGTACCGTGGGTCAGGTTAAGAGAAAAGACAGTCAACATCTTTTCATTCTCCAGGCTACACAGAGAGACTTCCCTGCAGGTGGGGCCTCACTCGGGGTCAGTAAAGATACAACAAAAGAAGGGACACTTGCCGTACTGCATATCCACGTACTCTGAATAGTCAAAAGCACATGTAGTGATGACATTTAGCTTTTATAATTCAACACCAGGGGCTAAAGAAGGGTAATATTTGCTTACAACAAATCCTCATTATTTTCATTAATAAATCAGACATTTCTTGAATGCCCACTGTGTTTGAATCACGGTAGGTGCGAGGAGGAGACGAAGGCGCATAACACCCATTCTCTGCCCTGAAAGAAGTGCCGACCTGGCGAGGAGGATCCACACAGCCGCTGATTTAAATGAAGTCCCTTCGTGAAGCTAGAAACAAGAACAGGTGTTTAGTCTGCACAGGCTGCCGTAACAAGACTGGCTGCATAAACAGTAGAAATTGACTTTCTCACTCTTCTGGAGGCTGGAAGTGCAGGAGCAGGGTGTATGGTCAGGTTCTGGTTAGGGCTCTCTTGCTGGCCTGCAGATGGACCGCCTTCCCACTCTGTCCTGGCATGGTCTGCTCTCTGAGGACGTGGAGAGAGTGAGATCTCGCTTTCTCTTACAAGGTCACCAGTTTTATCAGATTAGGGCCCTACCCTCAAGACCTCATTGAGCCTTAATTACCTTCTAAAAGCTCTGTCTCCAGCTAGAGTCAGTGTGGGTCCATAGTCACAGGGACCCCACTCCTTATGGAGGACTTCCGGTGAACCAGGCACGATGCTGTGTGTTCTCATTCAGTCATCCCTACGGTCCTGTGAGAGAGATACTACCATTTCCCCCTATTTTACAGATGAGGAAACTGAGGCTCAGAAGGATTGCTTTTCAAGCCCACTCACTTGGCAGAGGAGAGTTTGAACCCACGGCCCTGGAATTAGGGGAGTGTCTGGGGAGATGCCTTGAGGATGAGTAGGGAAGTCGCCTGGGGCACTCAGATGAGGCATAGCCTCTGACTCCGTGCGCTTCCTATTCAGGGGCAAGCTGCTCCCTCGCTGCACATAGAGATGGGTATTAAAAGCAGTGATGGAGGTTGATGCCAGGAAAGTAGGTGGAACCATGAAATTTTAGCCTTGCCTCTTGGGCAATAGGGAGCCATTGATGGTTTTTGAGCAGAAGAGTGGCAATATTTCGTTTTAGAAAATTAATGCTGGGGGCAAGGTATACACTAAATCTGGAGGTCAGAAAACCTCCAGTAGTGAGGTAGTGGTTGTTGTAGACCATGTAGGGGCTGCCAGGATAGAGACAATACAGGGGAGAGGTTTTAGGAGATATAATCAATGGGACTGTCTGGCTTTGGTTTATTTCTTGGTTGTTGAGATCCTTGAGAATGTTTGGGGTCAGTAGCTAGATGGTGCTGCCATTGAGAGAGATGGAATACAGAAAGAGGAACACATTGGAAGGATTAAGTAATATAACAGTTTCTTTACCAATTTGGCATAAATTGGGAAATGTTATACCACGTGTTTTAACTCTCTTGGGAAAGAAATGTATGTGGTATTGAATATTGAAAAAGGACTTGAAGCAGATAGTCGACTATATTGGAGGCCTCTTATCCACCGCGATCAGACCACTGATCACGCAATTTGGGATTACAAAAATGGAAAAACATAAACATTTTGCTCTCACTTTCGATGTAAGGCCAGGGCCTTGCCTTTGTGAGCTGGCTCTGGATTTTCAAATTGGCTTTCTTGCCTAAACCACACCTCTAGTGCATTCCTGTGATTTTCAATATCAGGGGCTTTAAAGTGGAGGCAAAGTGATCTGGGAGGAAGCGCCTTGGTTTTACAGGTTGGTTGGTATCTCACGCTCATTGATCCAAGAGGAACCTTTATCGTCCTGTGCCTCCATCAGTCTTTTCAAAACATTGAATTATTTTTCATCCATGTAATACTTGTCTCGTGGCATTATTTCCTCTATTTACATGATAATGAATTATATAATTGCAGTAATTAAATCAGTAGGCACAACCGTGCTTGGGAGCAGTCACCAATGCATCTCTGTAGGCACGGGAGAAGAGCCTGCGAGCTTGAGTGGTCAGTAGGCGAAAGGGCATCTGTGTTTCCCCCTCTGATGTTGGTTAATCTGGAGATGTATGTGAGTGGATATCGGTTGAGTTTCTACTATGGTGTGTATTTTGTGTGTGCATATGCATATAAAACAAGAATAACTTTAGACATCAGTTTGAGATGGTAGTACCATATTTTTCTGGGCTACATTCTAAATTTCTGATTATGTTTAGAGCAGTTACAAAGAGGAACTGTAGATTGTAGGAAGCACTACGCAAAACTGGTGTTAGTGGAATTCTCATTAAATATAATAGTGAAATAAAATGAATTGACTTCAAGAAAAAGTGTGGGGGATCTGAGGGACTGTTGAATTACCAGAGAGAGATGAGCAGAAGTAATTCTTTCAGAAGAGGAAATTTCGATTTATAGATGTCATTTCATAATTGATGACTTCTTCGATTCCTAATGCCATCAGTTAAAATGATCATTGTTGCAAAATCAGCCCACCTACTTTCTAGCAAGGCTAAAAGCACAGCTAATTGTAGCTTCTAAACCAGCCTGCACATGTAGTCCATTATGGCAGAAACTCGGTTATTTCCCTGGATGACAGGATTAGCATTGATCAGTGAGCACAGGAAGGGAATGCTGTTGGCTTTTGAGAACACTTGGCTCCCCTTTGCAGAGAGCCTGTGTTTGATGAGGGCTCTGGCGGATGGCTGAGCAGTGTAGAAAGCACCCAACTAGTGGCTTAGAGGTGTGGAACAGTGCAGAAGGCCCAGGAGTGCTTTTGCCAGCTCAAAAGAGACCGAGCAAATGTAGGTGGGACGAGTTCTCTAATGCACGGTCCAACAGGAGACTTGGCCTTTGTTATTAGGTTAGGAATAGCTGGTAATTGTGAAATATCTTAGTGACCTTTTCCCTCTCCTATTTCCCTGGTTTGCTTTAGGTATTATAGCAAGGAGAGAAATTGAATCTTTTAATAATTTTAATGGATGATATCATCTTTTCTCTTTAAATTACTGAATGTTTTTAAACATATAAAAAGGTACAGCATATTATAAAAATGTAGTTGTCCTTCATACTCAGAGTTAACAGATATCGATATTCACTGTGTTCACTTCAGATTTGTTTTCGAGAGATAAAACATGATAGATACATTGAGGATCCCCTTTGTATTCCAGCCCAATTCCCGTTTCCCTCTTTCCCTCCCCAGAAGCAGCTCAACTGTCCTCAAATTGTCATGGGTCTCTGCCATCCACATTTACACGTTTATTACACATCTTTCCCCATAAACAACATATAGGTTTGTGTTTTTAAGTTTCCATCATGAATATCTTTTGCACTTTGCATTTTCCACCCAATTTTTAAATTTTTGAAGTCTACCCATGTTAATACATGTAAATTAAGTATAATCATTTTAACTGTTCAACATAGTGTTTCATCACAGATGATGTACTGATTCGTTCCCAATAACTATTTGGGTGAGTTCCATTTCCTTAGGGTCCTTAACAGTGCTTTAGTGAACATCTTTGCACATGCCCTACACATGCAAAACATTATCTGGGTATATGTCTAGACGTGGAATTGTTTTGTGGGAAGGGAGCAGTGTTACTATATATTGCCAGATCTCTCTCCTGGGAGCTTTTACGGGGCTTATAGATTTCTCTTTAACTGCCTCTCCTCTCCCATATAGAATATAATTTTGATTTTAAGACCTAAAAAGTTTGAAAAAGCAAAATACTGTTTATACCGATGCACTGTGTGACTAATGACCTCCAGGGTCTCAGGGATTTTTCATTTAGCCAGTCGTGGATCGAGCATCCCCTGTGCACTGAGGCATTGTGGGAACTCCCGTGAGCAGTTCGCGAGCAGGTCCCGGCGCTCAAAGGTTTCTGTGTGCAGGGCCTGCAGAGAGTACAGTGCCAGTGATAATGTAAATTCTATGCACAGAATATGGCATGATCTCTGTCCTCAAGAAATTTAGAGTCTTGCTGGGGTTATTCAACATACACACATGAAAGATACATTTCTGAAGCAAACTCAAGAGTAGCAGGAAATGTAACTTATAGAACTAGCTTGAAAATGAGATGGAAGCAGTGTATGGTGAAAAAGAGTGAAATCAGAAGCTACTGGGTGACACTATTTTTTTCTTCCTACCCCTTCCTCGCCACCCTAGACCTGAATATTTAGAGAAACAAGTTATTATTAGAGCACTTAGTCAAAACACTGGAAGACACGAGGATGGAGAAACACCAGAGCCTTCCGAGCATGGACTGAGCCAGAGACACGGGGAACCAAGTGCCGGGTGGGAGGCCGGGGACTCTGGACGTGTCCTGGACAGCTGCTGGCCCGCCGCTTGGGACTGTGGCTGCTCAGACAAAGCCACAAATGTCAGGAGTACCCCGTGTGGTGCCACGCTCAGCATTTCCACGCTTCCTGCCATCCCTCTCGTACTCAGAGCCGACGGAGTTGTGGTCCTGCGCCGTCACTCCCAGACCCATAGATGTCCCCGAGCAAGGTGCACGGAGAGATGCGGGGGTGCCCCCAGGGTGGGGGGGATCATCTGAAACGTCTGGCTTGAAGGTGATCAGTGCAGGGTCAGGATTAAAGATGTGGCTTCGGATCGGCGTGGCATTTGCAGGAACCCCTCACCAGGCTTGTGTGACCTTGGCCTCTACATTTTAGCATCTCCCAGGTCAGGACAGCATCACTTCTGGCCAAAAGTCTTTCATCTCCAGCTATGGGATTTTTTACCTGTGGGTATTTTTTACCTATCCCATTTTAGCTCTGGGATGAGATTTCTATCCTGTACCAAAGGTTGACGGAAAGGATAGTGTTCAGTGTGTGTGTGTGTGTGTGTGTGTGTGTGTGTGTGTCTAATAACCCATCTTGCCAATTCCATGGTCCGAACCCAAGAATTTGGTTTTGGCCTTGGACGCAGACTGCGTGGGTACACCTCACAGGGAGGTTTCCTGGAGGAAGTCGGATTTTTTTCAGGATTTGAATGGGGGTGTGAAGCAGAGTGGGGAGAACACGCAGAGTCTCAGGGGAAGAGATCGGCAGTGTGGAGTAGTGAAGGCCTTGCAGGTCGGCAGAGCTGGAACAGAGCCCTCTTGGAGGAAGAAATGAGAAGTAAAGCCAGGGAGGGCTGGATTGTTGGTGCAGTGTAAACACCGGGTCTTGGCAGTGGTTTGTCCTGATGTGCGGTGGGAAGACTCACTGGTCAAGGACAGACGGCACGTGGAAAAGTCTCCCAGGAACACTGCTTTCCTGGCATTTCCGTGTAGACTGCACTCTGGGGGGAGGCCTGAGGTGGAGGCTGGTGTGAGGGAAACGGAAGAAAAGGAAAAGACAGGGCCCCTGTGCTCCCAGACGCCTCTAAGAGGACGCCGTGCTAGTGATCATAGTAGGAGGACGGAAGTGCTTTGGGGAATGGGATCCTAAATTTGGTTCAACAAAGCTGACCTTAATAAGTACAAGAATTTTTTTTATTTCAGGTAGAAAAATATTAGCAATGTCTTCAAATTTTCCTTTCCAAAAGCTTTACATTAGAATATAAGGTATATTAGTTAGCAAAACTGTGTGCCAGCATTATCAACTTAGGACTTTTTTGGAACAAGTCCTCACCATGCCTCTGAGACTTTTCTACTCCAAGTGTGGTTATGGACCCAGCAACATCAGTATCATTTAGGGACCTGCTACAAGGTAGCAGGTCAGGCCTCACCCCAGACCACCCCAGTGAGATTCTGCATTTTAACAAGGGGGCATTCGAATGCATAGTAAAAAAACACTGCTCCAACACACTGTTGTCTTGTGACTTAAAAAAAAAAATTGTGACTTAAATTTTTATGATAAAGTTTTGTTTTTCTGCAGGTGTGTAATGCCAAGAATACCATTTTAAAAGTACTTCTAGGATCAGTTCTAGAACTGATGACTTAGCGATAAATACGTATTTGTTCTCTGTCAGTATTTCCACTCTGGAACATCAACTCCATGCAAAGCGGTCTTATTTCAGTGCCTGAACAGTGCTTGGCACATATAGGTGCTCCAAAGATATTTGTCATGTTTTGAAGATGTTCGTGGATGAATATTAACTAAATATTGGTATATTTAAATAACTTTTACGTGCACATTTTTAAAACCTGCCTTATGTTGATTAAATGAGAAGTTTTCAGACTTCAGAAGGGAGATATATGCTTATTTATTGGTAATTTAGACAAGAAAGAAAAGTAGAAAAAAAATCACTTTACTCCCATTACTCGTAGATAACATGGTAGGATAGTTCCCATTGTGAATGTTTTTACATAGTTTGTCATAAGCACATACTACTTGGAATTCTGCTTTTTCACCTGTCATGACAGGGTCTCTGGTTTATTGCATGATTACTGTGTGCCAAGTTTCAAACGAGCCATTTTGGATACTTATTTACTTATTACACCTATATAAGGCATTTTATCAAAATTTTAAATAAAGAAACACAGACTAAAAGTTCATATATCCTGCTCGATGTCACACTGCCAGTCCTTGATCAAATTCAGATTTGTAATGGGCCATTTTCTAAAGTCCATGCTTTTCTCATATACGCTGGACTAAGCATTTTTTTGGTTATGACTTTTTTGGGGGGTTGCATAAAATAATATTTTGCTAGGTGAATATATTGTAATTTGTCTAACAGTCTTTATTGATCAACATTCTAGTATCCTTATTTCTTGATACTGTTGCCAGACCAAGGTGGGTCTGCTCCTTGGTGAGTCACAAAGACTGGAGTTACAAACACCAGGTGGGTTTCCCTCAGAAGGTCATCTTTATTTGTACAAATAAGGAGATCAAAAGGAATAACCCAGGGGTAAGCCCCAGTAAAAGGGGCTAGGGAGGAATACTTGGAGGGGGAATTTGACCTTATAGTGAAGCTAAAGTAACCTGAGGAGCTTTCTGTCCTCAAGTGTTTCTTTTCCTATCCAGCAATTTGTTAGTTTCTAAAAGATGAAATGGACAGTTACACAGAAGCTTCTAGGAGGTTCCTGAGTTCAGGAGAGCAGTCCTGAGTTCAGGAGGTCATTCCTGAGTTTGGGGGTCAGCGGGTCTTGCTGGTGACAATACTATATATAATACTACAGCAAACATCTTTGTGTAAAATTATTTTTCTGCATTTCATTTTTCATTGGGTAGATTCTCAGAGCTATTTTTAATTCCCTTGAAAGATGGAGAACTTTTGAAAGGTTGGTACCAGTTTTCATTCCCATCAGTCACTGTAATGTGTATTTGAATGCCTATGAGCAAAGTAATACGCTCACCATACTACAGCAAAAATCCATTTGAATGTGTTTTAATTTTAAATAATTTGACTTTTATGTCACCAAATTTAATGGATATTTGTTACTGAAATATTTACCTGTTTCAATATCAGCTTCTAAATTACATAGAATTTTAGCATAACATTCATACTGCCCTGTTCATAACCTTAGCTTAATAAAGTCCACAGTTTAAAATGATGTGTTAAGCTCAGAATTCTTTTCTTAAATTGTGAGTTTTTTGTGGCTATACAACATATTCAACTTTAGTATGTATTTAATACCATTTTTCCTTCTGAGAAATCATGACATCTATATCATTCTTAGACTTACAGTATTTTTTTCCCCTATCTCCCTCCCTCCCTTCCTTATTTCTTTTTGTAGCAGGAAGACAGATGGTGCAGAGGAAAGCCTGTGTTATCACAACAACAGCAAAACCAAATGAACTCTTGCTTATATGTAGCTTAATTTGGTACCCTTTTTTTTGGTAATAAGACCCATTTTCATAGAAAAGCAAATGATCAATATTTTATACACTGCATTTCTTCAGAAAATCCGGAGCAAGGGGTCACTTGCTATTTCCATAAGAGTTCAACACTGGACTTACAGGAACTATTTGTCACTTTTTAATAAAACGGCTGAAGAAGGAAATATCTCCTGGTGTTAATACTTGGAATCGTAACAGATCGTTGTAAAATATAATAGCTCTATATTGGAGACAGGACCACTAAAGGAAGATAAAGAAACGATTTGAAGGTAGAACACGAGCTTACTCAACTGGCCATGTTTCTTTGATACATTGCCTGTTTGTTTTCACCGTGGCATTATCATTACAGCAACTTTAATCCGGCAGAAAAACATTTCATTCCTTTGATCCGACTTTCTTGTAGATAGGTTTTATCTGTGACTTATATCTGTGATTTTGTGGTCTGATAATGCCTCTACTGGAATTGAAATAAATGGAACTTTATAGTTTAATAATTTGTGTGAGACAAAGAAGCCAGTGAGTTTGATATGTGTACTTTCCCAAATAGGGTCTATTGTCTTGTGGTTTTGAAATACTTGATAAGCTATAAGACACTGACAGTTGCCTAAGCATTTAAGAATTTGGGAGTGTGAATAGATTTTGTTAAATTCAGTTGAGTTACCCTATTTCTGACTTTGTTGAATAAATGTGTTTCAATGTGCTGCCCCTCTTCATTTATGCAAGGCGCACATGACCTGAAGGCAGTCATACTGGTAGGAGTGGGAAGTTGAAGGCCTTGACCATTCTGATTTGAATTACTTGTTCTAGAAACAGTGATGTGATAAACATTTGAATTAAATGTAAAGTTTTTGTGAAAACAGGTTAACTTTTTTCTACCTCTGTTCCTCCAGAATAGCAGTTAGTTTTAGTGGAACTTTGAGTAGATACGGCTTTCTTTTGGTGCATTTTAATCCTGTTTATTAAAAAATCATAACAGTATCTCTTAAGATACCATTTTTATGGGAACTATCCATGATTGGCCATTTTGAGTTTATCTTTTTAAGTGGACTTTCAAACGCAGGGAATTTTTTAGTCTGAGATTGACCGTAAGTGTTTCGGGAAAAATAGATGTGTTATTTTCTATTGTGATTTTTCACAAAGGATATATTCTACATGTAATTTTTTGAATTTTAAATTATTAAAAATTTAAAATAGTTATAAAATGAACATGTCAATCCATAATTATATAGTTCTTAAGACGTTTGCCAACTCAAGGGAAACATTTTATAATTATGTAATAAAAGGAGTCCTAGTTTAAGAAACTGCCTTTATAACGCCACCGTAAATAATTTTCAGAGTCCTACAGGTGAACAATTCAAGAAATATACTTGCAGAATGATTTTTTTAAGGAGAACTAACAGTAAAAGCAAGTCACTTTAAGCATTTTGTATACTCCACAGACTAGGCAAATATTAAACCTGTTTTCAGGAGTAGCTTCTTAGGCATGGAAAAGATTTTTTCTTTATTTAGACTAATTCCTTATTTGTTAACTTCGTTCAGTAAATACTCGTATTTTACCCACTCTATGCCAGGCACTGTTTAATTTCTTCATTCAGTAAACTAGCTTTACAACATAAAAATATTACCTATCACATGGCCCCACCTTTAGTAACTTATAGATATCACTTTCTCTGCCTTCTTTTAATTGCTCCTTTGTCATGCCACTCATTCATTCACTCATTCATTCATTCAAGTACGCCTCTAGGGCGTTCTAGATGCCACAACTGCTGGGAACCGTTCAGGTGGGAAAAGCAGCGATAGAACATGAATAGTGCTCTGGGGGTGAAGGCCAAGCAGCCGCAGGGAAGAGGAGGGCTCCAGCCTGATGTGAGGACCAGAAGGGAGGTCTGGAACCAGTACTTTCTGGAGCGAAGCCTAGAGGATGAGCAGTTGCTAAGTGAGGAAAGAGGTACAGGTCAGTGACCCATGCAGGGGAACCCCATGTGCCAAAGCCCACAGCAAGAGAACATGGTCTTCCCGTCGCCTTGTTTGCATTTTTACTTGGACATTTTACAGGATAAAGTAATAATGGAAAAGGAAATAAAATGGAAACCTTTTATATTTTCCCTGTGTTGTCTCAAGACAAAATACTTTTGTTGAAGTATATTTGACATATGATATTATTTTTCAGGTGTGGAATGTAGTGATTCAACAATTATATACATTATGAAATGCTCACCATGATAAATGTAGGTATCACCTGTCACAATTCAATATTATTGGCTCTATTTCCTATGCTGTACTTCTTATTCCTGTGGCTTACTTTGTAACCGTTAGTTTTTTCCTCTTAATCCCCTTCACTTCTGCCTCCACTCTCCTCCCCTCAGGCAAGGACCGGTTTGTTCTCTGTTTTTGAATATTTGTTTGAATATTTGTTAAGTATTTGTTTTTGTTTTTCAGAATCCACATATAAGTGAAATCATATGGTATTTTTTTTTCTGTCTGATTTTTCTCTGTGTGATGCTCTCTGGGTTCATCTTGCACATGGCAAGATCTCATTCGTTTTTAAGGCTGAGTAGTATTCCGGTGTGTGTGTGTGTGTGTGTGTGTGTGTACACGTAGCATATCTTCTTTATTCACTTACCTATCGATGGACACTTAGGCTGGTTGCTTCCGAATCTGGGCTATTGTAAATAATGCTGCAGTAAACATAGGAGTGCACGTAACTCTTTTGAATTGGTGTTTTTGTTTTCTTTGGGTAAACACCGAGCAGTGGAGTTTCTGGATTGTATGGTATTTCTCTTTTTAATTTTTTGAGGAACTGCAGTGCTGTTTTCCACAGTGGCTGCACCAATGTACATTCCCATCAACAGTGCGTGAGAGTTCTCCTTTCTCCACATCCTCGCCAGCATTTGTTTTTTCTGTTTGATGTTGGCTGTTCTGACTGGTGTGTGATGAGATCTCATCATGGCTTTGATTTGTATTTCCCCGATTAGCAGCATCTTCTCATGTGTCTCTGTTGGCTGTTTGTGCTCTTTGAAAAATGCCCAGGGGCTCTGCCCATTTTTTATTTGGATTATTATGATTTTTTTGGTGTTGAGTTGTAGGAGTTCTTTATATATTTTCACTATTAACCCTTATTGAATATAGCCTTTGCCAGTATCTTTTCCCATTCAGTAGGTTGCCTTTTTGTTTTGATGATGGTTTTCTTTTCTTATTTTGGTGTAGTCCTAGTTGTTTGTTTTTGCTTTTGTTTTCTTTGCCAGAGGAGACAGAGCCAGAAAAATATTGCTGAAGCCAAGAGATTACTGCCTATATTTTCTTCTAGGAGTTTTATGGTTTTAGGTCTTACATGTAGGTCTTTATTCCATTTTGAGTTTATTTTTGTGGACATTGTAAGAAAGCAGCCCAATTTCATTGTTTTGCATGTAGCAAGACAAACTTTATTTTTATTTTCTAAGTATCAGCTTACTTACATCAGTTTACATCAGTCTGTCATATTAATTCTAACTCAGGAAGGCATTTGGAAGTTAAAAGATGGGGACTCAGGGCCAAACTGGTTTCTCCAGCTTTTATTTGGCTTTTATTTCCCTTTTGCAGGCTTTCCTCCTCCTCCTCGGTGTCCTCACAGGCCTTGCTGGCTGGATGCCGGGCCACGATTTGGGGCTCTGTGAGAGGTGGCACTCGGCAGTCTGGGCTTAGACTCCCCGGCCTCTGACCCAGCCAAACCCTCTGTGTCCTCTGCCCAGCTCGCCATTTCTCTTTTGCAGTTGTTCCCCAAATCTCCCTCCACCCCAAGTTCAGAGGCATACCCCTGAATCTGCTAGCTTTTCCTTTGCAGGATACCAGAGACAAACCTAAACAGTGAAATTCTGGTTTTACTGTGCACTTACAGAAGTTGTTTATGTTTTAAATTACCACAGTGGGGACTCCTGGGGGGCTCAGTCAGTTGGGCGGCTGCCTTTGGCTCAGGTCGTGATCCCAGGGTCCTGGGATCGAGTCCTACATTGGCCTCCCTGCTCAGTGAGGAGCCTGCTTCTCCCTCTACCTGCCACTCCCCCTGCTTGTGTGTGCGCTCTCTCTCTCTATCTCTCTGACAAATAAATAAATAAAATCTTTAAAAAAAAATTTTTTTTTAAATTACCACAGTGGCTTTGAGGGCCATCTTGACAAATGCAGGAGATGCATTCTTTATGTATGTCTAGAAATGCATCCTTCAGAACAGTTGTCTGTAGGACATAAGGGTCTAGGGCCCCGTTGCTTTTTCAGATGCCGGGTGGAGTGGCTTAGTAATCATATGCTCATAGATCATTACTATGTCAAGCTGTAGGAAATGACCAAGACCCCTGCTTATTTTGTCCCTATGGGGGGTGGAGTTTGAGTCTCACCCTGCCCCCCGCCAAGTGCCCCCATGCTTGCCACAAGCTGATGGCTCCACTGCTTACAGTAGAGTTTCATGGCTCCTTGGCACCAGCTGGTGAATTACAGGGTCGTTTTCTGATAAGAGGCGAGGCTGCATCCTGTAACAAAAGTACACGGTAAGACACTCCAGTGGCTGTGAGTGCAGACATTGCCACACACACGGAAGCGGCTGCTGCCTGGGGACGGGCCTCCCCGTGGCCTGGAGGTGTCCCTGACCAGAAGTGGAGCGTCCCAGCGGCCAGCTGATGGTGCCCTTCAGGCTCCCAGAGCCCCAAGAAGGGTGGCCCCCCCCATAACACAAGTCTGAACAGAAGACTGGACCTGTTCCAAACACTCTCTGTCATAAACGAAGTGACTGTGATGATCTGGGTTTCCAGACACCTGCTGTCCTTTAGATAGAAAGTTCCCCAAGGATCATGCTTTGAACTGTGTCTGGGAAGGAAGAATAGAGTCTTTCCTTGAAATCCCCCCATGGCTCCTTTCTGATAAAGGAAGCAAGCACCTTTATTTTTTGTTAGTGAAAGCGGTTTTTATGGGCTCAGATTGAGGATAGCCTTGTATCTGGTAATTTTTTGGAACCTGTGGAGGAAGGTCCATTAGATGAAATGTCGTGAAGCGTGGATTCTGCAGGAGATGGTTGGTTGGTTAAACAAATCTATATTGGGGGCCTGTTTATATGCCAGGTTCTGTCCTGTGTGATCAGGACAGGTGCACATGGTAGAGATGGTATTCCCACTCTCGGGGCTTGTATTTATGAAAACAAGTAACAGGGCAAATATCAAATATTTCTCTGCAGAGAATTAAAATACAGAGATGTGAGAGAGAGTGTTTGGAGGTTTATTAATATGTCCTTTTTAAAAACACTAGAGAAGAGGAAATCAAAGTTGGCAAGTAGATTTTTTTTTAAGATTTTATTTATTTTTGTGAGAGAGAGAGAGAGAGGGAGCACGAGCAGGGGGGAGGGGGCAGAGGGAGAAGCAGACTCCCCGCTGAGCAGGGAGCCTGATGCGGGGCTCAGTTCTGGGACCCTGGGATCATGCCCTGAAGCTGAAGCCAGATGCTTAACCAACTGAGCCACCCAGGCGCCTGGTGTCAAGTAGGTTCTTATAGATTTCATCAGATGTGTTAGAGGGAGTCTCGTTCATCCACAAAAAATAGGGTGACAGAGGATAACTGTGTGAAAGTAGCAACCATCTGCCCATTTTCCAACACCATTTCTCATTACTGGGATATTTCCAGCAGCCAAACTGGACTTTATAGATTCCTTGAAGAGCTTACACGTTCTCATCTTTGTTTCTTCACTGCATAGCACAGTGCCTACTGTGTACTTGGTGTGCAGTGAGTATATTTTGAGTGGATGAATGAAACAAAAGTAGGTTTGTTAGAATTTTTCTTCCAGCCTCAAGTATAGAAGACATCACTTTTCATTTACTTTCTTTTAAACTGCAGAGCATTATTTCGTTAAGACTTGAGTGCATGATTATAAAATATCCTGCTTTTTTGAAACATATTTTTGTTTTTTAAAAATAAAATTTATGGTTCTCTCTTAAATCTAAATTTGTTGAAGAATGGAAGGAGTGATGTGGAAAGCCATCTATTATTTCTTTGACTTTAAATAGTCAATTGTGTAGCATGTGGTTGGACCCTATTTCTTCATCACTCTCATAATTGCTTGACTTGGATGGGATTGACAGTTTAACCCCTCAGTGAACAGGCTCAGAGTCGGCTATACACTCCAGAAAGCTGCTTTAAAATAGGAAATTAATCCTGGAGACTTAGGAGATGTGGAGCAGCGGGGTGTATGGACTTGGAGGATGAAGCAGTGAATGGGATAGATCCACTGCTATTCCTGTGGAAGTGATTTAACTTTCAAAAAAAATGACAGATAATGTTTAAAAAAAATTTTTTTTTTTAGAGCTCACGCATGAGCCTGAGGAGTGGGGGCAGGGGAGGGGCAGAGGGAGAGAGAGAATCCCAAGCAGGCTCCATGCCCAGCACTGAGCCCGATGTGGGGCTCGATCTCACGACTCTGAGATCATACCTGAGCCAAAATCAAGAGTCGGTTGCTTAACTGATTGAGCCACCCAGGTGCCCTGACAGATAATTAGTTTTATATTATAATCTGATTCCTATCTGGCTTCAAAAGGGAGCTCTGTACCAATGCTCTCCATTCCTATAGGAGACCTCTAGGGATGCTACCTGTCATACAGGAAGGAAGCCTTTGTAGGACTTTTCAACTAAGATACTTTCCGAATCAATTTGGTTTTTCTCTTTTAAAAAATATTTTTTTAATTTTTTTTAATTTTTTTAAAAGATTTTATTTATTTATTCGACAGAGATAGAGACAGCCAGCGAGAGAGGGAACACAAGCAGGGAGAGTGGGAGAGGAAGAAGCAGGCTCCCAGTGGAGAAGCCCGATGTGGGGCTCGATCCCAGGACTCCAGGATCACACCCTGAGCTGAAGGCAGATGCTTAACAACTGCACCACCCAGGCGCCCCTTAAAAAATATTCTTGGGGCGCCTGGGTGGCACAGCGGTTTAGCGTCTGCCTTCGGCTCAGGGCGTGATCCCGGCGTTATGGGATCGAGGCCCCACATCAGGCTCCTCCACTATGAGCCTGCCTTCTTTCTCTCCCACTCCTCCTGCTTGTGTTCCCTCTCTCGCTGGCTGTCTCTATCTCTGTCGAATAAATAAATAAAATCTTTAAAAAATATATATTCTTAAAAACTATAAATCATGTCAAGGAAAACCTTTCAAATGAACTTTTTCACCTTTATTTTCCTTGGCCGCCATCTGAGGGAAGAGGGTGCGTTTCCTAGACCCATGGGCTAGAGCAGTTCCCTCATCACCGCGGAGCCACCTCTCCCTTTCTGCACGGGGGGGGGGGGGGGCCCCCCTCACACACGTTTGTGGAGCAGGTGCCACGAGAACAAGGGGCTGGAAGCGCTGCTGTTCTTCATAGCTGTCGCAGCAGGAGCGGGGATGAGTCTTCCAGCCTCTTTAGCTGGTGAGTGGGAGCTGTCCTGCTCTCTGGCCCTGGCAGGCCAGGCGCTCCTTTCTCTGTCGTTGCTACGGTGTCTTCAGATCAAGACGGAGCCCTTCAGCTAGCTCACCATAATGGTTTCCCATGGCTGAGTGATGTCGAGAAGTAAGTTCCGCCTACTTGGAAAACATAGTTCATTGCCGAAGAGTCCACGAATCTTCTCCATTGATTGTTAACACAGTGTACTCGAAAGAGGACTTGAATTACAGGACAGTGAAATTGAGGGAACAGCCCAGGAGCCCCAAGGACAAGTGATGAGGTCTACATTCGGGTAGACCAGTGTCCTGTGAAATCTGGACAGTTCCAGGCTTTATCTATTTTGTACTGACTTTGGCGTATTTTAGTTTTTTAACTCTGCTTTTGTTAGGCGGCTTTGTAATAAGGAGTTTATTATTATTTTTTTTTTGGCCGGTGGGGAGGAGTCAGCATGGTAGAGGGAAGATTTCACTGTTAAAAATGAAAAATGTTTTTCAATAAAATAATTAGTTTGAAAAGCAGGAAGCCCTGTGATTCTCTTTAGCTAAATGACTTTCTTCCTTCTTTCTTTTTTTAAAAAATATTGTGAAGGGAATGCGTTTAAAAATCTTATTTACGTTACTTACATAGATACTATGAAAAGCAATCTCCAAATCATTTGCATTCATTTTTGGGGAGTCCCCTCCTGTCAGCATCTCTCTCTTCATTTGCGACCATTTGTCTCCTAGCCCCATGCTCACAGAACCCTGGGCCACAGCTGGGCACAGCCAAACCTCAGCTTGCCACTGAGTGAATAACTCACTCCCACGCAAGCAGGCTTTGTCTGTTTTGCTCTTGAATCGCCCCATTATTCTGTTTGTTTGGCTGGCTGATCTATTCTGTTGAGAAATTGTATCAAAGCAACAACTGAATCACGGAGTATTTAGAACAAGTAAATTGACTTAAATGATGAATTTTTTTTTTCTAAAAGGTGTCTAAATGCAGGGAGGATGTCTAGGATGACGTTATTGAAACAGATGATTAGTGCAGTTTTAGTCGTGACTGTTTATCATCCCACATGCGTACTCTTATCATTGAATCAAATCATCATTAACCTTATTGCCCTCCCCCACAAGTGTTTTCCTTTTTTTTTTTTTTTTATTGTCTATACGTATTGGAACAAAGTGTATGTGGAACTTTTGTTTTTACATTACATTCTGTCGCAGGCATTTTTCTAGGTTATTCTAGGTTATTCTCTTGCAGGCTTTCTGTCCATTTTCAGAAATTTTTTTATTGTGATAAGATATACATAACATATTTTCCATTTAAACCACTTTTAAGGGTGCCATTTAAATACATTGACATTGTATTTCCAGAACTATGCATCTTGCAAAACTGAAACTCTGTACCCATTCAACAACTCCAGAACTATTCATCTTGCAAAACTGAAACTCTGTATCCATTCAACAACTCCTCATTCCTCCCTGCCCCCAGCCCCTGGCAACCACCATTCTCCTTCCTGTCTCTCTGATTGGACTACCAAGGGTACCTTATGTGAGTGGAATCCTACGGTACTTTTTTGTGACTGCCCTATTTCACGTAGCCTAACATCCTCGTGACTCATCTATGTTGCAGCATGAGTCAGTTTCCTTCCTTTTGAAGGCTGAATAATATTCCATTGTATGTGTCTACCTCATTTTGTGTATATTTTGTTTGTCCATTCATCTGCCCTAGTACTTCTGCCTTTTGGTTATTGTGCATAATGGTGCTAGAATGTGGGGATACAAACATCTGTTTGAGTTCCTGATTTCGGTTCTTTTGGGCATATACCCAGAGGTGGAATTGTTGAGCCACAGTATAATTTCATGTCTGGTGTTTTAAGGAATTACCATTCTGTTTTCCACAGTAGCTGCACAATTTTACATCCCCACCCACGGTGCTCAAGGGTTCCCATTTGTCTACATCTCGTTAACACTTTCATCTTCTCTCTTTCCTTCCATCGTAGCCATCCTAATGGATGTAAGGAGGTATTTCATTATGGTTTTGATTTGCATTTCCCCAATGATCAGTGATATTGAGCATCTTTTCATGTGCTTACTGGCTGTTTGTATATCTTCTTTGGAGAAATGTCTTTTAATTAGGTTGTCCTTTGTTGTTGTTGAGTCATAGGAGTTACTTATGTAGTCTGGATATTAACCTCTTACCAGATAATTTGCAAATATTTTCTCCCATTCTGTGGGTTGCAGTTGCCATTTCACTGTTGATCACGTCCTTTGATGTACTGTTTTTATTTTCATACAGTCCAATTTATTTTTTTACTTTTGTTGTCTGTGCCTTTGGTGTCCTATCCAAGAAATCCTTTCCATATCCAGTGTCATGAAGCTTTTCCCTTATGTAGACAGTCTCTTAAACTTAGGTTTTTTTCTATCCTGGATAATGCTGCGGTGAACGGCTTCATGCATGTAGCTTTTCTTCTTTTCTTGGCACTGTTTACTTTCGGAGAGCAAGATGAAGTTCTGAACCAGTTTTGCCCCATTAGAGCCCATGGAGACACCAGACAGAGCAGAGGATATCACTCGTCTTGTTAGCAATAGTCTTGTTTCTGAAGGCAAGGAGAGCGGCGTCTACGGAAGCATTCAATACCTTAATTGCTCCTATCGTCCTCTGGAACTGTGATTATTATTATTTTATTTTTTTAAGAGAGGGGGAAAGAAGAGGGAGGAAGGGCAGAGGGAGAGAGAGACTCTTAAGCAGTCTCCATGCCTCGCATGGAGCCCGACGTGGGGCTTGATCTCATGACCTGAGCCAAAATCAAGAGTCAGACACTCAACCAACAGAGCCAGCCAGGAGCCCCAAGGAACTGTGATTTTTAAAATGGCACGGTCACATAAGCAGCCTGGGTCCCAGAAAAGGCACAGCCACCTTAAAGAGCAGCAGGGAAGGAATTTATGTGATTATTTCTTTGACCCTCAAATCTGGGACCTCGGGGCTGAAAGGAAAGGTGAGGATGTTTGCTGTGGCTGATGAGCTTCAGGTGGCCCTGGATCGCCTTTCTAACTCACAAAGTCCAGTCCCCCTGCACATTTGAAGGGGAGAAAAGTCCTTTTGGGGAATTCTTCTAAGAACCCAACATTATATATAGAACATTTTCACAAAAATCAAAAGTTTAAAAAATTCCAGCCATTTGCCACTGTGTTAGGAGGTTAAAATCCCATTTGAAAAAGCATATTCTGTTAGGGACTGACATAGTAATTATGCTCATTTATTAAATGGAAAAAATACTCCTTTGAAAATCAAGTGCATACATTATCTTCTGCTGTATTTCAGGAAACAAAATTTTCATCATCCCAGGTTTTAATATCCTAGAGAAATGTGTTTTAAACTTTGGCAGTGTTGATGAATTGAGGAAAAGATGATCAGTTTCTCCTTGGTATTTGCAACAGGTTTTCTGCCTTTGGGAGACTCCATATACAGAGAGAAAAATCTAGAGCCATTTTATTTCTACTGGTGGTTCATTTTCAAAAAGCACACAATGGCAATGACCATAATAAGACTTCTCATCAAAATGGATTCCAGGGGTGCCTGGGTGGCTCAGTAGGTTACATGTCTGCCTTCAACTCCGGTCATGATCTCAGGGTCCTGGGATCAAGCCCTGTACTGGGCACCCTGCTCAGCGGGGTGTTTGCTTCTCCCTCTCCTTCTGCCCCCCCTCCCCCAGCTCATGCTCTCTCTCTGTCTCTAATAAATAAAATCTTAAAGGATTCCAAAAGATCTCTTTTGCAGAGGATTTTGATTTGTGTTTGCTTTTTAACTTTTTATTTTGAAAATATCCTACATCTTCTTGAGTACATAAAATAGTATAATCAATTCCCATGTTTTAGTCAGCCAGCCTTAGGAATTAAGTCATGGCCCATCATGTTTTATCTATACTTCTGCTCACTTTTAATACCCTTACCTCAATTTGTATTTGAGGCAAGTCCCAGTCATCATTTGATCTGTAAATACTTTCATAAACATCTCTAAGAAATAGTTTTTAAAATGTCGCCATACCTAACAAATTAATAATCCATTGATCTAATCAAATGCCTTCAGTGATCATTTATCTGATTTTTTCTTTTTAATTTTTTCTTTTTCATAAGGAAAAGCTTACATACAGTGAAGAATGTATACATGTATAAACACCACAGTATAACTACTTAAGCCCAGATAAAGTTATAGTATGTTTCCAACCTTCCAGCATCTTCCCTTGAGCTCCTCCTCAGTCAGTAATTCCCTCCCCCTGACGACAGAGGTCGGAACAATGGTTTTGAACGTCATATCCATGGAATCCTATAATCTTGTGTCTGGCTTTTTTCACTCAACATTGTCTATGAAATTGATTCATGTTATTATATTTAGCAGTTCTTTCTCGTAGCTGTGAACTCTTCCGTTGCATTGAATGAATATACTGCAATTATTTGATATATTCTGCTGTGTCCAGTTTGAGGCTACTATTACTAGTATATTAACTTGCCATACGTACCTTTTGTGGGCATAATAATAATTCAGTTCTGTTTGTGTGTGTGTGTGTGTATGTGTGTGTATATGTGTATATGAATATATACAGCATTGTATATGTATACACACACACACACACACACACACACACACACACCAAGCAGTGAAGTTACTGGATCACGGGGTAGGCATGTGTTTATTGCTAAGCACCTTGTGAGAGTTCCAGTTGCCCCACATTCTCATTAACACTTGGCTGTGTTAGTCCTTGCACGTATGGCCAATCTGATGAGAGTAGAGTGGCATCTCATTGTCATTTTACTTTGTATTTCCGTGATAACCAGTGCTTTTCCACACTTTTTAATATGGTTATTGACTTTAAGATATCCTCTTTTGTGAAAGCCTATTAGACTTTTGCCCATCTTTACTAGGTTGTCGTTTTTTACTAATTCGTGGGAATTCTTTACGTATTCCGAGGATGAGCTTTTTGTTGGATGAGTGTGTTTAAGTATCTTCTCCTGGTCTGTGATTTGTCTTTTTAAATCTCTAATGAGTGAACAGAAATTCTTAATTAAGTTTTGATATCAGGTCTCCGGCCTTGTTTTTGTTCTTCAATTTTGATTTTTTGTAAGTAGTTTTCTTTTCCATGTAGATTTTAAAATCAACTTTTCAATACACACACACACACACACACACACACACACACACACACACCCACCCACCCACCCACCCCAGGGATTTTGCATTGGATTGCATGGAAGTTACAGTTCAGTTTAAGAGAAGTTAACATTGTAGCAAGATTGAATTCCAGCCTGTAAAAATTGTGTATCTCTGTCCTGAGATTAGTCGTTCTCAGGCAGGGTTGATTTGCCCCCAGAGGACGTCTGGCAATGTCTGGAGACATGTTTGTTGTCACATCTGTGGTGGGGGAGTGGTTGTGTGCTACTGGCATCTTGTAGGTAGAGGGCAGGAATGCTGCCCATCGTCCTGCAACTCCTAGGACGACCCCACAAGAAAAAATTGACCCAAAATGTTAAGATTTAGGTCTTTATATTTATTTTTAGTAAGATTTTGAATTTTCAGTGTGACAGTATTATACGTCTTTGTTAGATCTATCCTTAGATAATTAGTGTTTTGGTGCGATTGTGATTTTTATTTCATATTCTGATTGTTACTGCTTTGTGTGTATGTGTGTGTGTATATACAAACTCTATATGTGTATGGTTTGTGTCTGTGTCTTTAAGTGTCGGTTGTATTTTATACCTTTTATTTTGGAGATTCCCTTTCAGTTTCTCCCTCTTCCTCCCCCCCCACCCCCCGCCCCATACACTTTTTTATTGTTGTTGAAGAAACTGGACTTTTGTCCTGTAGAGTTTCCTACAGCTTGGATATTGCTGATCCCATCAGCATGGTGTGTTTAATATGCCCCCTTGTCTCTGTGGTCCTTACCCATATCCGTTACTTCAGTAGGACCTGCAAAATGAAACACTGATTCTATCTTTTGCTTTCCATTTCTTATCCCAGGATATTTTTGTAAAAAGACTGCCCTTCCACCCAGCTAATTCATTACTCCGAGGCCCTAGAGAAAAGACAGGGTAAATGCCTATTCCTTCTGTTTTTTTAAATCAGTTTCCAAAATGAGTTGGTTCCTAAGAATCTTCCATAGGCAACCAGAGAGGTTTTCTGTTTTTGTTTTTGTTTTTAAATTAAAAGTACCATTATGATCTTACAGTTTAACCTTAGTTGATGTTTCAGTCCATTGCTGTTTTTACCTTCATTAGGGATTAAATTGTTCCATGTTTGCATAGTGGGATCTTCAACACCCTCATGTAACTTTTAAGTTTCCTTGCTTTCTGCTAGAAGGAGATATGCCAGGCTCTTCTTGAACATTTCTTACCGCTAACCTGGAATCAGCCATTTCTTCAAGGAGCCACGGTCTCTTACCGAATGTATTTAGAGAGAGTGCTAGGCATGCTCGGTGCTACTGGAGGGGTGATTTCTAGGCTTTTTCAGTAGACAGAAAATATGTATTTTTTTAAAAGATGAGTTCATATTCTAGGCTATAAGATTTTTACTTAACTTCATTCTTTTTCCTGTGCACAAAGCCCTGAGTCCCAACAAACACCAACAGACCTACCTGTTGCTTTATCACAAACCACATGGCCAGCGGCCTTAGAATGACAATACCAGGTTGACCGGTGAGAATATGATTACTGAAAACAAATTTTCTTTGCCATCTTCTGGTGTCTGTTTTTAAGGGTCTTTCATAATAAAAATGCACTGTCCGAGTACTGTGTTCTAACGTCGCTTGGACTAGCTCTGTGTGGTTCTTTTACCAACTGGATTTGCATTAATTTTACTTTCTAGGGCTTGCATTATTAAAATTTGGTATTACGATGCACAATATTTACATGGTTCCAAAGTGTAATCTACAAAGAAGCTTTGTTTCTATCCTTGCTTCTCCTTCCCTAGCCCTCCTCTCACCTTGTCGGTATCCATTTAAAAAAAAAATTATAGGTTTTTCTACCATTTTTTTTCAATATTCACAAATATCTTTATACTTATATCCTCCCTTCCTTTAAATATGGGAGGTTTTTACCAGGTGGTCTATTTCACTTGTCCTCACCTCTGTTCTTGTAAATCTTCTGGTCTTCAGGAAGGTTTGTGTTTTGGTTCTAAGCTTACCTTGATACTCAGGCTTTACGTAATACCCTCACTGCCCTCGCATCTGGGTCGTCGTTTATTGGTTCCCAAGATGAGCATTTTGAGATGAGCTGCAAGCCTCTTTCTTCTCCTTCCTTAGCCTTAGTTTTAGAGTAATGAGACTCATCCTCTTTGGGAACATTCCCCAGTCCCCCAAATGAGTGGGTTTTATGTAGAAACCACATCTGTGGGCCAAAATGATGATGGTGAGGTAAATGAATGTAGACTTAAAAAGTCGAGTGAACCTTAAAACAACAGGTCTTGTGAGCATAGGAGAGGGTGCGTGTTCATTGATCCATTTCTCATGCTGGGTACACTGTCCTGTACCAGATGATGTGGGCTTCGCAGGGACTGTACTTCAGGGAGGGGAGAGTGTTCCCATTGGGCTGGTTTGTCACCTGCGATGGTATGTGAAGCACTGAGGGTCAGGCTAGGCTACTGTGAATAATTCATAACCTTGGCTCTCAGAAACCCAATTTTCGTCTGGAACAAGAAGCACATGTAGCAACACCAGGCCGTAGTTCCAGCTTCTTCCATTTTTCAGACGGCGAAGTGGCTAACATGTAAGCAAGGAAGGGGCAGGCCGGACTCGTCAGCACTTGATTGAAATGTGTTTGTTCCCGAGAGGCAGGTTCATTCCTTCACTGATTCATATTTGTTGAAAGCCTGTTATGTGTAAGGCATGATAAGGGATAAGACGCAGAAAATAACATTCTAGAGGGGACACGGATAGGCAAACCAAATTAGGTTGGGAGCCTATAATGGTATGTCCATGCAGAGCTGTGGGCTGGGAAGATGGCCGTGGAGGGACGGTGGACTTGGCAGTGGGCTCGATATGTGCCGTGTGAGCTTGGTGGATGGATGTGAATGCTAGTACGGGATTCTTCACTAATGAGTTGACCTTGCTATGTTTTTTTTTCCTTGTTGGTTTAGTGTATCCTATTAGGTGGGGGCAAACAAATAATTATTCATTGTAGAATTTGAGTAAGGACTAAATAGATGGGGGGAAAATGTAGCAGAAATTTAATATTCCAAATAAATCAGGCTCCTTACTGCCCCTCTTCTTCCTCCTTACCTTCTTCCCTTCCTGCTCCCTCCACTCACTCCCCCCTCAAGAGGAAAATGGATGTACATACTGTTTGACTCAGTAATGCTATCTCTAGCAGTTTATCCCAAGAATATATTTGGACTTGCTTGAAAAGGTATATGTGCAAAGATGTTCTTCTGATACACGCATTGGATATATGTGTGTATGTACATATATACGTACCAATGTGCATGTTCCCCGCCCCCCACCCCCAAACACACATTCGCTTTGGACACAAACTAAATTTCCTGTAGGGGATTGACTAAATTCATTGTTCTCTCCTTTTTTAGAATGACCATATGTTATCTTACGTAATTAAAAAATCAGTAAATTTATTTTTCTTTAAGAAGGCGATTACCACTTGTTTTCTCTTTTAGTGAAATTTACAGAGATTTAGATTTTATACTGGTTGTGAATTTGAAGTGGAAAATTTATATTCCTGTATTCTTTGAATTGGTATTAGTTTGATTTGGTTTCTGCTTGGCTTACATACGTAATTGGATAATGACTGTATTACAGTGGGGGAGTGTCTGACTCTAAGGAGGCATTCTTCTTCTTTTTTTTTTTGGGTGGGCAGCAAAGCAGGGTTTATTGAGCGATAACAAAGTGATAGTACCAAGCGACCCAAGGGTGTTGCCGTAGGGAGGCATTCTTAAAGTGCTTTGGATGGAATGAGTGAACTTTCAAGTTGGCTCCATGGTTTAAAAAAAAAAAAAAAGACAAAAACCTTTGATCTACTTCAAAAATGTTATCTTATGTGTGTAAAGTTTTGAACATGTTTTGCATTTTTAAAATGAATATTAATCATCTTCCTTTGGCCACATGTTTGCAGATGTCAGGTTAGTTGGCTAAAGCAGTCTGTTATAATTTGATTTTCTTGTGTGCCTTTGGAGAATCAGACAGGTTCTATTTTGGCAGGTAGATCTCTGAACCTCCTTGCCTCCAACTTTTTTCTTAGGATAATTTTGTTTTTGAGAGAAGTGGAGAGAGAGGAGGGTAGGGGCAGAGGGAGAGAGTTTCAAGCCCGTTACACCCCCAGCGTTGAGCCTGGCATGGGGCTCAATCTCACAACCCTGAGATCATGACCTGAGCCAAAATCAAGAGGTGGGTGCTTAACCAACCGAGCCACCCAGGTGTCCCTTTCTTAGGGTAATTTAATCCGCTTTGAGACTTTACTGTCTGTCTAATTATTAGTAATATATAGTGATGCTCATATAGCCAATGTTTATAAAAGTATACATTAAAAATAATTTTATTTTGGGGTGCCTGGGTGGCACGGCGGTTAAGCGTCTGCCTTTGGCTCAGGGCGTGATCCCGGCGTTATGGGATCGAGCCCCACGTCAGGCTCCTCTGCTATGAGCCTGCTTCTTCCTCTCCCACTCCCTGCTTGTGTTCCCTCTCTCGCTGGCTGTCTCTATCTCTGTCGAATAAATAAATAAAATCTTTAAAAAATAATAATAATTTTATTTTGTTTCCTTAACAGAAACCATAGCCCATTAATGAGTTTTGGAGCAAGCTTTGTCAGTTTTTTGGTAAGTTGCTATGGGGAGCGGTATTGGTGTGAAGGAAACAAGTATATAAAGTATGTCTTGGAGTTACTCACTGTATAGATACAGGTCTTTTTTAATTTTTTTAAAGATTTATTTATTTTAGAGAGTGCATGCATAGGGTGGGGGGTGCAGGGCAGAGGGAGAGAGAGAATCTCAAGCAGACTCACCGCTGAACACAGCCTGATGTGAGGCTCAGTCTCCTGACCCCGAGACCATGACCTGAACCGAAATCAAGAGTCAGATACTTAACCAACTGAGCCACCCAGGCGCCCCCTATAGATAAAGATCTTTCAGAATATAAAAGTGTAATAAAGTTTTTGCCTATTAGCCAACACCTATGAGATATCCTCTTTTCCTTAATTAAAAAAAATGCTTATACCTTTGAGAGCATTAAGAGTACTTTGAAAGTATTTTTCCCAACCAAAAAATTTTTAAAATAAGAATAAAATTGGAAAGACCCTTCCAAAAAATAAAACTGCATTAGAGAATTAAAAAAAAAAAAGTCAAGGTTTGGATACTAAAGGTTTACTCTAAAATTATTGAATAAATGTGGACTGTAAAGCAAGTTAAATTAGCAGAGTTGAAATTTATTAGTTACTATTACATTTTTAAATATTAGTATTTAAGAATTGAAGAAATAGGTTGCAGTTAGGTGTTTAAAGAAAATTTGGCAATGTAGAAAATTGGGTGCTTTTTTCCAGAAATACGTATGACATCACACAAAGCACTTTCAGGCGTATAATTTAAGAAAACTATCATAGAATGGTATAATAGCAAATGTGTGTGTGTGTACATATTTATAACCAATATGTGTAGAGACCAAGTGAAGTAAAATAGAGAAAGCATGTAGATTTCAGATGTAGGAAGATCTCTGCAAACTGGTGTGTCCTGTGACTGCTGTCCCTGCCCAACCTCAGGAACCCAGCCAGCTTCTGGTGACATGGATTTTCATTCAAGCTATTTATTTGCTCCTCTTGCCAGGGAATACAACACAAATGTTTAAGGCTTGCCATTTACAAGAAAACATAGCATCTGACTTTAGGGAAAATGGTACTCTGTGGGAATCACAACATGAGTACCCCCTCACTACAAAGGCAGGAAGGAAGACCCCGCCAAAGGCTTGGCTGAGTGGAGGAGGAAGGTGAGGAGGGGGTTGCAGCAGGGCTGGGGTCTGCTTGGAAAGAAAGTGTGGTGAGGGGGCTTGGGCAAAGGTGGCTGTGGTCTGATTTGGCTCCAATGGGAGAGTATATTGGAGTCTTTCCAAGGACGCCTAGAATGCCAAGGGGAGAGGGCTTGCCGAATGGATAGGGCGGGGAAGAGAGTTAGCGACGACGATGAGCTCATTAGGTCCTTCCAAGAACCAAGTGTCTTGTCTCTGCCCCTACAGCCCATCCATAACCTCAGAAACCTCCGTGCCACTGGTGAAAAGTAGCAGGTGTTTATCAAAGAAGGGATTGCCCCTACCCAGTCAGATGTGGCCTGGAAAAATCTGCCAGGCTGCCAGTCTAATTTTTCACTGTGGACAGTGTAATATGAGTTCCAAATAAGGGAACCCATTGGAATTGCTGTCCCTGAAAAGAGACACTGCTGTGGAAACTCAGTGAAGGGGACCGATCAGAGATTATACAGGGCTTTGGTTACTGTGTTCAATAACAACAAAAAAGGTCCTGGAACAGTAATTGTGAGAACGTTTACCACCCTCTGTTTTTTCATGTAGGTGTGATAGAGTTACAGCCTTATTTCATATTGAGATTATAGTTCTTGGAAATGATTATGGTATGCCGTAACATTCTAATTCTTTTACTTGCAACAACTAACATTTGATTGTGTTTTTTTTCTCCCCTAGTTTGGGATTTTGTTGTTTTAAATCGTCTAAATTTTCTGAGACTTACTGATTCATTCGTTCTTTCCTTATTTCTTTCTTGGAAGAACGCCATGATGACATTTGAGGAAGAAAAAATGCAGTTGGCGTGTGATGACTTAAAGACGACGGAGAAGCTGTGTGAAAGTGAAGAGGCTGGAGTAATTGAAACCATCAAGAATAAAATTAAGAAGAATGTAAGCACGATGTCTTTAGGTTGTGAACGGAGTGCCACTGACGTAGGGCATTTCTCCTTTACCTGGTTTTCGATATTTCAGATATGAATGAAAGCACTACATGTTTCTTACAATTTTGGATGATGTAAAATGTATTTAAAAAAAAACAGTAGAACCCCACCCCCACCTTTAAAGCCATTCAGTGCATTAATTCTTTTGCTATCTTAAGGTTATCTTCTTCCATAATGGGGCATGTGCTAAGAGCTTTTGTGTGTATGTAATTCAGATATGTTGCATTTTAGCATTATGGAGGAATTCAGCTATTTACCTGATTTTCCCCAAGCCTTACCAGCCTTTGGTTACACATAAAGTCACAATAACATTGTAATTGACTTTTCCTGATTTTGCTTTTACCTTTCAGTGCAAACGTCTAGTCTTTGGGGAGGCATCCTCCTACCCCTGATGTTTCTGGAGTGTCCCTTGTGTTACCTGTTGAGCTGACAAACCCATCTTTTGGTTAGAGGCCTCAAAAGCTGCCCATCTTTTCTTCGGCTCGTTCATGTCCAGGTTGCTTCACCTCTGCTCTTGCTGATGGTGTCCCCCATGAGGAAGCCACTGATGGGCCAAGAGCACATTCTCCTGATGCTCCAGAAGGGCCCAGGATTTCCTCAGTGGCTCTTTCTGCAAACCCTGCGTCTGATCAGTGACTGAGGCCTGTTGCCTTTCTTTCTAAATTACCTCCTGAATTCATCCACTTCTCTCCCCACTCCTGCCATGTCCTTAGGTCAGCCACCATCCCCATTTGCCTACAACAACTCTCACTGTTCTCGAATTCATTTTCCATAATACAGTCTCTAAAATGCAAATAATAGGTTGCTGGCTTCATTTTTGGTGTCCCTAACCCCACTCTTGCCATTACAGTGACGTCCAAACTCCTTACTGTGGCTGACTTGGCACTTCCTTTTCCTCTGCCTAGAACATTCTCCTCCCTCTGGACCTGGTCTCTACTCCTTGAGTTCTTCCTAGATCATTTTCTCCAAGGACTCTTGCCTGAGCCCCAGAGCTGTGTTGAGTAGATTTCCTCCTTGTCCCCATAGTACCCTGTACTTGATCCTTCAGAACACTTACGACATTACATGGTAATGAGGTCAGTGTTCCCTCATTAGACTGTAAGTTATTTATACGTCTGTCTTCTGTATCTAACTCCATGCCTAAGCACATATGTTAGGAATTAACATTGGTGATGGATCTTTGCAATTTAAAAAGCATTTTTATATACAGTACCTCATTAGCCCTTCCAACAACCCTACACAGTAGATGTTATTACAAAGAACCAGGAGCATCAATGGACTGACATTTGCCTAAGCAAAGTAATGAGTTCTGGGACTACATTTGCAACAATAGTGACCATAATAGATTATGCTAATGTAGAAAAAAGGAAAACAGTTCATTCTACTATATATGCTATTTTTGTATTTGTAAAGATCCTATCATTCCTCATATCACTGTGAAAACCTATGAAAACTAGCTTATCTTGTTCAAGTTCACTTTGTATTAAGAATGCAGTATTCTATTTTGGGGTAAATTTTTTTCACTTACAAACATTCTTTACAATAAGGACCAACATTTTATAAAAAATGGAGTTTTTTAATTTTACATTTTGCTTCTTTTATGGAGGTAGTCGCCTAAGAGGTATAGCTTAAATTCCGAGTTCAATTTGTGTTTCATTCGAACCTATTTTCTCTTTAACTAAAATGTAATCAGTTTTCGACCCTCACATCTCCGTTGTGGCACAGAAGTTATGAACCCAAGTGTTCCTCCTATACGAATGAAGATAGATGACTGCAAAGTGGCTTTTCGGGGTATCTATTTTGGGGAATGTTTTCTACCTTTAGTGGTTTTTATTTCGGATAAGAACTTAAATTGTTTCAGGGGCGCCTGGGTGGCGCAGTCATTAAGCGTCTGCCTTCGGCTTAGGGTGTGATCCCAGTGTTCTGGGATCGAGCCCCACATCAGGCTCCTCTGCAGGGAGACTGCTTCTTCCTCTCCCACTCCCCCTGCTTGTGTTCCCTCTTTCGCTGGCTGTCTCTCTCTGTCGAATAAATAAATAAAATCTTAAAAAAAAAAAAAACTTAAATTGTTTCAAAAAAGGTAAACCTCTGAACTTTTGTGTTGATTTTCACGGTTTCCCACGAGCTTCATTGTTCTCGCTTAGGATATTTGTCTTGAGTTACAATGTTCTTCATCGTATGGTTAACCAAACAGAGCTAGATCTCATGGGAATATGGTGTAGATTTGGTCTTGGCTTTCAGTGCCCTGTTGCACAGCTCCTTCGTGAAATTATCTTGCACAGTAAAGTAATGGTGGTTTGGGTGGAGTCTCGTTCTTGTGTGTGATTTATCAGCGTGTACTTTCTCTCCATCAAACAGGTTGATGTCCGAAAATCTGCCCCCTCTATGGTTGATCGGCTTCAGAGACAGATAATCATAGCTGACTGTCAGGTTTATCTGGCTGTGCTCTCGTTTGTGAAACAAGAATTGTCAGGTACGTCAGTGCATTATTTTTAATGGCTTTCAAAATTCAGTGGACACAATAGGTAATGCCCCCCCCCCTTTTTTTTACAATGCCTTGTATTTCAGTCTTTGAAAATATGTGGTGCCTCTTTGGGGCATGATACTGATTTTTACTTAGGAAATTGGAACCATGAATGCTTAATGTGTGTTTAGGGGAATAGTTTTAGACTTGGAGTCAGTGTTTCATCCTCTTGTCTCAAGATAATTCTGTCGTAGTTAGAGAAATTACCAGTGCCGGATAGATAGATCATACTTTTCCTTCATGACAATCAAGTTGTGAATAACCTTTAAAGTGAAATATAACTGGTGTAAGTTAAATTTTTTGGGAAATTGTTATCGAGAGCCTGAGTGGGTATCAAATATTTCCTAAAACACTTGATTGACCTACATTTGGACAACGTTGGGTAAGGGCTATACATGGATTCCTTAGTTTGTCCAAGACCGTTCTTTTCCAGGATGCTGTCGCGTTGGTATCTTGAGAGCTTTAGACTCAAATTGAGTCTTTTAGCAGCTTCTGGAAGACTGTGTCTAACACAGACACCAATTCTTTAGGTTATGTGGGTATCAGTCTGATACTGCCAGGAGAAATTTGCTTCTTTGGCAGATAGGATTTACTTGAAAAAAATGAAAATTCCAAAAGGAAATCAACTAAAACTCACAACCGCAAAAGCATTTCCTTCCAAACCTTAAATGAAGTAGGGTCTATTGCTGCTAAGTTGTGAATACACTATTCTTTCTAGACTGCCAGACACTGATTTTTCTGTCCCTTCTCCTCCTTCTGTCTCTCCCTCCCTCCCTCCCAGCTCATCCTTGAGGGTTCTTTGTTTCTATTTGGTTCAAATCAGAAATGGAACTTAACTTTTATTTTGAGCCCCAAAGTTTGGACTTACTAGAATTTATCCTTCTTTTAAAATATGTTGGCCTTTTGCTTTGGTTCCACTGTTCTGTTTTTCTCTCTGATTCTCCTCTTGGGACTTGCCTAATACTTACATGGTTGAGGGCTCATAGCTGGTGTGAAATTCCTGTGATGCATCAATATAAAAGCCCCCACTTGAAGCTCTCCATTCATGTGTATATTAAAAGCTGCAGAGCTGTCAGACTTCTTGGGTCAGGATAGGAGCTCTGGCATTTTCTGTGATCTTGTACTCCTTTTTTTTCCTGACACTCAAGAAGGACTTTTTAAAGTAGCTAATTTTAGCCATTAGGAGAAAATACCTGTCTAGAGAGAAGGATAAGTCCAATGTAGAATAATGTTTGGGGAATGAGGGTAAAGGGCATCTGGGAATTCTTTGTGTTAATCTTACAACTCTTCTGTAAGTCTGAAAGTCTGTAAAAACTAAAAGGTAGTGTATCCTTCATTTGCTCATTCATGGGTCTATTTGACAAATAATTACTGAGCGTGTGTGATGAGCTAAGCGCCATGTTACGTGAGCAGTACAGGCTGTGCTCCCTGCCCTCAGGAAACTTAGAGTCATCAATTCATGCTATTTCTTTTTTTTTTTTAATATTATTTTTTCACTATTCAATAGTGAAAGATATTTTTTAAAAAGATTTTATTTATTTATTCAACAGAGATAGAGACAGCCAGTGAGAGAGGGAACACAAGCAGGGGGAGTGGGAGAGGAAGAAGCAGGCTCCCAGCGGAGGAGCCTGATGTGGGGCTCGATCCTGTAACGCCGGGATCATGCCCTGAGCCGAAGGCAGACGCTTAACCGCTGTGCCACCCAGGCGCCCCTACAGTCCTTTCTATCCAACTTTTCCCTCTTAGATTGTATTTTACATGTTTTCCCTGTTGTTCAGTTTCAAAATACTAAATAATAACATAGTGTTTCAAATGAATGTACCATGATTTAGTTAACCAATTCCTTTTGGACATTTAGATGTTTTTTGCTTTGCTTTTTTTGTTGTTGTTGTTGTTATTAGTGAGGTCAATCTATTTTTATATCCTATTAATAAACTGTATTTCTTTCATAAATTGCCTTCTTAGCCTTTTCCTGTTCTCCTAATAGGTTGATATTAATCAATTATTGAATCCTATTTATCACGGATTTTGAACGGTGCTCTTGGTTTTTCCTAACGCCATATAATTTATTGAACAGATATTGATACTGAAATGAAATTCTGATGGACATAAATGTACACAGTGGTCATTTGTTTTATGAATATGTCCTTGCTTCAAACAAACACAACCAAAAATGCTCTTCTTTAACCTTTTAGAAGTTATTAAACTATAAAAAACTTACTTTGTTGGAGTCCATTATTTTTTTTTTTTAAGATTTATTCATTAGAGCATGAATCGAGGGGCAGAAGCAGAGGGAGAAGCAGGCTCCCCGATGAGCAGGGAGCCTGATGCAGGGCTGATCCCAGGACCCTGAGACCATGACCTGAGCAGAAGGCAGATGCTTCACTGACTGAGCCACCCAGGCGCCCCTCTTAGAAAACTTTTTCGGTGGATAATTTTCTTGGGGAAAGCTGCCTTCTTGGAGAAGTTTGTTATAGGTGCCCCTCCCCCACCCTGAGTGGGTGGCACCGAAGTGGGGTGGGGGAGGGGGGTGCACGCACTCGCCTGAGCTCCAGGTAGGGATGAGTCTGAATTTTTAAATGCTCCCTACTTTTAACAGAACTCTTGTGCTTTCTCACATTTGAATTTCTTTGTAATGAATTATCCCATCATCTCTCTTCATTTTATATACTCCTTTATTAATATCTTTTTAATTTATTCTGTTATCCAGGGTTGCTTATTTGCTTCCCCCCCCCCCCCCCCCCCNTTTGCTTCCCCCCCCCCCGCCATGAGCAGATATTCATTGCTTTCACATCAAAAAGAAGCTATTTTAAAATCCTATTTTATGGCACTTGCCACCTTATTTCGTTTCCTTTCCTTCCTTTTAGACTTGAGATTAGGCCCTCTGTTGTATTCCCCTGTGTATTCCTGGCATCATACAGGCTCCGGGAATGTTCCCTGGAGGAGTTTGCTTGCTTTTCCAGGTGAGGCAGTTGAGGCTGCGTGTTGGGTGGGGCGGAACAGTGAACACGGCTTGTTAGTGACGACGGATCCTGAGCCACGGTTTCTTGCTTCTTACCTGAATTCCTAGCATTCTCGCCATGTTCCCGTCACCTGGGACTGGTTCCTTGTGCCTCCACCCTCCGAGAGGCCCAGAAACCCGGCCGTGCTCCCTCTACTGTCTTGTGGCGCTGGCTCCTGCTTGGTGGGCCGGCCTGCTCTTGACCCACCTGCTTCCCCGTCCGCATTCTTTGTGCTGCCGTTGGGGCCGTCTTCCGAAAACCCCCGTACCCCTGTGCCGGAAACAGCCGCTCTACGTCTCCTGCAAGGGACACTTCGAATTCCTTCCTCAGGTGGCCCATACGAACCTGCCTGCCTTCCCAGCAGCCAGCAAAGCTGAGCCCCTTGCCCTTCCCGGAATGCCCTGCCTCCTGCCTTCTTGCTACCCTCTGATTTTGGAAGGCCTTCGGTCCCTTTATTTTTCTCTGGTCTATCCAGGTGCGTCCCAGACCAGCCTCCTTCAGGCATGCCTTCCTCACTTCCTCGTCTGCCCTTTGCTGTTCTCCATGTCGTCTGTGCCTCATCAGGTCATTCGTCACACAGCAGTACACATTTTTATGCACGTGTCTGCCCACAGTATTTGACTGTAATCTCCTCGAGGGCAGCAGCGCTGTCCACCTGCTGCCTCTTTCGCCCACACTTCCTGAGCTCCTATGTTGCATCCCACACTGTGTGGTGATAGGTGCCGGGGCTCTAGAGATGAGTGGGATATAGCTCTTGCCCCGAGGGGACTGCTGGTGTAGTAGTGGAGAAAGAGGTGATGCTTTACCCACTAGACGTGTAAGTCCGTCGCAGATTGGGTGCACATGGAATGAGGTGCCGGGAAACTCTGCCTGGAGATCCTGAGCGGGGTGATAAAGAACGAGAGTCCGTTTTCCCCTCTGTGTCCTTGGCCCTTGCTGTGCTGTTCCCTAGCACATGCGTATGATACGTGAATTGAAGGGCTAAAGGAGGGGTGATGCCATTCAGGAAAAAGTGGCACAACACCGAGCCCCAGAAAGAGTTGAGATTGGAAAAGTGAGTCTTTCAGAAGTCTTTTGGACATGAAAACAAAACCATTTTTCTCCCAAAGTCTATTATGTGGGTTACAAAAAGAGTAGGCCTGAACTAATCTTCCATTATAGGGTTAACCAGCCTCATCGAGGACAAGTGAACAGAGTGCTAGATATGGTGCCCTGCTGAAAAATCTATAAGATTTATCCCAACATCAATTAGTATAGCTTGGTATCTTCACTTTCCAGACAATTCTTGCCCTTTGCTGGGAAGGACTCCCACTCCCTGCCTCCCCCCACCCACCTCCACACACCACCCTTCCCTTAATGGGGACGACGTTTCCTCTCTCCCCTACATTCCCAGCTGACTGAGGCTGGCCCTGATAGGGGAGGGCACATGGTCTGCGGTTTTTGGCCGTCTGTGTGTGTCTTCCTCAGAGGCTGAATGATTTATATTTGACCTTTCAGAGGAGCCATATGGAAGGCTGTGCAGGATGTAGGGCTCTTAAACACCATTGCTCTGCCTTTTGGGAGAATGTGTGCTCATTAGCTGCACTGCCACACCAGGCGGCTGAGGGTCCCCCCTGCAGGAGCGGCATCGCTGTAGGCCCTGGAGCATGCGGCCAGTCCGCCGGTTCCTCGCTCTGCCTGTGCTCCGTGGTCAGGGTATGGCTGTGCTCAGATATGTTGGTCCCATCATCTGGGACAGGGAAGTAGGGTGACAGTCCTGAGGAACCTGTTTCTCTGGCATGTTGAGCTTAGAAAGCAGCAAAAACAAAATCTTTCTCTACGTGCATATTAACTTCATCTTGTGCAAATTATAGTCTCCGATGTAGTCAAATCTTTGGGTTCTATTTACCTGGCTCAAATTAAAGGCACTAAAACTTGTTACAACAGATTTTAACATACGCTTTTAAACATTGGCACCTAAACTCCTCTCTTGGGCAAGAAATGAAAGACACGTTGAATTACATTTTTATTTCATAAAAATAGGGTTTTTACCGTTGTCATTTTTTGTTGACTGAGTCTGTGCAGTTGGCACTGACAGACATTTTGACATTTGTTTCCATTGATACCGTCCTTTGCTAGGACTCTTCACCTGAGGTCGGATTATTACATCCCTAACACTGGTGGTCTCCTCACCCCCAATCCTAGAAATTGCCTGCTGCTTCTGTTCGGGTCCTTAGGTGGACCTCAGGGGGCCCCCAGAACCCGAGCATGCCACCCGTGTGTCCCCTTTGGTCTCTGTGTCCCCTGTGTGACTCTGGCTCTGAACAGCTTGCCCACCTGCTCCTTCGTACTCACCCGGGTGTTCCTCTCTCCTGGAATGCTGCCTTTCCCTAGATGGAAGCTCTGCTTCCCAAATGAAGCCTCAGCACCCGGAAATGCAGGGGAAAGTGGAATTACACTTCTGCCTTCAGATTTCCAGTTAGGCCTTGGGGAAGGAGGCAGTATAGTTTTCTGCTGAAATCCTGCAATACTCATTCTGCACTAATTCATTTAGTATTTATTACATAGAAAAATTTAGTGACAAAAAGGAAATAAAGAACAACTCACCCATCGTCTCAACATGATTGGTTTTCATTTTTCTCCATAGGACCCCAGTGGGGCCATCAATAAACACATAGGATATATATATTCTGATGTGACACACTTATTTTTTTCGTTTGTTTTATTTTTCAGTTTTATTGTGGGCATCCAAAGGGCCTAGATGATGTCTTCTGGTTCTTTTGTATCCCTTGGTTGCCCAGCACAGTCCTAGGCACATAATAGGAACATAATAGCTAATTAGCATTTTTAGGGTTTTGCGAGTTTTCTTTCTTTTTTTTTTTCATTTTTAAATTCTGTAGCCAATATTTTCCTCTTTATTAGATCCCAGTTGGTTTTGTGTTCCTTTTTTCTTTTCCTGTTTTTCTGTTCAACGTTGGCCTTTTTGGATCATGACTGAGCATTCTGTTTGGGGGCATACTGGATCATACAGTTTTCAGGGTTGTCTCCGACCTTTTGTTTTCCTGCAGTACTTCCATTTAGAAGGGAAGAGTCATTGTGCCTCTTACAGGAGGGGTCTGTACCTTATTTCCCTTTGATTCTCCTAGAACTGCCTGAAGTGTAATATTTGCTCAGTAAGTATTTTTGTTAAATTGGAGCGCCTGGGTGGTTCAGTTGGTTAAGCGTCTGACTCTTGATTTTGACTCAGGTCATGGTCTCAGGGTCATGAGATTGAGCCCCACCTCGGGCTCTGTGCTGGGCATGGAGCCTGCTTAAGATTCTCCCTCTCCCTCTGTCTTTTCCCTCCTCCTGTTCATACTCTCTCAAAAAAATTTTTTTGTTAAATTGAACTAAGTGAAAGTTGTTTCAAATGTGTATTACTTTTATAAAGTTATAAAAATAGTTCCCTTGAAAATAAAACTTTTGTTTGTTCATCCTCTCTTAGAGCCAGTATTCTTCTCAGCGGACTTAATCTATAGGACATTAACAATCTAGAACTTGGAACTTGGGGGATGGTTGTATTTTGAATTGTGATCCCGCAGGAGATATGGTTATCATTTGTCAAGAAATTGATACATAAAATTGAATATTTATTAAATTATTAGCGTGATTAAATATTAGCTTGATTAAATATTAGCTTAAGTCCATGGATTGGGGATCCTTAAGACCCTCAATGCAATGATTTTCTAGGAGGACTCCGTGTATATTCATGCTCGTGGCTGTGGTTTGTTACAGCAAAAGATACAAAGTAAAATGACCAAAGGGAAAAGATGCATGGGATGAAGTCCAGGAAAACTCCAGCACAAACGATCCAAAATGTTCTCCCAGTGGAGTCTCATAGGAGCTGCTTAGTTCTCTGGGCAGTGAGTTTTGTTATCAGCCGGGAAGCTTGTTAGAGACACAGAACCCAGACCTTTTGTTGGGGGCTGACCCTGTGTGCATACGCCTGTCTTGCACATACCCAAATTCCAGGCCCCCAGGAGGGAAGCAAGTGTTCAGCATGAAACATGCTACTTCTGCGAGCAGGGTGGCAGGCACAGTGAGCCACTCTTACCAGTCCTGGGAATGCTGGGAACCCTCCCAAGTCCAAGTTCACAGACCCCAGCCAAGGGCCAATCTTCCAAGCAGGACTTTCAAAGGATAGCAGTAGGCCTGCTCTGGTAGCTCTTTTTTGTATATACCATGTGTTCTTAGATCACTCAGGGATTAGACTTTTGTAAATAAGATATTATGTTACATATTTTCGGTAATTTAAAAATAACTTTTTACAAACTTCTTTTCCCGCTGTTCCAAAGGGCCTGGAAGCCCGGGACAGCTCATTTGGGCTTCCATTGGTGCATTGGGGTCAGGCGACTGGTGCCATATTGGTAACAGTGCTGAGTGGATAAGCTCTTTTCTGCAGAAAATTCCCTGTAGAAGACCTTTCCTCAAAAGTATGGTGATGTTGCACTCAGATAAGCACAGATAAATCAGCTGCCCCTTCCTTCCCCTTCAGAAGATATAGGTGTTCACAGGAGGAGAGGGTGAGGAAGGACCTGTGGGCTCGTGCGAGACGGGCCAGTGGAGCCTGGAACTGGGTAAATCCCAGGTCTTATCTGTGAAATCTCTTTCAGAGACTGAGGACGGTGTTAAAAATTGGTCTGACGGGAAATCATGGAAGCAGCTTTATAAAATAACAGCTTTTCCCCTCTGGTGTGAAGTGGCTTCTTTTTGCCACCTGCCTTCACTGCACCTGTCTAGATTGAGGCTGGGGCAGGGGGTGAGCGCCATCCTCAGACCAAATAACACCGTCCTCGTAAGGTGTGCTGAAGCCACAACAGTAGGCATGAGATACACATGAATGGGGGATTGTTTGCATTTCTGCATTTAACTTTCATAACTTCTATATGAATGAACTGCCCATTTGTTTGCTCAGTAAGTATCAATTAATCCTTTTTGTTTGCTTGCTGTATTTCTTTATTTCTTCTTTATTTCTATTTCTTTTACTTCAAGTTGCCATGCTTGATGCGAGGTATACTTTAAGTAGTAAATTGGACTTAAAACTGGCTCTTTCAGAGGAATGAAACACAGGGTAGACGAACGTTAAGAGTCCTAAGGGAGATTTATCAGCGAAGTTGCCGCGGTAGTTCAGAAACACGGTGGAAGTTCATGTTTCACGGAGCATGGAGAACAAAAGTCGGGTTCATGCGGTGCTGGCATGCTGACATTCACGCGTTAAGTCTCGCGGTGTATGTCATCCGTTGCGCCCCAGCTCATGCACGAGGGGCTTGACGGAACAGTGAGCAAAACAATATGTGGGTCTTGCTGAGTGGTGAAGGGAAACAAATAAGGAATTTAAGCCCTCTGCAAAAAACAAGGCGCAATGGAAGACGGTCATTTTTATTATTTTTTTAAATTTTTGCTTGAATTTCAGGTTGTTCAATATCTCTCATTACTATAAGAAAATTACTTTGAATGCTTATTTTTCTCATGCTTTCTTCCCTTCTCTGTAGCCTATATCAAAGGTGGGTGGATCCTCAGGAAAGCCTGGAAGATTTACAATAAATGCTATCTGGACATCAACGCCCTTCAGGAGCTGTGTCAGAAGAAGCTAACTGAAGAGCCTTTGACTTCTGACACTGCAAATGATAATCACATTGTGGCTGAAGGGGTGTCTGAGGAGTCTCTAAACAGACTGAAAGGTGCTGTTAGCTTTGGATATGGCCTTTTTCACCTTTGCATATCCATGGTGCCCCCCAACCTGCTCAAAATCATCAACCTGCTGGGCTTTCCTGGAGACCGCCTGCAAGGGCTTTCTTCCCTGATGTATGCGAGCGAAAGTAAGGACATGAAGGCCCCTTTAGCTACGTGAGTAGCTGTATTGCAATGCTTTGGTAGATAATATAGTGTTGAAAGTAAGTAAACGCCAATCAAAGCCTTTAAAGGAAACTTCAGGTAAATAGCTTGGTTGGTTGACAGGACGCCATGCCTTATGTCTTTTAATGCAATGCCGAGAACAGCATTTTTGGTGCTATTTATAAGCTGGTTTTGGAGCTGACGTTGGAGAGCAGGGCATAGGACGTTGTTCCTGAGTCTCATGAGTCCTGTATTATTTTAAATAGGTAAAATGATCACCTTTTTCAACCTCAAATGATTTTATAAGCCGTTTTTGTGACCTTGACTGCGATCACGGAGATTCTTGCTCCTGATTTTTGAATTTTTAAGGAATATGAATATGATGAGCCTTTTCAGTGACTCTGAAATTTTTATTCTTTCAGACAATCCTGCTACTGGATAATTTCTTTGATCCTGGTTGGTTCATTGGTCTCTCCTATGTGGCTTGGATATTTTGTGCTGGTCAACTAAATTGAGTCATGTTAATCTTAACTGAGTCATGTTAGAGTAAGCTGAAATGACAGTTTTTAAACAGGAATGTGGAGAAGCTGGTATAACTCTCCAGAGTGAGGAGTCACCCATTCCTCCATCAGTTAAAAGCAGTGTAATTTTTTTTTTCCATTCTGGTAAATATCCACCATTTGCAATTTGAGTAATTTTACCAGACACTGGATGTCCTTTGACATTATACACTACTTGTCAGTTTTTCCAAAAAATGTTTATATCACAGAGGACTTTAATGAGCTCTGTTTCTACTCCTATCAATACTGAGGAATTTGGATATTCACTCAATCAGTTTGTAGCTATTAAAAATATCATTAAATTTTCATTTCAAAAATATTTGTGCCTCCCCAAAGTCATTAAATTACATAAACAGTGGTATTTTATTAATTTGATTTAACAGTTTTGTAACATGTGATAATTTGTCTGTTTATATCTTAGTATTTTCTGGAAAGAAATGAATTCGTAGTGTAAATTAGTCTGATCGCCAGAAGAGAACCAATTTTATAAACATGCTAGAAGCATGCATTTACATAAAAATAATTGATGTGTTGGTGAAACATTTTTGTCTTCATTAAAGCAGATTCTAATGAATCTATTTTATTTACTGAGTTTATTTAACATGGTCTTTTTCTTGAAAGGATGAATTTGAAGTAAGGGAATTTTAAATAATTGTTTTTTGAATTGAGCATCCTCAAAGGCAGAGAAAGAGCCTTTTTTCTGGTTCTCTCGCTTATTTTAACCTGTTTTAGTATAATCTGTGTCTGTGGTTCCCGTATTTCAATTTGGATTCTGAAGCTTACACTCTAACTTTGTGAACTCAGGAGAAAACAGCATTTTCCTTTTGCAAAAGGGTGATGCTTTTATTAGGAGGGGACAGTAAATTCATGGTAACCAGTTACTGTTTCTAATCTGTGCATTGACGAGTGAAGTGAAGAATTCAGAGGTTTACGTCAGTCCATACCTTCAGCAAGCCATCGGGAAGCCTCGGAGAAGCTAAATGCTTTTATCATCTTGTTCTCCTCTCACCTGATGGGAGTGTGCTGATAATATGATATGCTGTACCAAAGTTTCAGTTTTCCAAATATTGATACAATTAATATGGGGAAAGATACTCTGAATTTACTTCTTCAAAGACTGCATAGTAAGCCTTTTGGAAGGAGAGTGTTCTGGAAGAGCACGTACTGAGTTTTTAAAAAGTAGAACCGCTATAAGAAAACCCTTGCTCAATGTTTCTCTCCCTCTTCTTTAGATTGGCTCTGCTCTGGTATCACACCGTAGTCCGCCCGTTTTTTGCCTTGGATGGCAGTGATAACAAAGCAGGCCTGGATGAAGCGAAGGAAATTCTTCTCAAAAAAGAAGCTGCTTATCCAAATTCTTCCCTCTTCATGTTTTTCAAGGGACGCATACAACGATTAGAGGTACTGTGCCTTCCGCATGTTTTTAAATAAAGCCGTTGGTGGATCCGAGCTGTAATTCTCACGCGGGTACTTGTATCAACATGAGCCCCAGTGTCGCTGGGCCAAGGAACGTTTCGTTCTCGTGCTTTTCGCCTCGTTGCTACAAAAGCCTCTTCCAGGAACCCAGGATGTTTGTCAGTAACCTTCTGTTCGGGAGACGTGGGCGAGGCAGGGGTGAGCTCTCTCGTGGTAGGGAGACAAGATTGGCGTGCTCTCAGCCGAATACGTAGGGGCGTTAGCACATGTCTTCTTTGAAGAACACAGCACGATCCTTTTTCTTTTCTGGGGGTACTAATAACCTGTTGCTAAATTTTCATCTTGGTTAACCGTTGATTTATACAAGTTATTGCTTGGAATGTCAAGGACCCCATCAGCTTTGAAACAGAAGTAGCTTTTGTTGCTTTTTCATGGGCTTCATTTGGACAAATTCTGGGCCAGGCGCTTTATTCATGCTATCAAGTTTAATCCCCAGAGCAACGCTAGGACATAGATACAAAATGTCATCTGCATTTTATAGAAGAAGGGATCCAGGAGGGTTTCAGTGACTTCCCAGGCTCACCCAGTGAATGAGGCCAGGCTGTCTCATTCCGCAAGCAGAACACAGCCTGGCCTTTGGAGGGTCTCTGCTTTTCCTTCATATCTTGTTTGTTTGTTTGTTTGTTTGCTTGCTTAGGGGGATTTGAAGAGTGAGGATTTGAAGAAAAATAAAAGTATTATAAGAAAATCCTGGGGCGCCTGGGTGCTGTCCATTAAGTGTCTGCCTCCGGCTCAGGGCATGATCCCAGGGTGCTGGGATCGAGTCCTGTGTTGGACTCCCGGTTCAGAGGGGAGCCCGCGTCTTCCTCTCCCACTCACCCTGCCTGTGCTTTCTCTCTCTCTCTGTCAAATAAATAAATAAAATCTTAAAGAAAGAAAATCCTGCATATGAAAGTTGTTACGCCAGGTGTACCAGCAGCTTGCAGGGAATCATTGCAAGGTTTCTACAACCTCTGTCCTCCAGTTAACTGGGTGCCCTGAAGCACAGCTGACTCTAGAAGTCTGCCCCCAGGAATCGTCATGAGTGCATCTGAAGATTTTTGCCTAGGAATGCTTTTGCGAGCACAGGGATGATTTGTTCATTAATTTTTTTGTTGGCAACAGAGTGTATATTACTTCCCGAATAATTCCTTTCCCTCGTGAAGTGCCTCCTTAAATCTGAGGACTCCTCACCTTTACATGTGGAAGTTGTATTTTAGAGACTCTACTGATGATTTATGGTTGAAACAGTACAGAAAGCTCACCAGGATCTGAATTATTTACACCTATGTCTGAATTGGTTTTTTTCTCATTACCTCGAAACTGTTTTTCTTTGTGGTCAGGCTTGCGAGCCTTCAGTTCTATTTTCCCCTTTTTTCCCCTCGCTGTCTTAGAAACATAGTTCTGATCAAATTCTTGTGCGGCCCGGTTTTTTCGTTAGCATTCTTGTCTTTTAAGCTCAGGGTTATGGTCTTCCATGTAGGGAAGGATGTCTAGTTTACTAAAGTTTCTCTGTTCCCTTGGGTTTGTGCAGGACAAAATAACACTGTATAAGGACATTGTAAACTGACTAAGCCTTCTCACTTCAGTGACCATTTTTGCATGGACGTTGGGTTACAGAGTCAGTGCTTTAAGTGTCCATTTCTTTTTTTTAAGATTTATTTTTAGAGAGCATGAGTGGGGGAGGGGCAGAAGGAGTGGGAGAGAGAGAGAATCTCAAGCAGACCCCCTGCTGACCCTGGAGCCCCATGCAGGGCTCGAATTCATGACCCCGAGATCATGACCTGAGTCAAAACCTAGAGTTGGCCACTTAACCAACTGAGCCACCCAGGTGCCCCATTAAATGTCCATTTCTTAAGGGGCAGGCATTATAGATTTTGAATACCTCTGAACATGGTAAGACGAGGGTCAGTGTTGAACAGATTACTGCACGGGGTGAGAGCCAGAATTTATAATTGTGTGCAGCATGGCAAAAAGGCACTTGAACATTGGGCATTTATTCGAATTCTCTCTCTTTACTTACCCCAGATCAACACATGCTTTAAATTGGATTTTGAAGCTATTAAATAGAAATGTAAAAGTGAGGGTTTGTCCCTTGTGAAGCTTGCCATGTTAGTCAATTTTTTATTTTAAAACCAAAGTGCTTAACTTTTAGCTAAACTGATGACTTCCCCCCCCCCCAGACACTTAATTTGTGTGGGCCTGAGTGGATGTAAAAGTAAGTGGTTATTTGCTGTTGTTGGGATGGTCCTAGAAATGAGGAAGCCGCAGCCGTGAGAGGACCCTTCTAAGTACAGTTTGGGGAGGTACCTAGTTGGCTTTATGTAGTTCTTGGCAGGCATTCGGGCTCTTTCGGAGGGAGAGTTGTGATCTGAGTGTGGGTGGTAGATATTAGGACTATTTCACCGTGAAGCAGCTTGCTTGCCAAACTGATGCTTGGTTTTTAAAAAAAAAAAAAAAAAAAGACTAAAAGACCTGTTTCTGCTTCTTGTTAGTGAGCTGTAGCCTCAGGGCCAAGGGAACGTGCCGGTTGTTTCTGTTCGGCCCTTCCCAAAGGCCCAGAAGAGGAAAGGATTTGGGGCTAACTTGGAATATTATTGGGATTATCCTTACAGTGTCCAGACACCAGCAGTTCATTTATCTTCCCAGGTGACCCCGAGGAAGCTGTCAGGGGTGGGGGTAGGGAAGGCTTTGTCTGCAGAGGAGGGACAGCCCGGAGAGGCTGTTACTGCTCTTGTCGGAGGCTTTCTGTAAGGCCTGCAAAGTCCCAAACCTAGTTTCTGAAAACACAGGGCTCTGCTGACAAATCCGCTTGCAGAGAATTTTTTTTTTTTTCTAATTTTCAGCAGGCATTTAGGCTAGAGCTAGGACCCCTGAGATCTTTCTATCAACAAACACTGAGAGAACACGGTCTGCGGGCTTTAACTTTGACAGTTGCATCCTATGGCACGAAGTTTGCTCAGTGAGTCAGTCTGCAGAATAATTTGAACAGCTGCTTTGGTGTGAGCCTGCTGTCATGCAGGGGGACGAGCTCCAGACGTGCTGGTTAGTTTTCATTTTCTGTGCGCGTTATTTGCAAATCCCGCGCACTTGCCCACTCTCTTTAATTTCACGAACAACTGTTTACGTGCTCTGGGACAATTTGGTGTCCGTCTGGGGGGATGGTCTTTGACATAGCCACCCCGTCCTGACCCTTGATAACGCTTGCTGTCATGGCTTCATGATTTCCTGCTGTTATGGCCTAACCTGACCTAGCAGTGGGGTTCTACACCTTTGGTGGGACGTGGGGTGCATCCAGATGGGGTGCCCCCTGTGCTCTTTGGGGCTGTTGAAGCACGAAGCTCAGCCGGACTGCAGAAGGAGTCATCTCTCTTTACTGCCTTCGCTTCTCCCCACAGCATGTCTGTACGCTCCCACCTCTAGCCTTCTCCACCCTCCTGTGTTCCCACAACCTCTCCGTCTCTGTTGACTTCTCCCATGTGACTTGTCGTGCTGCTGGGAGGCACAACTGCGTTCCTACGGTACTTGGCATGAGATAAATGATATATAATCAGAGTGTGATGAGTGCCTAAGCCTGCAAAGTAGGGTTAGCAAATTTCTTTTTTGTTTTTTCCTTTTTAGGAGGAAAAAAATTGTTTTAGTGTTGAAAGCAGTCAATAAAGCTGGGCCCATGATTGGCAGAGTGGGCGGCATGTAGGGAGAGGGGCCACAGGAACCATATGGCACCTGTCTTTACTTTTCCCTGAAGTTGGTCCTAGATGTTGTATAGTAATCTCAGTTTGAAAATGTGAATTTTTGGCTCTAGTTTAGAGTTTTTGTACTTTTCAGTAAACCTGTGGTAATGATAAGTCCATTACCCTACAAGTGATGAATGAGTATTTTTTCCTGGTTACTTAAAAAGTATTGAGACAAGTCTACATTTTAATTACTTGTTATTATTTCCCTCTAGTCTTCTTTTTTCCCTTAAACAGCACAGATCTGCACAGCGTCCCTTCAGTTTTAACCATCTACTTAGTGTATAATATATATGTATTTGATTTTATAGGTATACACTTTCATGTACACTATATCATGACTATTTGGTGATGAAACTAATTTTTAATATCTGATTGAATGAAAGTTGATAAGCATCCTAACGAGGTTGTTATTCAAGCATTTTGAGAATTCTTGTTTTGAAACTGTCTTCTAAGCTGGGGCTCCTACTTTTTGAACATCCCAAGTTTTAAAACCTTGGGTTTGGATTTGGCATTTTAAACCTTGGGTTTGGATTTGGGGAGCAGCCGTCAGGGCCTTGCACAAGACTGGCCCTCAGTGCATACTTGCTGAATGAACAGCTGAATCCATCCATCAGTGGGAAATCCACTGATCAATGAGCGTGATGTCATTTCTTTGTTAAGGAAAAGTTGGTTATCAGGGACTGTCTGCTTCTCTTGTGTGGCACCTACGCCTGTTCCCGAAACCAGGGCTGAAGAAGGAGATGCAAAGCTGTCTTCACAATGGAGCAGGAGATTATCCTCCTAAGGAGGGTACAGAGCAGGGCATTTAAGTGCTGATGTGCTGGCTAGAGAAGTGCGGCTCTAAAGAAGGGGGTTGAATAAATGAGGTAAAAAGCGATTGGGTTGAAAAGAAGTCTCTGCTCTGGCGGTGCAAGCGCCCAGATGAGCAGATGTGAGCCCCGGTGCTCCCCCCGACCCCCCCACCGCCCAGCCTGTGAAGCACTTGACCGTAACTTCCTCTCAGACCATTGCAGTTACAGCTGCTTCATGAGGACAAAAGGAAGTTTGTGCAAAGCCTCAGAGAGGCCACGCTGAAGAAGTTACAATGAACCCTACCTTGTGTGCGTGTGTGTGTGTCCGTCCCGATCATCTCCTCTCTCTTATTTGAAGCTGCCGTGTTTTTCGGAGACCTGCAGCCTTGTCACTGCAGTGTGTTCCCCTGTCTTGTACTGCCCCTCCCTCCCTTCCTTCTGAGAAGGCCTGTGATAGGATGTGGTTTCTTTCTCCAGAACAGAGCCTTGCAGCGACTGCTTTGATGGTTGACCTTCCCTCCACCATGTTCACATCAGCCTGCCACCCCATCTCCTTCCAAGAGGCTCGGGCTCTTCTCCTTCTCGTGGCTGCAGAGTTCTGTGGGAAAGGCTTGCACACAGCTACGCCAGCGCGTGATCTGATGGTGGACCTTGTTTCTCCCCATTGTGTGAGGTGACTTCAGCTGTCTGAGGCCCCCTTTTAAAAAATGGACTGTAGTGCTTTCTTTCTGTACTTTTATTAAGATGAAGTGACATTTTTCACTGGCGCTCCCCAGAATAAGTGGGAGCTCTGTGTTGCTTCTTAGCCCATCCATTCGTGATTGTGACAGGGACTGAAAAGTGGAGGTTGATCCATTTGGTGATTAATTTATCAGCTAGAGAAAAGAGACAGGCGGCCTGCAGGGGCCGTGGAGAGCGGGGGCCAGTGCAGGAGGGCCTGGGCCTGAGCGCTCTTCTCTGGGGCGTGTCGACAGGACGGGATGGGAGCTGTTTGGTAGCTACGTTTCTTTGCATCTGTCGGAGAGCAAGCCTGCCTCTTGTATTTGAACAGCAGGTCTTGCCAGCATGATGTCATGTTGTTATTTATAGGATCAGGAAAAAGGCGATGCAGGAAGAGAAATAATTCCCTGAAGTTCTGTTAATTGTAGTCTTCTCTTCCTCCATCCTACGTGGGTTCTCTTTATTACTTCAGGCGCCAAAAAATAGAGTTGCCATTTATCCTTAGAAGAACACAAAACGAGAGATTGGTTTAAGCTGATGTAGGAGAGATGGAGGGATATATTTGTCTCCACTTCCCAGCAAGATAAATCTGTATCATGTGGTTTAATAACTCTGTTCACTGCAATGAGGAGAGGATAGTAACCCAAATTGCTAATAGGTTAAATACATATGCTGTTCTTTCAACTCTATCATTACAGGCTGTTGGGCTGGAACGCAAGTGGAAGGTTAATTTTTATCCCTAAGCTCCCTAAATGTGCCTAAGAGGATGAGCTTTCCCTCGCCTACATTAGCCCTAGTCCTAAGGGTAGGAGTTAAAAGCACAATCTATTGTTAGGTGTCCTTGATAACAGTATTGCTAAACGGATTCTGCTCGTGGGTTGTCACAGCATGCCCTTCTGCATGCTACAGGTGACAAGGAAGGCCTCTCCTTCTAAAACACCTGCATAATAGTTGAAGATGTTAAGCGACTTTATAAAAATAACCCAGTCATCCTTCAATTCTAAGCTGTTTTCAAATTATTTTGTGATCTTTAATATACACATGAGACTTCATGAAATTTCATTTACAAATCTGTTTTTTTGGTAAGTAACTGGTATGCAGACTATTTAGATTTCTGTTGTGTTAATAATTTGATATTTCCTTGTTGGGAAATTGTTGGGATATTTGATTATTGTTGTTTCTCTATTATTTCCCAATATTTCACTGTGATAGTAAGTACTTCAATAACTAGCATATTTTTCTTTTCTTTTTTTTCTGAGTTATTTCTTTGGGTTATAGCTCCAGTGGCGTCATTATTAGAATCAGAGAGTATGAACAGTTCCGTAGCTCCTGATACATGATAAGAGATTATACTCAAGAAATAGTGGGCCAGAGTATAATCATTCATTATTTTGTACATGGTCTCAGCAGCATGTCCTGCTGCATAGTTTTGTTTTTATTTGCATAATGATGCAAATTAAAGCAGTTTAAAGATAGTTCTTAAAATATTACTGATGGGACATCTCATGTTCATATATCAGAAGACTCAGTATTGTTAAGATGGCAGTACTTCCTTAACCGAGCTACTGGATTCAGTACAATCCCTCTCAAAATCACAGCTTGCTTTTTTGCAAAATTGACAAACTGATACTAAACCTAAGGAACCTGGAACAGCCAAAACAATCTTGAAAAGGAAGAACAAAGTTGGAAGATTCATACTTCCTAATCTCAAAACTTACCACAAAGTAATCAAGACAGTGTGGTATGGCATAAGGATAGACCTATAGTTCAATGAATGTCAAGAAGTAAACCTTTAGGGGCGCCTGGGTAGTGCAGTCATTAAGCGTCTGCCTTCGGCTCAGGGTGTGATCCCGGCATTCTGGGATCGAGTCCCACATTGGGCTCCTCCGCTGGGAGCCTGCTTCTTCCTCTCCCACTCCCTTGCTGTGTTCCCTCTCTCGCTGGCTGTCTCTCTGTCACATAAATAAATAAAATCTTAAAAAAAAAAAAAAGTAAACCTTTACATTTATGGATCAACTGACTTTTGACAAGGGTAAATCGATAGGCAAAGAATAGTCTTTTCAACAGATGGTGCTAGGACAATTGAATATCCACCTGCAAATAAATGAAGTTGGACTCCTACCTCACACCATATATAAGAATGAATGCAAATGGACCATAGATCTAAATATAAAAGCTAAAACCATTAAACTCTTGGGTTAGGCAATAGCTTCTTAGGACATCAAAGGGACAACAACAAAAGAAAACCAGGTAAATTGAACTATGTCAAAATTAAACACTTTTGTGCTGCGAAGAATATCGTCAAGAAAGTAAATAGCCCATGGAATGGGAGAAAATATTTGTGAGTTACAGGTAGGACAACGGACTTGTATCCAGAATATGTAAAAACTTCAACAACTCAATTAAGAGACAAATATCCCAATTAAAAAATAGGCAAAGGCTCTGAAGAGACCTTTCTCCAGAGAAAATATGCAGATGACCATTAAGCACATGAAAAGATGCTCAGCTTCATAAGTCATTATGAAGGAATGCACATCAAAACCAAGTGAGATGCTATTTCATAGCTACCAGGCTACCTGTAATAAAGAAGACAGCCAATAACAAGTGCAGACAAGCATGTGGTGTGGTTGGAAACCTCATTCATTGCTGGTGGGGATGTAAAATGGTGCAGCCACTTTGGAAAAGTTTGGCAGTTCCTCAAAATGTTAAACACAGACTTACCATATGACCCAGAAGCCCCATTCCTAGGAATACACCCAAGAGAAATGAAAACATATGTCCATATGATTACTCATAGAGCAAAGAGTGGAAACAACTCAAATGTCCATCAGTTGATGAACGGATAAACAAAATGTGCATTGTGCAATGCATAATATATTCAGCAATGTAAAGAAGTGAAGTCCTGATGCTTGCTACTGTGTGGGTGAACCTAAAAAGCATGTTAAGTGAAAAAAAGCCAACCACAAAAGAGCATATATTGTATGATTCCATTTTTATGAAATCGCCAGACCAGACAAATCTATAGAGGCAGATAGCAGGTTATTGCTTACTTGGGGGTGGGGTTGAGTGGGGGAGAGAGGAGTAATTGTCGGGGCAGGGGTTCTTGTTGGGGTGATGAAAATATTCTAGACGTAGATTGTGGTAATGGTTGTGCAGCTCGGAATGTACTAAAAATCATTGAATTGTATCCTTTAAGTGGGTGAACCTTATGATACTTGAATTCTATCTCAAAGATGTTTCAAAAAAGTCACTGAAGATATTTTGTGTATGAATATTTACTTTTCCTTTTTTCCTTTGGGTATAAATTGTTGATGCAACCAAATGTGACTTCTGAGTAAAAAGTATTTCCTTATATATTTCCCCAAATTCTAATGTATAATATAGTCATAAGGAGTACTTGTATGTTTTCCCCTCTTCTAATACTTTCATTTGAGAACTTTTATTACATTTTTTTGTGAAAATTTGAACATTCAAACACGTACACGTTTATTATAACAGACTTCATTTCTTCAGATATTTATCTTCTGCCTAAACTGGGACACATAGACAATTCTGTTTTCTTCTAGATTATACACTGATGTTTTAAAAACTCTTATTATATTCTCATACCTATTTGCACGTGTGAGATAAAGATATGGTTTAATTCTGATACCTACTGTAATTCAAGAATATTAACACTTTTGTTTTTCCTCCTGTTACTGAGTTAAATCCCTTAAGATAGATGGAATCTACTTTTTTTGGTAAATTCTTTTTTGCTTTCTCCATTAATTTTTTTTCATCATAAGTGTACTCTTTAATCCCCATCCCCTATTTCACCCATCCCCCCACCGACATCCCCTATGGTAACCATCACTTTGTTCTCTATAGTTAAGAGTCTGTTTCTTGGTTTGTCTTTTTTACTTTGGTCCTTTGTTTCGTTTCTTAAATTCCACATATGAGTGAAATCATATGGTATTTGTCTTTCTCTGACTGATTTCACTTAGCATAATGTTCTTTACCTCTATCCATGTCATTGCAAAAGATTTCATTCTTTACAGTGGAAAAATACAGTGGAAAAATATTCTAGTATATATATGTATACATACATATATGTGTATACACATATACATACACACAGAGCACATCACATCTTCTTTATCCATTCATCTATCAATGGACACTTGGCATTGCTTCCATAATGTGGCTATTGTAAATAATGCTGCATAAACATAGGGGTGCATGTATCCCTTTAAATTAGTGTTTTTGTATTTTTGGAGTACGTACTCAGTATTGCAATTCTTGGATCATAGGGTAGTTCTATTTTTAATTTTTTGAGGAACCTCCATACTGTTTTCCACAGTGGCTGCACCAGTTTGCCTTCCCACCAACAGCGCATGAGTGTTTCTTTTTCTCTGCATCCTCATCAGCACTTGTTCTTGTGTTGTTGATTTTAGCCATTCTGACAGGTGTGAGATAATATCTCATTGTACTTTTGATTTGCATTTCCGTGATGACGAATGATGTTGAGCATATTTTCATGTGTCTGTTGGCCACCTGGATGTCTTCTTTGGAAAAATGTCTGTTCATGTCTTCTGCCCATTTTTAATTAGATTATTTGTTTTTTGGGTGTTTTATAAGTTCTTTATATATTTTGGATACTAACTCTTTATCATATGTCATTTGCACATGTGTTCTCCCATTCCATAGGTTGTCTTTTAGTTTTGTCGATTGTTTCCTTCACTGTGCAGAAACTTTTTATTTTGATTTTTTTAATAGATTTTATTTATTTACTTGAGAGAGAGAGAGAGAGAGAGTGTGTATGAGCAGGGGGAGGGGCAGAGGGAAACAGACTCCTTGCTGAGTGAGGATCCTGATAAGAGGCTCAGTCCCAGGACCCTGGGATCATTACCTGAGCCAAAGGCAGGAGCTTAACCGACTGAGCCACCCAGGTGCCCTATTTTGATGTTTCAGTAGTTTATTTCTGCGTTTATTTCCCTTGTCTCAGGAGACATATCTAGAAAAATGCTGCTATGGTAATGTCAGAGAAATTACTGCCTGTGTTCCCTTCAAGGATTTTTATAGTTTCAGGTCTCACATTAAGGTCCCTAATCCATTTTGAGTTTGTTTTGTGTATGGTGACAGTGGTCCTTTCATTCTTTCAGATGTGGCTGCCCTGTTTTCCCAACACCATTTGTTGAAGAGACAGTCTTTTTTCCCCATTGAATATTCTTTCCTGCTTTGTCAAAGGTTAATTGACCATGTAACTGTGGGTCTCTTTCTGGGTTTTCTGTTCTATTTTGTCAATCTGTGTGTCTGTTTTTGTGCCCGTACCATACTGTTTTAATTACTACTGCTTTATAATATAACTTGAAATCTGGAATTATGATACCTACAGTTTTTTTTTTTCAAGATTGCTTTCACTATTTGTGGTTTTTTGTGGTTCCATACAAATTTTAAGATTATTTGTTCTAGTTCTGTGAAAAATACTGTATTTTGATAGGGATTGCATTAAATATATAGATTGCTTTGGATAGTATAGACATTTTAACAAGAATTATTCTTCCAACCCATGAGCATGGAATGTGTTTCCATTTCTTCGTGTTGTCTTGAATTTCTTTCATCAGTGTCTTAAACTTTTCAGAGTACAGATCTTTCACCTCTTTGGTTAAGTTTGTTCCTAGGTATTTTATTGTATTTGGTGCAATTGTAAATGGGATTGTTTTCTTAATTTCACTCTCTGCTGCTTCATTCTTGGTGTATAGGAATGCAACAGATTTCTGTACCTTGATTTTTGTACCCTGCAACCTTTACCGAATTCATTTATCAATCCTAGTAGTTTTTTGGTGGCATCTTTAGGGTTTTCTATATATAGTGTCATGTTATCTGCAGATAATGAGAGTTTTACTTCTTCCTTGCCAATTTGGAAGCATTTTATTTCCTTTTGTTATCTGATTGCTGTGGGTAGGACTTCGAGGACTGTGTTGAATAAAACTGGGGAGAGTGGACATTCCCTGAAGGTCAGAGCTCTCAGTTTTTCACCACTGAGTATGATTTTGGCTGTGGGTTTTTCATATAAGGCCTTTATTATGTTGAGACGTGTTCCCGCCGGATCTACTTTGCAGAGGGTTTTATCATGAATGGATGTTGTACATTGTCAGTGCTTGCTTTTCATCTATTGAAATGATCATATGGTTTTTATTTCTCTTATTGATATGATATATCATGTTGATTGTTTTGCAAATATTGAAACATCCTTGCATCCTGGGAATAAATCCCACTTGTTCGTGGTGTATGAATTTTTTAAAAATATATTGTTGGACACTGTTTGCTAATATTTTGTTGAGGATCTTGACATTTGTAGTCGTGAGACATATTGGCCTATAAATTTTCTTTTTTGTGTCTTCATCTGGATTTGGTATCAGGCTAATACTGGCCTCATACAATAAATTTGAAAGTTTCCTTCCTCTTATATTTTTTGGAATAATTTGAGAAGAACAGGTATTAATTCTTCTTAAATGTTTGGTAGAATTTGCTTCTGAGAAGGCCTCTGATCTTGGACTTTGGTGTTTTGGGGGTTTTTTGATTACTGATTCATTTATTGCTGGTGATTGGTCTGTTCAAATCTTCTATTTCTTTCTGCTTTCATTGCGGTAGGTTATATGTTTCTAGGAGTTTATCCATTTCTTTTTGGTTGTCCAGTTTGTTGGCATATAGATTTTCATAATATTCTGTTAGAGTTGTTTGTATTTCTGTGGTGGTGGTGTTTCTCCTTTTTCATTAGTGATTTTGTTTATTTGGGTCTTTTTTCTTTTTCTTTTTTTTTTTTTTTAATGAGTCTGGCTAGAGGCTTATCAATTTTGTTGAACTTTTCAAAGAACCAGCTCCTGGTTTCATCCATCTGTTCTGTTTTTTTTAAGTTTCTGTGTCATTTATTTCTGCTCTAATCTTTATTATTTCCTTCCTTTTGCTGGGTTTGGGTTCTTTTTCTAGCTCCTTTATGTGTCAGGTTTGTTTGTTTGAGATTTTTCTTGCTTCTTGAGGTAGGCCTGTATTGCTATAAACGTCTCTCTTAGAACCATTTTTGCTGCATCCCGAAGATTTTTGGACTGTTGTGATTTCATTTTCATTTGTTTACATGGAAATCTTGATTTATTCTTTGATTTCTTGGTTGATCCATTCATTGTTTAGGAACATGTTATTTAACCTCAATGTATTTGTGCTCTTTTTTTTTTTTTAAGATTTTATTTATTTATTTGACAGAGATAGAGACAGCCAGCGAGAGAGGGAACACAAGCAGGGGGAGTGGGAGAGGAAGAAGCAGGCTCATAGTGGAGGAGCCTGATGTGGGGCTCGATCCCATAACGCCAGGATCACGCCCTGAGCCGAAGGCAGACGTTTAACTGCTGTGCCACCCAGGCGCCCCATCGATGTATTTGTGCTCTTTCCAGATTTTTTCTTCTGGCTGATTTCTAGTTTCATAGTGTTGTGATCAGAAAAGATACAGATGGAGTCTATTTTTGAGATGTCTTTATGTTCCACCTTTTATAGACGTTTTTAAATGAATATTCCTTAACTTTGATAATTGTGATTTTATCATGTTTTAAATAACATATATCACTATTGCCTTCAAAAATATCTACTTAGTGGGGTGCCTGGGTGGCTCAGTTGGTTAAGCATCTGGCTCTTGATTTCGGCTCAGGTCATGATCTCAGGGTTGTGAGATCGAGCCCAGCAACAGGCTCTGCACCCAGCAGGGAGTCTACTTGTGGTTTCTCTCACTCTCTTTCCCTCTGCCCCTCCCCCCAAATAAATAAATCTTTAAAAGAATAAAAGTAGCGATTTAATATTTTTAGCGACATATATATATATATATATATATATAGCATTTCTTCAGTAATGTTTTAAATAAAACATTACATGCATTTTAGTTTTCTATTGCACTTTTTTTATTTCCACTTACTACTTTTTAAAAATATGCCAATACTGGGGTCTCCAGGGGGCTTAGTCGGTTAAGTGTCCAACTCTTGATCTCAGCTCAGGTCTTGATCTCAGGGTTGTGAGTTCAAGCCCCGTGTTGGACTCCATGCTGGGTGTGGTGCCTCCTTTAAAAAAAAAAAAAGCCAATACTGTGAATAGATATGTAAAAATGTGGTGTTACTTTTTGTGATATGTTTTATGTTATTTTGTGGTATTTTATAAATTTGTGTTTATTTTATGATTGGACTATGGGATTACACTTGGTTTTGGATGTGTTTTTTTTTTATCAGTTTATTTTTTACTTCCATTTTATTTCTACTTTTCCTTAATTTACCTTGTTTTGTAATTCATTTTTTAAAACTTTGTACCTCTCTTAATAGTGAAATATTAGTTTTCTAATGTAGGTAGGCATTATATTGCATTCTTTGAACTTCAGCTTGCATTTTGTTTTACTTGAGAGGGCTTGGGGGCTGTACTGTTTGTATCATAAGATTTGTCTTTTTCCCTAGTTCCTGGCACAGAGCTCTAAAACCCTGGAATTTCTTAAGTGAGAGGCAATAGAAGAGTGTGTTGTTATTCATAACAAGCCCTTCTCAATCTTACCCTGAGTTTATGTTAATGAGTTGACCAGTAGCTCCTACATAGGTAGCTGCAGGATGGGGGCTGGTTGGTACAATTAGGGGGTTGGAACTTGCCATAGCACATCCTACCACCAACCTCCTGGGATGGGGAGGAGCTGGAGATTGAGTTCGTCACCCAGAGCAATGATTTAATCAAGCAAGCCTAACTAGTGGATCCTTCATTAAAGTCCTAATTGATGGGGTTCAGAGAGTTTCCAGATAGGTGAATGCATGCTTATGCTGGGAGGGCGGCACACCCCAAACTCCAAGGGGTGGAAGTTTCTGTGCTCAGGACCCTTGTGTACATCTTCCTTCGGCTCTTCACGTGTATCCTTTATAATATCCTTTATAATGAACCACTAATAATAAGTAAAGTGTCTCCCTGGGTCCTATATGACAGAGACCCTGACAGGTGGGGACTGTATTCATTCCAAGGGGTTAGTGTTAGAATTGAATTAAATTGTAGGCACCCCATTGATGTCAGGAGAGAATTGGGGGATTCGTTGCTGTGGGAAGACCCCACACAGCTGGTGTCAGCGGTGTTGTGGGTAGAAGAAACAGCTTTCCTTCGGCTGCCTGAAGGTTTCGTGCTATAGAATGTTCATTGCCCAGTGTCTTTTGTTATGATTGATCTCATCTATTATGTAAATTGTGTGGTGAGACCTGCTGTCTGGTAGGTAGGTTTGAGTCTCTGTTTGGCCCCCATCCTCTGCCTGGCAGTAGCCCCGGGACTAAGGGGACATAGGGCATAGTTTTGCTGTTAAGATTCAGTGAGGTAGTGGGCACCTGGGTGGCTCAGTCAATTAAGCGTCTGCCTTCAGCTCAGGTCATGATCCTGGGAGGGAGTCCCACTTCAGGCTGCTTGCTCAGCGAGAAGCCTGCTTTTCCCTCTCCCTCTGCCTGCTGCTACCCCTGCCTGCTGCTTCCCCTACTTATGCATGCGTGCTCTCTTTTCTGTCAAATAAATTAATTAATTAAAATTTTTTTTAAAAAAGAGAGATTCAGTGAAGTAATCTGGGAGCCCTGTGCCGCTCTTGGAACTCTGAGTGCTCGTCATCGTTGGCTGTGGTGATGACGGAGATGCTGTGAAGGCTGCAGAGCTGTGGGGACAGTGACAGAGCTCCGGCACGGGGTGGGGGGAGGGGAGCAGTCCTCCATGGCAGGCAGGCAGTAAGCAGATGGAGATGTGGCCAGGCTTTGAAGAGCATAAACACAGGCCTACTGGAAGGTGAGGCACGGTGTGGCTCACCCGTGGTGCCGCCCTCACAGCTGGGAGAGACAACACAGAAGTGGGGGTATCTGGGCAGGCTGTTGAAGCCTCTGTGGGAGTTTGAAGGTAGAGATAAGAGCATGGGGGATTTGCCTGCATTCAAGGCCAGAGGCAAGAAGAGGCCACCTACTGGGAGATCTAAGCTCAGTTGGGGCTGGAACATTGGGTGGAGAGAGGTGGGTGGAACAGGCGTGACTCGGGAAACAAGAGATCACTTGATTTTGTTTCTCAGCCCGACTCTCCTTTCGCATAGAGTTCCTTGCGCATGTTTAATCGTGTACGTGATGCAGGTGCGTTGTCTTCTCTGCCTTTCTGACTTGTGTTGATTGTTCTTGCTTTCATTTCTGCTTACCTGTTTTTGAATAGGTTCTTTAGTATCAGATTGAAAAGAGGAGTTTAATGTTTTACTTGTTTATTATCTATTTATTTTAACCATGGGTCCGCATATCCATACAGTGTTCCAGTCCTTTGTCCCTCATTCTTGATGCTAAGGAGCGTAGGGTAAACTCCTTGAGGGGTGACAGAGTCTGGCTTTAGGAAAGAGCATTTTTCACTTTTCCCTACCCCTTGTCCAGAGCTCATGTATGAAATTTTATATTTTCTCGTAGCATCATCTTGAGCTTTCCTGTTTTTCTTTATAACTTTGGACTTTTAATGTGTGGGCACACGGAGTTCTTGAGTCTGTGTATTGCTTTGTTTGGTTGTAATGGTCTTCGTTTCTCCACGGTGTCTGAGAGAGGGCTTGCCAGCTCTGGGAATCTGTCCTGTTCCTTCCGGGCTTCAGGGTTTGCTGTGTGTAGCATTGTATGTAGAAAGAGCACTGGATTAAGTCTGAAGATCTGGTTTGGCTCCGTCATAAACAGTAAAGACATGGTCTCCTTCCAAATGGTTGCTCACAGACCAGACAGCTTGTAAGAGTTGTAAGACCTCAGTCAAGCCGGTCAGCCTTCTCTGGCACTGTTTCTTCACCTGGAAAACTAGGGTTTTTCCGAAGCGTTTGCCCTGGAGCCCTGATTCGATGGACTAGTTTGGACGTGTTCCATGAAAAGAGGTCCTGTGTCAGGCAAATTCGGATACGCCGGGACTGCTCGGAGACTTTAGTTTTGCACTGTCAGGGAGCTAGAGTAGGCAGGTATGCCATCCGTGTTCACCCAATGTATTTGACCAAGGAAATTCATTTGTATACAGTAGACTGTGAGACCTGAAGGGTTCAGTAGAATACACTTTGAGAAACACTAGACTACATAATTTTTAAGGTTTTTTTTTTTCCAGGTTTCAAATCTTATAGTTCTGTAGATATACTAAAAACCACTTAATTGTATATTTTAAAAGGATGAGTTTTCTGGTATGTGAAATATATCTCAACAAAGCTGTCATAAAAAAATTTTATGGTTCTTTAATCTTCAGAATGAACTACCTGGGATTGCCTCCGCTTTTTACAGCTTGTCTTTAATTCCTCTTTGGGGAGAAACATAAAGGAGCTTGCCCATTTGCCATCCTTTACAGAGAATGCCATTCGGCCGTGGGAAGACTTCTCGAAGTTGCTTCTCTAATTACAGCTCCTCTTGCGTGCATAGTGGATCTTCTCCATCTATATTCTAGGTGTGTCTGTTTATCTTGAATTGCTACCCTTTGAGTTGCTTGACTTTTTGTAGATTAAGGTTCTGTATTTCCATGGTCTTTGTTTTTCTGAGTTAATTCTTTACATTATCTTCTGCACTGTTAATTTTAGTTCTTTGATAGCAACCTTAATATATACATTTCTCTTAAATTTACTGCTGTTTTTCATATAAATTCCCTGTCATTTTAAAAGGCATCATGGTGTAGCTGAAAAGGCATCAGGCTCAGCTCAAAATGGGCTCTTCCATTTCCCGACTGGCTGAGCTTTCTGAGGCTGTGTCCTTGTGTGTAGAAAGAGGACAGTGCCTCCCATGCCGGCCTTAAATAATGTAAATGTGGACGTGGCTATGCACTGAGCACACGGTGCTTGGTCAGGGCTTTTCCTCTTTAGACAGAATTGTGTCTGGTTTGTAAATCCAGCATCAAGCACTTTCTGTCACAGATTTTGTGGCTATCTTGTGTGTAACTGTTGAGAGACCAAGGAAATGTAACTGGTGCATTATTCGGTTCTACCATTCATTAGAGCTGGATTTGGTTGCATAACTCCTTTGTCAAGGGGATTGCTGTCCATGTGGAGGTGCTGAAAATAGATCCACCATATTACATTTCTTGTGCATAATCAGAGATTTGTTGCCTGTGATGTAAAAGGCCTTCTGGGGGATGCCAAGAGGGCTAGGAAAAGCCCCTGCCCCAAAAGAAACTTATAATCTAACTATGAAGGGCAGTGCTGAACACATGAGAGGTAATCACTCAAGGCAATAAAAGTGCCAGGTGAACCGGTGGTCACTGTGGGTGGAGATGACTGGGGAAGGGGGAACAGCGGAGGTGAACCGGACGAGGGGAGAGCCACTTCCTCACCCCCTTCGACTGCTTGGGGAGACCTTCTGTGACTGTAGTATTGGATGTGTTGGCCTCATTCCTGCTGCTCGTCTCCCTGTCTCCTTCACCACTCCTTGTTTCTGCCCAGAGACTCCTATTCCCTGGACACAGAGTAAGGCTGTGTGTTGGCTCATTGCCTCTCTCTCCCCATTAGAATGAGAATGCAGGCTCCACGAGGCAGGGACTGTGTGTCTGGGTCACTGCCTATCTCAAGTGCCTCGACCAGTGCCCAGCTCCCAGACGGCAGGGTTCAGAGTGAGTGTGAGTGAGTGAGTGTGTGTGCATGCTCACGTGCACATATGAACCTTGAGTGAATACTCTGGCCTCTTGCCCTTTGCCTCTCTCGGTTGTGCTTTGATGATAGTTCTATTTCTATAGCCCCTGGATTTTTGTCAGAATGAGAGCAACCATATTTATGGCATTTTGAAAATTTCCCCTCATTATGCATAATTCATAGATTCCATGTGCATAGTGGTATTAAAAGCTCCATTCCCCCCCATCCAGGACTGTGTAGACAGAACTCTGAAACCAAGACATTAAGGAAAAGACTGATAGAATTGATAGTATGTGGATCAAAATATTGGGAGAACTGACATAAAAATGAACTTCTGTATTAAAAAATATCATAAACAGGGGCGCCTGGGTGGCACAGCGGTTAAGCGTCTGCCTTCGGCTCAGGGCGTGATCCCAGCGTTATGGGTTCGAGCCCCACATCAGGCTCCTCTGCTATGAGCCTGCTTCTTCCTCTCCCACTCCCCCTGCTTGTGTTCCCTCTCTCGCTGGCTGTCTCTATCTCTGTTGAATAAATAAATAAAATCTTTAAAAAAAAAAAATAAAAAAAAAATAAAAAATATCATAAACAAAGTAAAAAAATGAAGAATAAAGCTAGAATTAGCATCCTTAAGAACTCTTACAAACTTGGAACATAGCAAAATGATAAACATACAAAAAGAAAAGTAGCCAAAACACCTAAACAGACAAGACATAAGATACACAAATAAATGGTCAGTAACCTATGACCCTCATGATAGAATCAGTGAGATGCAAATTAAAACAAGGGGAAAAATAATTGGCAAATACTGAAAATATTCTCTGTTGGAAAGAGGTTTAGGGAAATAAGCCTCTTACAAACTGTTGGTACTTATATTTAAGCCTTTGGGACAAGTGGTCTAGTATTTATACAAATTACACAATTTGTATAGGGAATAACTTAGACATACCATAAACGCATGCACACATATTGAAAAACATCCATACACGCACATGCACACAGAGACCAAACCAGCCCACATTCGTCACCTGTGAGAAAACTCCAGGAGTAGATTTTGAGTGGGTGGGAGGAGGAGGTCCTGTGATCTGCCTAGCTTAGTTAGGTCAGGTACTCATATTCTTGCTGAGACCAGAAAGGTTTGGCAGAAAGGCGGGATCTGATTCTCATCACATAGGAGAATGGCTCCCCAAAGACTGAATATGTCTGACAGTTGATGTGTTTGTTTCCTTGGGCTGCCCTAACAAGGAACCACAGAGGGTACAGAAATTAGTTTTCTTTCAGTCCTGAGCTTAGAAGTCCAAGATCAAGGTGTTGACAGGTTGATTTTTTTTTTTCCTGAGCCATCTCTCCTTGGCTTGTAGATAGCTGCCTGCTCCCTCTGTCTGCATGTGGTCATTCCCGTGTGTGTGTGTGTGTGTGTGTGTGTGTGTCCCCGCATGCAGGCTCCTGTGTCCCTTTCTCCTCTAAGGCCTCCAGTTATATTGGATTAGGGCCTGCCTTAAAGACCTCATTTTAATGTAATTACCCCGTAGAGACCTTATCTTCAAATACAGTCACCTTCTGAGATACTAGGGATTAGGACCTCGACATATGAACTTGGGGGTTGGGGTGGCACAATTCAGCTCATAACAGCTGTCAGTGCCAACTTAGTGTCTCCTCATGGGCACTTGGGGTTTTCCTTTCTTTTCACATAGATGCCCCTGATAGTTGGTAGCCTCCGAGTACAGTGCCCAGCAAGGTCCCCCAGAGATCTCCAAACAGAACGATTGACGTGCCAATTTAAAATAGGCTTGAGTCACACGGTATAAAACAGAGCAAGAAGCTAGGGGGAAAGGATAGCCTAGGTTAACACTCCTAGGATAGTGTGCAGGGCCAGGTGGAAAGGCCGTGCTACTGGAGTCCTGGGGTACACAATGTGTAGTGTTTTGCCTCACTCTGCACATCACTGACCACAGCTGAAACAGTGGACCCTCAGGGGTTTTGTTAGTGTTTCTTGGGTAGAGGACGCACGGTGCCAGAATGGGTGTCAGCAATGGATGGTCAAATTAAGGCCACCTACATATTAATGTTTCATGTATATTTAGGGTTCTGAATATTTCATGCTTTTTGTATATTTCGTCTTCTGTGTGTTTAGTACCCAGCTGCCTCATGAATATTAGAGACCCTTGTGGCCCTTTAGTGCTCTAAAACAGGTGCTGTCTGCTTGCAGAGGACACATTGTATTCTCGACACATCTCAGGAATTCTGCCTGTGTCTAACAAACTCCGCTTACTGGTTACTTAAAGCCTCTCAAAAGAATGTGCCTATGTCTTACAAACTCTGTATCTCCCAGAGCTGGAAATTCTCCAGTGAGCATTCAAGTGCTCTGGGGGGGCATCACCCCCTCCTCGCAGCCAAATCCACGGGGACCGTCACTTTCTTTGATCTGCTACCGCAACGGTGATCTCCTCTCTGGTGTGGAACACAGCAGAACTGAGTGATACTGACATTATTGGAAGGCCCGTAGACTGGCTCTGAGCTGAGACCTTTTTGTTTGTGAGCTAGTGCTGTCATTTGATGTTAAATGTGATTTGGAGGGGGCACCGAAGGAAACTGCTTGGGAAGTGGAATCTTGCCTTAGAGATTCAGGGAAGTCTGGAACTTGATGTCCTTTTGGCACTAGAGTCTGGATCAGGCCCCCAAAAGGACTTGGCTTTGTTTCCATTTCCTTTTTTTTTTTTTTCCTTCTGCAATTCTAGAAAGGGAATCTTTTGCTTGGTAGCTGAATTTAATGTATCCTCCCAGCTTGGTATTGCTAGTAGAGATCTTCCAGAATGCAACATTAGTATCTCCAAGCTTACTGTGCTGACTCTGAAAATTATTCAGACTTTTTGTGTCTTCATACTTACTTTCTAAAGGGCTTTAAAAATATATTGTTCTGGAAATATTTTACATTTTTAAAGTTGGAAAATGTGATTTGTGGTCACTTACATGTTTGGTTTTTCTTTGTCCTCTGTCTCTTCAGGTATGTATGTGTTTGGGCTAGGCAAGATACAGACTTAGATATTTGTGGTGGTATCTTAAATAGCTCTTAATTTCTATAGGAAAGAATCTAGAATTTCTTCCAGTGGTCTAAAAAAAATAGAAACTTAATTGCTATTTATTGCAAATCTTTCTAGATATTGGAAGACAATATTGTGATTTATTTCCCAGCACCATTAACAGGTGACATACATCTATTTTTAAAGATAGTATACCTTTGGGGTGCCTGGGTGGCTTAGTCGTTAAGCGTCTGCCTTTGGCTCAGGTCGTGATCCCAGCATTCTGGGATCGAGCCCCGCATGGGACTCCCTGCTTGGAGGGAGGCCTTCTTCTCCCTCTCCCACTCCTCCTGCTTGTGCTCCCTCTCTTGCTGCCTCTCTCTCCATCAAATAAATAAATAAATTTTAAAAATCTTTTTAAAAAAATGACAGTATACCTTCCCTGAGAGCATTTTATGTGCATTAGTTCATTTATTTCAACAATTCCTGAGATTTATAAATAGAACAAATAATTTCCCAAGGTCCAAAATTGTGTTGGTTATGAAGTTGGCACTGAAATCCGGTGCTATTGACTGAAGTTTAATATTCTTTGTTATGTTGTATGTCCATTAAAGAAAAAATTTAAATTATGGTATTTTAAACATTTTAAAGATTTATTTGAGAGAGAGCTTGAGAGCAGGGGGAAGGAGAAAGGAAAGGGGAAGAGAGTCAAGCAGACTCCACGCTGAGCGTGGAGCCTGATGTGGGGCTTGATCTCATCTCCCTGAGATTGTGACCTGAGCTGAAACCAAGAGTCGGCAGATGCTTAACCAACTGAGCCATGAAGGCACCCCAGTGTTTTAAACATTTTAAATGAATTATTCAGTTGAAAGGTATGTCTTTATAGTGAACTAGTTATTTACATAGTTCCAGAGCATAGAAAATATGAAAATATTTTCCTACAGGTCTGCAAGTTCTGGCATTATCCTGATACCAAAACTCCTGGAGAAGAGCACTGAACAAAAAAACTATAGGTCAACTTCATTCTGAATATAGAAATTCTAAATAAATATTAGCAAGTCAGATCCAACCATGTATTTTTTAAATGCCACATTATGACCTTTGTAGGGCTTATTTCAAAAAGGCGAACATGGTCCAGCCTCAGAAAATGTCTCTCTTTTATAACCTGCATTAGGTTAATAATTGATAAAACCACATAGTTCTATCACTAGATGCCCAAATGGCATTTAATAAAATCCACTTTGAAAACCAAACAAACTATTAGCAAATTAGAAACA